>NW_006799970.1:1307752-1399811 GCF_000485575.1 Poecilia formosa | reverse complement strand
AATTAAGTACATGCATGTGTATTTACAACCTTTTTTATATAAAAAGAAAAAAAGGCATATTGAGTTAGTGCAAATATATGACTGTTTAGTTTCACAGCAGAGTAGCTAACTACTCAGGCTATAAAGTGTTTATTGTGTTCATCAAAGAAAACACCTACTGGAGGAAAATGTGGTGACCTTATCTTTTTTATTTTTTGCAAAAAGCATTTTAAAGCTTTGTTTAGTTTGTGTTTGTGTGGGGTCTGCTGAGATGTTAGCTATACCTTTAAGTGATCTTACACCTGCACAATTCATAGATGCAGAGAAGGTCCTCTCTGCTGAACCGATTGCTGCCATCTGCATTGTTGTGAAATATGACTTAAAACAAGTTCAGTTTTCTGGTTAGCTTTGCTCTTTCTGATTTACTTTCCCCCCACCCAAACAGTCCTCAAAGGCCTGCTGCACACTATTTGGCTACTGCGCATAGAATAAAGATTTACATTATTTCCCAGTGGACTGCTGATTTCTCTGTTGTGCTACTGAATAAAGCTGAATTTTAATAGTGTTGCAACTCATTAAAGATGACTTTGCCCTTCATGACTGCAGCTCAACGCTTTCTTGCTCAGCAGGGAAACATTTTCTCGATGTTAAATTTTCCTGCATGATGAACCTTCTGTTACTTCTGCCCTGTTCAAGTAGCTCTGTTAGTACCAGGGGTTCTCTGTGATTGGTGGCAATGGCAAAGCTGGTGAATCTAATCTAATAAAGAAATCAGTTAAAAACACCTAACAGTGCAGTGAATCAATACATGACCGATGGACACCTTTGTGAATATGACATCGAGATACCAAGGCTCTTTAATTTTCACCTCGGTATAACGGTGAAATATCACTGTAGAGTGGATTAAAACCTGGCCATGTTTCTCTCACTAGCTTGATTTTATTCTGTGCAGCAGTCCCTCACCCCGTCACTTCTGGTCCAATAAATAGGGGCGATGTCATTGGTGCGTTATCATTATGGACATGATGATGGCTGCTCTCCATGTTTACTGGCAGCTAATTCGACCAGTTACAGGGAACGCTTAATATTAAGCCACAATCTGTGCAGCCAGTGACAGAATAGGCGAGGAAGAGGTGAATGTGAGGAGCAGTGAATCATTCAGACGCTTTTAATGTAACAGAAAATCAATAAGGTAATATTGCTCTTCATAAGTATCCATTAATATTAATTAGTATTAATATCATAATAAAAATACAGACCCCTCTTCCCTCTGCTTTGAAATACATTGGTCACTGTAGATAGATTTATCAGAGGGGGGGAAGTGGGGAGGCTATGATAATCTTCTTTGCTAAACAGAGGGCCATGACTAAACAATAATCATCCTGATTTCCACACCTTAAGCATGAGCTGGGGAGCCTAACAGTGAGATAAAACAGCTTGGTGTTTATCTGGACACTCAGTGTCAGTGTCAGTCTGCAACACTGTCAAGCAACAAACAGCAACACCACTTTCATTACCTCACAAGAAGCTTAAGAGGACGAAGACGTGTGACTACTTGGAGCACTGAGAGCTACCGTGTTTCCCCGATAGTAAGACACCCCCGATTGTAAGACGTATCGGGGGTTTCAGGGGGGTCGGCTAATATAAGCCGTACCCCGAAAGTAAGACATATGTCTTACTTTTCGGGGAAACACCTCTCATCTAGCTGAGCGCCGCCTCCTGCCCACGCCTGCGCCGTCCCCCCTCCATACGTCACCGCGTCTGCCGCCTCAGTCTGATCCAAATGAGCGCCGCCTCCTGCCCACGCCTGCGCTGTCCCCCTCTCCATACGTCACCGCGCCGTCCCCCTCTCCACTTCCTTTTATAAAACTGTTTTGTAAAACTGTTTACAATACTGTTCAAGTTGTTAATAAATGTTAATTTTATGGTTAAAACAAAAAATTCGACAATTTTTTTCCAATATAAGACATACCCCGAAAGTAAGACGTAGTGGGGCTTTTGGGGATAAAAAGAAAGTAAGACACTGTCTTACTTTCGGGGAAACACGGTAGATGTAGTCCTGGTTAGGTTGCAGAAGTAACATGAGACCAGCATTTGTCTTTCCTTGTAAATTATCTGTTGACCAAGACATGCATGTCCATTTGGACCACACATTATGGATAAGCTGCTACCTGACACTCCTTCACGTTCAGGATCCAGAAACAAAGACAAAAATTATTTTACCCTGGACAGAATTAGATTTAAAATGTTTTCCACTTCAAACGGATAATGAGAAAAGAAACAATTGAGATGGATATTAAGTTTGAAAAATGATTTTTTCAAATTTAAATTTCATCAAACAATTCCCCACCACCATATTCAATGCAGACACAAAATGGCAGCAAACCACAGTAAATCAAAGTTTACCCAAGAAAATGATGTTGGTCCACGATATGACAATCTGCTGTCTAGTGTCTGGGAAATTACATGTCCAAAAATAATCTGAGCATTTGTATCACAAGATTCAGTGCATTATCTTATAGATCTTCCTTCTAATCTCTTAAACTAAATCTAGCTTGATGGTATTTTGAGGTGATAAATGTGTCACATCAACCTATTTCACGCTTTGATACTGCAAGCCATTTTACAGCTCAACAGTTTTCAAAAGAGCAGAGAAAATAGACGGCACACGTTGCAAAAGGACCTTCTCAGTGATGACAAACATTTACAGCTCTGTCTGACATGTGAATACTACAAAACGTCCAATAATAATAAAAAAAAATGTCAAAGTTGACGGGAAGAGTAATGGGCTCCAAACTTTAGCTTAAGAAGGTCAATGTGCCAAAGAATTGTTTTCCTTCCAAACAATTCAGGACAAAGTTATCCTTTAAAATCAAGTGAAAGTGAGTAGTGGTCCACATTATTTAGGTTGCTAACAATAGCTGTTTGTAGTCAACAGATTAAACAAGGACAACGTAAATAGCTCAACACAATATTGTTTTATTCAAGTTAAACATAAAATACCACCTACAACGAGTATTGCATTACTCAGCCTCTGAATAAAAAAAACATCTTTACCACTTACTAGAGTACACTTTTTCTGTTATGACCTTTTTCAAATGCAATTCACTGCCAGACTCTGGCTTTTGGCAACATTTCTGAGAAATCTTAGTCTTCTCCTCAAGGACAGAGCCTCCATTTCATTGATGATCTTGGGTTTGCATGCTGCAACTGTCTTCTCCAAATCCTACCAGAGATTTTCAGTACAGTGCCAGAGAGTCGACAACGACGGTCACTTCCAGGACATTTTCTTGAGCCTTGGTGGGCTTTGAGATATGCTTAGGATTATTTCTTGCTTGAAGCTCCAATAAACAATTGTCAGCTTCCTTAGAGATGGTGTGACATTTCTCCTGGGATTTCTGAATTAAATAACTGATGACTTAATCGATCCATCATTTTCTCCGCATTCAGACCAGAGGAAGCAAAGCTTTCCCAAAGTTACAACCAATTAGAGCCAGGAAGAAGGTCTTAGCATTGCCAATCCCACTCATGTATGGGCTGCTTAAGATTTCCGGTTTGCTGCTGCTGTGCTGACGGCAGGGAAACAACTTCTTGTTACATTTAAAACAGTTTATCTGCAGTTTATCAGTGGCCATACTTACTAGCCTGTATATTCACAGCAGGCTTTGTTGTGGGGAAAGAGCTGCAGCAAAGGAGAGAGGAAAGGGGAGGGTTTGAGCACAAAGTTGATTGACAGCGCTAAGACCCTCCTCCTGGTTCTGATTTGTTGTTTCTGACCGAGTGGTGTAATCCTGCAGATGGCTGTAGAACCACAAAGAGCTGGCGGAGATTTTTTATTTATTTATTTTTTAAGAAACTATCTGTCTTGTATTATACTGTCGAGACATAGTGACAGTTTTAACAAATATGTAATAAAACTTTTTTTTTAATAAAAGTTATTAAAAAACTCTTACAGCAAATACCAAAACAATTATAAACTTTACAAACAAAAAAAAAACATATTTGCCATGAGGGCTGAAAGTTTTAGGTAGCACCTTTTCTGTAACATATCTGCCCAGAAAGTTCTTCAAGTTGGAGCACTTAATTCATACTTGATGTACAGCGACAGAATAAACAGTTGCTCAAACTTTCTACTCTCAATTAAAAGTTGACTGCACTTTTTTTTTTTATTAAAAGAGAAGACGAAAATCAAGTACTGCTATTTCTGTTAGACAGCTCTGATTGAAATTTTAAATAACACAAGTGTCATTGAAAAGGGCTTAACGTGTGGTTAAACAAAGCAGGGATTAGGAAAAAGTACCAGCAACATACATACAGGGACTGGGTGATGAACTCAACAGCACAACTCAAACTGAAGCGTTTACACTCCTCTGAAAAAGTCCTCGTATCATCGCCAAGAGCGATAAGGATAAAGTAAAACACTACGACCTGACCAATCATAAACTCAGCAATGTGTTTCTATGAAGCTGTCAAGGTTTGTGTGATAATTCGCTGCATTACTTTCCCTGTGACTGCAGTACAAATAATATTTATCTACTGTTAACTTAAGTGGAGTTGAGTACAGCTCCAGTGTCAGTGCTGCTGAAAATCTCTGCTTAATGTCATGTTAAACATGAAAAATACAAAGATTAATTTACTCCGACAACAGCAAATCTTATAATCCTGTCACTTTCCCTCAGAAAAGGACATGACTGGCTGAGCTTCCCAGCATTATGTTAATCCTGACGATTACCCCTTTCGTTTACAATAAGAACAGATATGCGAGAATGAAATTTAAGGAAGTGTGGGGAAACTAAACCTTCTGGTCGCATATTAGCTCCTCTTTGTTGGATTTTTCTTTTATGATGTCGACGTTATGATGTGGTGATATGGCAGTCAGTATTTCAAAGCAGCAAGTCCCCTCACTCAGAGCCACCAGAGGTTTTTAGCAACAGGGAGTCCTGGTCTGTCTCCCACTATAGCAGGCTGATGTCTCATTAGGCTTCATTGCAGCAAACGATACTGTAGGGAAGAAGGTTTTATTTGGAAGCCTGTTACTACTGCAGTCATGTCAGGATCAGATCCACACAGGAAGAAAAGGACAGCTTCTCTGTGGACTAATAGAGTAAGCTTTATCTTATAGCGTCATATGGGTCACATTAAAGTCTCAGAAATAAGATTTAAGACATAAGTCTCATGGAAAATCTTTGCCTGATATGTAGGTGTGAAACTACGTCAGTAAATAAACCACAAACCGCAGCTCTGATGCATTCACACCTGTTGAAGGGTGGCATTAATTTTCTTTTTTTTTTTTTTTTTTTTGAAAGGGATGTTTGTGGATTGTAGGCTGTAGCAATCTTGTCATGTTAGATATAATCTTTAACAATAGCAACATAGATAGCCATAAAACTGAGTTCAGCAATAACTGATTTTGGATAATTTCATAGCAAAACATACTTAAATTCCCATAAACATAATTTTTCTCTCTGTGTAACGACGGCATTATCACAGAAGGACTTCCAGGTCTTCAAAATAAAAGAACTTCCTGTCACATTCATTCAGATTTCTTTCTTTCTTACCGATTTCTTCATTATAATGTGGCTCACTATCTGTGTTGTATCATAAAGTGTCTGAATACTACTTAAAATTCGCACCAAACATTTCAAACTTTGTAAAGGCAGGAACAATTTCAACATTGGGATTAACAGGTGTTGTCTATGCAATTAGTTTTAGGTTCTTAAGGGGGGTGGAGGGGAGCATTTATCTGTTTTCTCTTATCAAATAAAACCGTATTAAGCACCTCTTAAAATTCTGATGTGTTAAAAAGTAGAAGGCACGAGTGTGAAATATTCAAACAGAGAATTTGTTTTTACTTAACAGAACTCAAATGAATTAACTTCGTTAAGAAGCTAACCCAGGGGTGGGCAACTCCAGGCCCACCCCTGGGTTAGCCTGCAGGCCTTGAGGGCCGGTCTCCTGCAACTTTTAGATGCGACTCTACTTCAACTCACCTGAGTCAAATAATGAGGTCATTAGCAGGACTCTGGAGTATTTGACTGCATTTAAGAGGTGATTCAGCTGTTGGATTCAAGTGTGTTGGATCAGGGAGACATCTAAGAGTTGCAGGACACCGGACCTCGAGGACCAGGATTGCCCAGAATCTCTGTTCTGTTGGGAGCTGGTTAAACTTCAGTCATTTCAGTTCATCTTTGAATGAATCAGTTCATAGAGTGGAACATTCAATGACAATTAACAATAGACAGAGGTAGTTTAAAAACATCCACATCACTTGAATTAGACACAACATCTCAAACATGATTCCTCTCTTATGCAGTAAAAAATTTTAGGGAGAGCAAATTCAGATAATGACTTCCACAACCACGACCTTCAGTCACTTTAATCACTTTCACAATTGCTATATTTGGGTTCACAGTATGAGAACTGTGACCTGATTTTAACAAAATACAAATTGTTCTTCACTGCAGGACTGGATATCTACGCGTTTTATGCAATTTATGCTTATAATCCGGTACAGAAATAGCGAACAACAAACACAACTGCAAAAAATAAAGGAGATTGCTAAACTTTGTGAATCCCTGCAGAATCAAATATCCTACACCTGCACACTAAATGAGGAACTAGAATATTTCTCAAGAAATTTAACCGGGGCCTGCCAAAGTGTGCTCGTCAGTTGGAACCCAACGTTCTGATGCTAAAAATTAGCATCAATGCTAAAATAAGCTGCAATGTATTCAATAGCATGTGGAGAGTCACAAGCATGTTGAGTAACATGGACTTACTCCATTCAGCATGTTAAACTTAGTGTATAAGCTAAAACTAGCCAATTTGGTAATTATGGCTAATAAATATACAAAATAGCTAAAAAGCTTATATTAGGGAAAAGGCTACTGCTACTGTGCACTGTCTTCTGAATCAGAAGTTTACGTCATGGTACTTGGTTACCAGAAAACTTACTCATCTCTTAGCAACAGATTAACAACAAATATTGTTATTGTTCAAAAACATAAGATTTCTTCTGCTCTTTTGAAATATTACTTAACTTAAACTATATTAGCAACTTACTACATAACAAGAATTGTGCATTTGGTGGAAAGGTGAACATTTTATTTTTTGTCATTGGGGGTAAATATATTATAAACGGATATTCAACACAAAGGTAAAATTCTGATTTATACTTGGTGGCAGTTCATTACCAGACAAAAAACGTTCATCTCTTAACACTAAATTAATAATTGTTTATAAAACATAAGGTCTTTTGAATTACTGCTTATCTGCTTAGACACAAGAAATTTACAAAAGTAAAAATCAGATGTTTACATCATGGCACTTGGATACCAGAAAACACGCTCGTCTCTTAGCAACAGATTAACAACAACTATTGTTACTGTTCAAAAGACATATAAGATTTATTCTGCTCCTTTGAAATATTACTTAACTTAAAATACTTAGTACTTGACAAGAATTGTGTATTTGGTGTATTTTTTTTTTTTTGTCATTGGTGGTAAATATATTATAAAACAGAAATTCTAGACAGAAGTAAAAAATCTGGTTTATACTTTATGGTAGTTCGTTAGCAGAAAAAAAGAAAAAAACACTCATCTTTTAACATCAAATTACTTATTGTTTATAAAACACAGGCTATTTTGTTTTACTGCTTATGTGCTTAGACACAAGAAATTTACAGTTAAATTTACAGGTACATTTCGCAAAAGTAAATGAGTACATGAATTCGCTGATTGTACCTCTACTGTATAGCTTTATATTACCATCAAATCTGAAAAAAAAATCTGTCAGAGTAAAAGGCCTTTATGTTTAGCCAGCATTCACAATTTAAGTTTAAAAGCCACATTTCTAACCATTTTTTTGTTCTGTTCAGATAAGAAAACATGCCTTTTGTATCTTACAAATACATCAAAATCCCCCTTTGTTTTTATTTTGACAAAGCAGCAAACAGCTTCATGCAGCTACTTTGTTCTCATTACATGTGATTTATTGGAATAAATACACATCAAACAGAAGTAAAAACATAACTTCTCTTTGTAAATAAGCAACGTCCTCTGGGGACCAAACTGCTCCAACCTAATAAGAGGAAAATCATAACTGAAATGTCCAGCAGTGCTTTGATACAACTAGGACTAGAGTGGAAACTTATGATATCATTAAGTGTTTTACCATTTTACCAGCAGCTTGCATTTCATTCCTCCTCATTCTACCAGAAAAAAAAATAAAAAAAAATGCATAGCTGCTAATGAGCAGCTCTATTTTTCCAAGCTCTTATTTGTGGTCAAGCTGTGAGCGCGGGCTACAAGCCCGTAGGGTGCAGGGACTCACCTCTTTCTCTCCACATATATTGCTGATGATGGAGTTAGAAGCTGGACTGGCAGATGGGCCGAGGACTGCCACAACCCCTTTAGACATTATCTGGCACACTAAAAGGAAACAGAGACACATAGGGTGAGAATTTTAGAATTAGGTAGCAGGGAAATGTATCTAATAAAGCTTTTGGTCATATTTGAACAGATACTCAAGGAAACTGTTACAAGCTCTAAACAAACAGGTAGAGACAGGCTTGCTCGAATGCCTAAAGGGAATTTCCTGCTATATGAATATGGACAAAGACATGTCCCCAGATCTATGTCAATCTGTCGCAAGCTAATCTTGTAGGAAGGATTGATATTAATGCGATATGTGCTCACATATGGAGACAGAAAACATAGAAACTGAAAGAGACACAGATCAACAGAGTGACAGACGCCAAGAAAGGCACAGAGACAGAAATAGCAATATCTGGAGGCTTAAAAGCTGAAATCTGGTATTTGAATATTTGCACATGAATGGAATAATATCCCCAAAAGTGGCACACATCTTGTCTTGTTCTCTGAATTCTACATTTACAAGGACTGATTTAAAGGCTTTACCTTTGGGGTTGAAAACATATCTTTTGACAGAAACATTTTAGTGAAAATGAGTTTTACTCCTCTCTTGTGTACACATGCTTTCATCTTTCAAACTGGAACACAGAATGGTGTTTCTTGTCAGCTTATAATCCCTGCTTTATAATTAAAACACTGCTGACTGTGGTGTGGAGCTGGGGGAAAGCACAGAACTGTGCCGCTCTTGTGTGTGTGCCAGGTGTGTGTAAGTCCTGGTAGTTTTGTGTTGGTTACTGGGGCAAAAGAGAAGCAATTATCAGCCATGTGTGCGAAAGTGGGTAAACTTCTTTAGGGCTGAAGAGACAGAGAATCAAATTATTAATAATTGTTCTTTCAGTCACCCGTGGGAACTACAGCATGACACATGACTTAACTGCTGCAGAACAACATGCATATGTATGATCCTCTTCTCTTGGCATGCACACATAAAAATATCTGCACCTGTCTGTGCAGCTTCATTGAAACATAGAGTGGATTGATTTGGCTGCAAGCCAAGATGCTGCTGTTTGTTTTGAAATTGTGACTAAGTGTACAAACTGGCTCTTGTACTTTTATTTTATACAACTAATTAAAAAGTGGACATGGACCCTTTTTCTAACATCTATTTTCCATACATTTTTAAGCCTGCTATTATTTATGGGATCAATTTGACCTCAAAGATAAGGTCATCTGCAGCATATCCAAAGTGCAATAACCAAATGTAACAAGGATGTCATACACCAATATGCGCCATGTTTGTATTCATTGTGCAAGATGTAAATTTCATCCTCACAAGAACTTTGGAAAATATATTTTGCATTGTCAGGATGGAGTTTTGGCCCCCATGAGAACGCCTGGTTGCAACGAGGTTGATGTCGAGCTCATAAAGGTTATAGTTTAATCAGTACACGGCAGCAAAAAGTTTAGCTTTATGCATTGATTCAGCTCACTTGGAACACCACATAGGCAATGGCTTAGACACAGCATTTATGATCTGTGTGGAATGCATCCCACCTCTCACACAACGTTATGAAAAATTAGCACAAACATTTTGTCTATGAAAGTTATCAGCATTGATTTCTAGGACTATAATTTGGATGTTTTTATTTTTTATTTTAAAAAAATTGAAGAATAAATTTTTTTATGTGAAACTCAATGTTTTTGTTAAAAATGTAGCTTAACGTGAAAGGTTTTTGTTCATCGATTTAAATAATTGAATTCCAGTGTTGCAAATGCTTTCACTGCCTCAAGGGTATAAAATTCAACACAAAGTCATGCAGACTGCAGCTACAAATGCTTGTGAAAGACGGGGTTCATTCTCAGGTGCTCGGTGGAATCCGTTGTGACACCATGACTGGGTGCCATCTGTACAGCAAGTTTAGTTGTGATATTACCAAATACTTCACAGTCTACTGTATTAAAACAAAGTGGAGGTGACTGGCATCATGAGCACGTCAGTCGCAAAGTGGACTGTGTAAATTACAGAGCAGGGTCAGCAGATGAAGAAATGGTGCGCAGAGCTCCATTAATTTCAACAGACTTAATAGCTACAGATTTCCACACTTTATGTGGTCTTCAGATCAGCTCAAGAACAGTATAATATGACCTTCAATCAAGTGCAACATAAAACATCTAAGTGGTTTAAAACATGCTGCCACTGGAGATGAGAGCAGTGAAGACATTTTCTCCAGAGTGTCTAATTATCTCTCCATCTCTCAATCAAAAGGATAAAGTTGGGTTTGGCAGTTTTCTGACAAAAGGCCCAACTATATTGTTTGCTGGACATCCAGCCATGAAGGAATGAACATAGGAGAGGCTGCTATGAAAACTACTGACTCAACGATACACTATGTTAACCTTGGTTACAATGGTTGGTTAGAATCCAACATCTAATTCAAAGAGTTTTTATTCTGATACACTTATTGGGAAGTCCATGGAGCTGTGGCTCTAGAAATACTGGCAACAGTTAGTGTATCCAGGACCTCAGTGCACAAAATACGATTATGGTTTATTTAGAATTCTGCAAAAGGAACCTTGTAGTTCCAGGTTCCTGGAGATTGCCATCAGCAACACCATTTGCCACCCCACCAAGGGAAAAGAAATGGCAGCTTATTATTGATCCACAGCTAAGATACACCGCTTCACCAAGTCTGGCCGCCTGCCGACAAAACGCCGCTGTGGAAGTGCAAACCAGAGCTAAGCTGATGAGACTCACCAGACCCAACAGCACTGCTGGAAAATTAACGTTTTTATTAATTTAATACTGTAACTTTCTGAGACACTGAGTTTTGCATTTTTATTATCTATAAACAAACATCACAATTTAAATAAACAATGTATTTATTTATTTTTTGTGATTAGAATTGTCTTGTTATTGCTTTCCTTATTTTTAGTCCTTCATAGTGTTTCTAGTTAGGTTTATTCTTTAGTTACCTTAGGTTCTGTTATTCGTGTATGTCTGAGTCTATGTCCAGTTTTCTGTAGTGATTATAGTTAGAATATTTTTCTGTAATCCCTTTAGTTATTCCTTATTTCAGTCTCCCTGTAGTGTTTCTAGTTATGTTTATTTCTTAGTTATTTCATCACCCTAGATTCAATTATTCTGACATGTCTGAGTCTAGGTATGCCTTTCTTTTGTGGTTCCAGTTAAGTTATTTCTTAGTTAGTCCTTCTAGCTTCCTCCCGTGGTGTTTCTAGCTATTCTTATCTGGTTACCTTTGGTTTAGTTCTGTTATGTCTGGATCCATGTCCATCTTCCTTTGGACAGATGGACATGGATCCATCTGTCATTTTCTGTAATGCCTTTTCTCTCCTAGTGTATCAGGTTTTCATTAGTCTTACTGTTTCTTTAGTAGAAGTATTTTCAGCTACACCTGCAATCAGCTATTTCATCTATCTAGGTCCATTGTTCCACTTGCTACTTCCAGGTATTTAAGCTCCTCTATTTTACTCACAACTTGCCAGTCCATCTCGTCACTACCCATGTTACCCTGCCTGGATTACCTGTTGTTCCCTCGTGTCTCCAGTTTGCTTTGTGTTTTTGGATTTTCTTGTACCCTGGATTTTTGTAAGTTGATTTTCTTCATTAAAACATCCACAACATCCTACATCTGCTGCGATTGGGTCCCCTTCTACACACATCAAGACACTTCTGAAAGAATGGTTTAAAAATAAAAGTGCAATGAACACACTCTTTATCTTTGTGAAAGGCCTTTCTGGAACAATGTGTTTTGGGAGTAACGGGTAGCTGACATGATTAAAGCCAATTTAATCAAGATGATGACATAACTCCAGTATCTATGTGTGTGAAGAGACTCGACCGAATACTTTTTGGTAATATAGTCTAAATTCTCATTGATGAGAACCTGAGGAGTAATACAATAGAGGGGGTTCCTCACCAAAAATCTTGTTTAGACTTCATCTCAGCATTTTTCTAAAGATATTATTTTGATTACTTGAAAAATGTGTTTGATAAACTTTTTATTTTCAACTGAATATGATAAAATATGTACAATATTAGAAGCACTCCTAAGTGTGTCTGTTTATGTGAGCGAGGAAGTGGTCCTTGCTTGATATTTCCATCTACAATAACTGTGGCCACTGATCCAACCCAAATCCAATTCCTGGCCCTAATCACACACACAAAGGATTTGTACTATAACAATATCTAGGCTGCACACAGGAACAGATGCTGCTGTACACACAGAAAAACAGGAACATTTAGGCTTGTTAGTCTTTATTCAGACAGAAAACATAAAAGTTGTCTGCTTCTCTAGTAAATGACTCTTTGTTTTTATGGAAGCAGCTCCACTGAATCTTTCATGTTTGTTCCACTATATCCCACTGAAAATCAATTTCTCCGCCTTTTGTGGCGACTGTTTGTTTAGAAAATTTGCCGTTTTCTAAATATACACACTGTGCTAAATTGATTTTTTAAGTGTTTTCAATAAAAATTTAAAAAGGTCAAACAATAAAACTTGAGGTTTGAGGAAACCATTTTCCAGTTATCAGCTACAACAAGTAAAAAGCATCAATCACTTAAAACATTTGGTGAGTGTAAATGTGCTCTCATTTAGTTTTACAATTTTCATGGCAATCTTGCTTTAAATAATTGTGCTGTTGATTCCACTTTCACTTTACGCTCCTGTCCCAGAATTTCAGCCAAATCTCATGAAGAAGCTGGTTTCCTACATGCTCCAAAAGTAGCTTTGCTCAACAAAATGGGTATCTGAAATTATTGAAAATCGCTTAATTTACTTTATTTAATCAGGGTGGCATCATGATGAAATCCATTTGTTTGAATCCTTTGGACTATTTGTATGGGTTTGCAAGTGTCAACATTGTCACAATACTTTGTTTTTTTCCCTCAAATACAGAATTGTTTATTCTTAGTATCTGAGTAAGTGTTGCACAAAAAGAACTTTAATTCATTGATTGAATGTTTTTTTGGAGACAAGTTCACTCTCTGCTTACTTATATCCTTTACTATATTGTCTCACAATTAACTATTTTGATGCAGAAAACATGCAAAATAAACAACTAAAACTTTACAGTTGCCAATAAATGAGAAAACACAGACTTTAAGTTTGTGCAACATGCTATAATTTCAACTTCTATTTTTGCTCAAAATACAGTCTCATTAGATGACCTTTAGTAGAGGTGAGAACATGAAGTGGGTGGTGAAAAGATGTCAACGTATATTTAGTTTTTCTATAGTTTTTAGCTTTATTTTTGCTACTCTTCTGGAGCAGTTGGTCACTGGACGCAACACATTTCATATGTATCACCCTGTCTTTTTTCTCAGATTTGACAGAACAAAGCCCACACTAAGAGTGCTGTGAGATATTTGCCACTGACATATTTCCTTATTTGTCAATGTTAAATGTTTCAGATCATCAAACAGATTTTAATGTCAGAGATAACTTCAGTGAATCAAAATACCATTCTCAGACGTAGATTTCATGAAAAGCAATTTTTAAAAGCTTTTTGTACTTATTGCCAGGCCCGGAAATTCAAAAGGAAAATTTAATAGAACATCTCTGACCAAATAAAGAAGGTCGAAATACCTTAAAAAAGTTTCCCTTGATCTAACAAAACTCAAGAACAGATGAGAGGCGGCCAGTGACATCTATCAATTTGAGAAGGAAATTCTCAAATTTCCTTCACTGTTTGTGAAGCTTTGGGATTTGAGGGAACCACAGCAGTGATACCTGATTATGCACAAACAGAGATAACACAGAACAGAGGCAAACTTCCCAGGAATTGCTGACATATTGAAGTTACTCCAGGAGAACATCAATGACTCATCTGGCAGTTAACAAAAGAAAAAAGAAAATATAAAACCTACGGAAGAAACTAACAGCATTTAGCAGTGTGATACTTAAGGGATGGAAGCATGAATCTATCTTTGAGTGGGTCAAAATAAAAGCAAATTAAAGGTTTTGTGGAGTGGCCTAGTCAAAGTCCAAACTTAAATCCTTTTTGTGATGCAGGGCATTCTTGCTTGGAAACCCTTCAATATGGTTAATTTAAAAAAATATATGCAAAGCACAGTGGACTAAAATTCATATATCATATAAAGGATGTATTTGTGTAATTATTCAGGTTATTTTATAGTAAAATTTGTCTGAGAGTCCCAAACATTGAAGTGTGACAAAAAAAAAACCCAGTACATATTTAAGGGAACAAATACTATTTAACAGCACTATAAACAAGGACGACAAAAATCAACATACATGAAGACATGTTTTTTATGTTTACTGCACTGATCAAAGACACTTACTTGTCTCCCCCATCTCATATTCACTGTCTCTTAGCAATTCAAAGATGTCCACCTCCAGCTTGCCTGTTGTAGAGCGGTTGCTGCTCCTGTTGATGTTATTTTTGGCCAGCGTGATGGCTAAACGCTCTCCCCTGCTGCACTCCATAGGATCATCAAGAATGGCAGCTGGCAAGAACAAAGTAAAAATACAACAAATAAAAATTGAAAGATACATTCTCTACACTTACAATACAAATCAGATTTTTTTTATTGACTTGAAGGAGTGGGACCTGCCTCACCAGGTGCTCCAGTGGTGCACAGGTGCATCAAGCTGGGGACTTTAGCATGTTAATTTTGATTTATTAGTTACATAGATTTTAATACGTTTACATTTTCAACACAATTATTCACTTTTTCTTTATTCCCGATACAAAAGTCCCAAGCAGGAAACTTTGCATTGCATTTCTGAGAAATCTGATGCACAAGCAGCATCTGCAAAAAGCAGCAATAGATGACAAAGCCACTTTTCTTGTTTAAAGAGAAACAAACAAAAAAGAAAACGATCTGATGGGATTGCTGGAAACAACTATTGTGTGCAAGTTTTGCAAAAAGGAGTTAACCTATTTCTGAAGCTATTCCATCTCAATGCAAAACATGTTGCAGCAAGTACAGATGTCTCCAACACAAATGTCAGTCCACATTTCTAAAGAAGTATTTTTTCAAAGAAATTATATTAGTAGTCAAAGGTTCCTGAAATACTTGAAAACTGAATGGCACTTGGCACCAATTTGATAGTCAAATAACCTAAATACCAGATTAAAAACAATATATTTGTTGTGGAATTCATATGTCTCTTTATTCAATAATTTAACAGCAAATAAATTAAACTTAAATTAAATTGAAATGTTGCTTATTTTGTCGATACATGGTTTTCGATTAAATTTCAATTAATTGTGATTCTTTTTCCTAGATGGAATAATACTTTGTGTCCTTGTAAATCTTAGAAAAGCATGCTCAGTAATGAAATGGAAGCTACAAATGCACTATCAATCAATCTTATTAGAACACGGTTTTAAAAACTGCCTGCACGCTCGTCACCTGTGCAGACAGCTTAACTTAACTACCAGTACTAATGTCATGTTGCCACTTTCTTATGTTATATTATTCTGTTAGCAATGAGAAAAAATATGTTTTGTTGTTGCATGTGGCACGTCTTTATTCAAGGTTTATCGTATGGTAAGAACCTCAAACCAAGTCCAATTTCTATTTTACAACCTGAGTGTAATAACATTTTTAAAAACACAACATAAGTCATCATTTTTGTTTGCTGCCCTAAGCACCTGCAGCTTTTTAATGCTTTCATGAAATCAGTGCAGTAGCTTGCAGAGTGAGTCTACAAGTAAATTAAATCAGTTTACCACTGCAACATAAAACTGTGCTGAGGAAAAGTGTTCCTCTCACATTTGATTTATGTTCCTTCTGGGTGCAATATTTACTATACTGTAAAACTGCAATCAGAATAACTAATTTGTCTCTTGTGCTGGGCTCTTCTAAGCAAGTTATAGAGAGATTATTTGTACTTTGTGCTCTATACATGTGAATAAGTATATGTGAATAAGACCGCATAGGGCATTAAAAAGCTAAGGTGATATTTTTGCATGCATGCTGTGATATTTTGATCACATCATGAATGTATTCACTGACCTTTGACAGTACAGATATTGAACTGCTGGTTAAACATTCATAGCAAACATCCGCCATGTTCTGGGTTGTTAATCTTGGGAAGAAATTGAATGACATATGCTTTCATACATTTAAAATGAATAGTCTCACGGTTAACCGTCTCATGGTTTTCACTGTGTGTCTGACCCAGAATAAGATTTTTTATGACCTGTGCTGGATCAGCACTCATAAGAGCCCTAGCCAGATTTCAACGTCCCCTAAACAAATGTAGAATAGATCAACTTAAAGATGTCAACACAACCACTTCCTCAGGAGGTATTAACAGATATTTGCATGAACGCCAAGACCTCAGCCAAGTAAATAATGAAAACGACATCAAAGCAGCAGCAGATGAGTATCTGTCCTATTTGTTATACATAATTCCATGCTTCAACACAGCTGGATTTAAAGAAGGTCGTTAGGATGGTTTGTAGACACGAGGTACATGTTTAACATGGAGCACAGACTTCCTAAAGACGCAGGAATGATCGAGTGATTAGCAGTATACAGTAATGTGCTAAAACTATTCATTCACTCTTACAAATCATTGAATTCTGGTGAACCAATCATTTCAGACATACCTTCTAATGCAGACTGCTTCCACAAACATTTGTGAAAGAATGGGTCGCTCTCGGGAGCTCAGTGAATTCAGATAGGATGCCACATGGGCAATGAGCAAAGTTGTTAATTTTTCTTTTTGCTACTACATATTCCAGAGTCAGTTTTTAGTGGTATTATAACAAAGTGAAAGCAAGTCAGCTACAAAGCAGAGAGAAATGTGAAATTCACTTGGAAGGGTCAGAGGAAACTGAGGTCTATACTGTTTTGTACAGCCAGCAGTGTAGAGAGCTTCATAGAATGGGTTTCCACGGCTGAGCCACTTATATTCAAACCTTACATCACTAAGTCCAATGCAAAAAGCTGGATGTGGTGATCTAAAGCATAAAGCAAGGTCCAAAGACATTGACGACTGAATGTAGTGTGTCCTCAAGCTCCAGGTAGACGTTTCTGTCTGGGATGAGTTTGTGTGGATACTGTGAGACAAATACAACTCTTAGAAAAATGTGGATTGCCCCCTAAACAAACATCTAAACTAGAGGAGCTGAAGGTGGGCCAATCCCTGATTAAATCCTTTGAATTAACTATGGGATGTCATGAAAATTCAGGTATGTGCAAGGGCAAGTCAACAAATACTTTATTAAGCTCAAGCTCACATTGATTTACAATGTATTGCACAAACATCATTTCCTATAGTACTTTACAGAAATAAAGAGTTAAAAGTCAGCAGCAAGGAAGATTCAAAAATAAAACAAAATCTGAGTTATTTGAATGTTATTGATATTTGAATGTTATTATAATGTTATTTGAAATCTGAGTGAGCGTATACTTACTTCTCTTTAACTTCAATTAAAATATAGGACTTAATCTACAAATTGGTAAATGCCTAATCAGAAATGATTTAGATCGGAACAATATCTCAACAGTTAAAAAAAAAAAACTGATCACAACATCTCTAACTTTTTTTTGTATAAGGTGTTTCAAATTCTGAAAATGAAAGCCAATTAAAAAGCTAAAATGAAATGCAAAATGAAGGCTACGTGAGGAAACCGTATCTCGAACAATATTAAAGATAATGGTGAGAATCATTTTTAAAAAGCTCACCAAACTTACATATAAGATAATGGCAACTAATTTTACAGAAATTAGCAGTACACACACACAGTATGTCTTTCTATCTTCAGTAGGACGTCCATTCATTTGTCGTTCATTCCTATAGTCTACTTGACCTTTACCTTGCACTATAGTCCTAAACATAACCCTAAAACAGCTCTTATTCTTATGGGGCCTGGGTGTTGGGCCCCATAAGAAGGAGTCAGTCCCCACAATGTAGAATTTATTCTTTACACTGTATCAAATACAATCTCACCCTAAAATCTATCAATATTACCTTCTGTATTTACACAACAGTTATTTGCTTTTTTTAGTAAAAAAATAAAAAATAAAAAAAAGTATCTGGCTCTGCGAACTTTATTAGCAGTCTGTGGTGAAGGTTGTTTTTCTGACATGCGGTCCCTCCGGAGCATGTCTAGGAAATCTTGTCTGTAGCGAAAGTGAGAAAAGAGCTAAAAACGTGGTTGGAGAGCACAACAGATTTAGAATGGTGCACATTACTACCCTACAGATTTGGTGAGGAACTTCGGATTGCAAGTTACACAGACAATGTGTATTGTTCTTTCCTGCATCTTTAGAAATCTGTTTTGCAATCATCCCAGAAAGATTTTTTTTAAACCATCAAAGTAGCTGACAGGGATTTTTAAATACCAAACGTTGCATTAAACTTTGCTCCAGGTATATAAAAAGCTGTTGGTCAGCTTACATGAATAAAGAAAGTTAAAGGGACAACACTGAAAAAAAGGGAAGTTTTGAAATTGTTCACTTATTCATTACTGCAGAATTTGGTTCTTCAATCAAATTCCTTTCTACCAGAGGGAGTAGATGAGGTTCTTCAAGAAAGTTCTGTGGAGAGGTTGTTGGTAATTAGCATGGGGTTAAAATTCATCTTTTTTTTCTTATATTAATGGCGGATTTCCACCTACATGGTTTTGACACTTAGATTATCTAACTTAAAGCAACACAAATTGCTCTGTTGACTAAAATCAGTTGAAAATATGGCCTGATAAATATGCTGAGCCCATTCTAAAGGACCGGATAGCCGGTCAGAGGACAAATGTTCATGAAAAAATGTGTTTTAGAGCTTCTTTTGGCAGGAGGAGGGAAACTCATGCAGTAATTGACTGATAATTTTTATTTTATGGCTAATTGGTCTATGGGTACAGCTTTGGAATCCTGTCATTTACAATCTTCGATTTGCAGTTCTAAGACATTAGATTTTATGATATTGTTTAAAGTTTGAAACTTCCCTGATCTGTTTTCTACACCATCAGTTTTTATACTTCTCTGAATTGCGACCAATGGTTTTTGTGATCTAGGAATATAGATGCCTCAAGTATTCCTGGAGAAGGCTAGCAAAGAGTAAAAACACACTCTACTGAACTGTCTACTGTTTTCTCTTTTAGCTCAATGTCTGACAAACTCTTTAAGCAAATGGTAACTTCAGCAAACCTTTTTACCAGATCTTTTACAAATTAGTTCCAGCTAATGTGCTGTAAATACTTTGATGGACTTTGTCCTTAAACAGTTAGAGAAGTGTGTGGTGTCAAATATTTGTTGCCCGATTCAAAATATGTTTTTCTAAAACATCGCAATGTGATTAAATCGTTATGTAATAACATTAATACTTATTGTGTCATTCAAAGAACACTAGGACAAGAGATTTCCAATAAAAGTTTGACCTTTCAAAGTCTCCTTTTTAATTTATTTAAATAGTGTTTACAGCAATCACATTTAGATTTTTTTCAATACATTTTTTCCATGCTTAAAGCATTGACCTTTTGTTCTATTTAAGTTATGTTCAAGAATAGGGTAAATAAAGTTTCCTTATTTTACTTTTACAATTAGAGACCTATCCTAACCTTTTCTTTGAATTACTGTACATCTTTGCTTCATTAACTTTGCGTCATGAAAACATATAAGAACTCAGTAAGTCGTTCAGATATGGATCAGGTGTAATGATTACAACTTTTACTCAAATGCCTTGTCGCCCATTTAGCAATCCTGGGATCTTTGTTTTTTTTGCCATGTCTGTTAATATGCAAAAAATGTAAACAACTGAACATTTCAGCATAAAATCAGCATCAGTGATTGCTTTTGAGCAAGTTTTCAGTTTTATCCTTTATTTTTACCTCACAGTTTATTATATTGTACAATTTGTGCTTATTGTTGATGGATATTAAGAAAAATACATTTTGGCTAAAATGCGTCAGCTGTGATGACTGCACTGAGTTAATTGGCTTATATGCAAAGCATTTTATCACAAAACCTTTTATTTCTGGCTTAAACTAACTGAGGGAAATGTTTTCCCAGGACCAGCAAATAGGGCAGAACGTAAGACCTGAAAAAAACTTTAAAGGATTGAGGGCAAGAGTAATTCTACATTGGAGTGTATTGGGAACAATTTAAGGGTGAGTGATACAAGAAAAAGTGTGCCTCTTTCACATTGTATCCACAATGTAGAAAACCTGTCCTATAAAAACACAATTGTTTCTCTACTAAATTGCACTGTAGTGTTAGCTCCAATGATTTGACTCCATTATCATCTGGATCTCAGTCTTAGGTCCCTGTAGAAATTTCACAAATTTTAAATATTGGAGATATTTTGGATTAAGACCATTCATTGTTTTTCATGTCATGAGCATATTGTTTAATTTATTTTTAGGTTGCCGTTTGAATTTATGTAGTGGAGTTTCATTTAGACTTTAATGTTTTTGCTTTTTCACGAGCACTTTTCACATTTTGAGATAATTTCATTGACATGGTTGTAATCGAGCAGTTATTTTGTAAACATTGAGAGTTCTTTTATTTTTTGTAAATTGTAATGGTATATCAATGCAAAACAGCATTCTGGAATAGTTCTACTTCGACACTTACACTGGTACTAAAAAAGGAGCTGAATAGGCAGGCGCATTTAAGGAAGTGAAAGATGTCAGAGCAGCAGCAATTAAACCCTCTGGTGAAACTGCGCTGAGCGTATCAAAAAAAAATTCTTCTCAGTCCAACACTTCGGAGAATGATTGTAAACAGCACAATGGGGGAGCATTGTTGTCATGATATGCTGAAGGCTAAGTGTCGGAAAAGGTAAGCTCTTCTTAAAGAGTCATAGGCCTTTTTGAAGGCACCGTATTGGAAAGGTGCAATAATTGTAAATTATTTTTGATATATACAGCATTTTTATAGCAACTGAAGGTGACAGTTATTTGATAATGCTACGTGCCTGGAAAATACGCAATACACTCACTTTAAGTAAAATAGTTGAGGATCTGGCACATAAATCAGAAAAATTGTATTACATCAAAACCAATTAAGCCAAACTATTTTTTGTATCCTGGTGTTTTTGCATTTATTATGTTGCTATGGAAGGGCACCTCATTGGTTTTATTCATTAATATACTTGATGCTTTCTTCTAATTAACAATGAACAATAAATATAAAAATCTATTTTTGCATCTTTTTATGTTCTGTTTTTGTACTTATTGAAATAGCTTTGAATTATGTAAATACTGCAACAAGTGTCTCAATAAAAATAATTGAACTAAAGAAATATTTTGTTTTTTTAGTTTAATGTTGAAACTGATGATTTTTGTGATTTCACAGATATAACAGTAAAAAAAAAGATTATGTGATTACAACGTGGGAGAAAACAAAACTAATGAAGACTCAAACTGGATGCTTGTTCAATGAATCCGCTTGTGAACGTAGAATGGGTTTAATTTGGTTTAAGTGGATAAAGTGTCAAAATACAGATAGAGGCATTATGCTTCTCGCAGCTTGAAGACACATGAACCAAGAAATTTAAACAGATGTTGAGTGTCTTTAAAAGAGAAGCAGCAACAACAAAAGAATAATAAATGCAACAAAAATTCTCATGGTAGACATTAACTCAAACACTTCTTGAATATGTGTCACTAATTTAGCCTTATTTGTTCTAAGTCTGAATGCTGGAAAAATTATATTGTCTATTTATCTGTAAAAAAAAAAAAAAAAGAAAGAAAGAAAGAAAAGCCAATCACTTAACTAAAAAGTCCAATCTAAAAATGCATTTCCATCAAACATAGAAAGGGTGTAATAGTCATGGTTCCAGATTTCACATCTGGAAAAAAATAGAACTGCCCTCTCTGAGCCTCTTTGATCAGTTTAACGAGTTTCTACATGTCATCCTTTCACATAGATTTCACAAAGAATATTTTATTTAAATTCAAAAGTTAGTCTCCACTTCCTCCAGTGTCATTCAATATAACATGCATATTCAACTTTCCCAACAATGTAAAAGCAAAAATATCAAAGGAAATATTTTCACTCACATTTATGTATTTATTTAGAACTAAGTATCTCGTTTAAAATATTTTAATAAAGATTTTTGCTAGGAATTGCAGCACTCCAAACCTTTTTACATTTGCTGAGCAGTTTATTCATACTTGAACTGGTATTTTAATGATTATTCTTGGTGATGTTAGAAGTGTAATACTGTATGTTTTGACTTCTGCTGAACAGTTGAAGCAGGCGTATAGCTGATTTCAAATGTTAGACAACATGGAGTCAAGAACCAGATTCTTATTCAAATACCTTATCTAGAGGAAAGGATAAGAAGGGACTACCTTTATGATGACTTACTAACAAAGAGAGGAATTAAGACTACAAATCTGCACAAATATTTGTCAAATCTGCACAAATAAGCTTTAATCATTCTCCAGCAAGAAATAAGTACCCTTCACTAGATTTTCCTAAGTTTTCTAGCTGCTGTTGAAGTGGTAGGCCTAGGGTGGTTCAAAATTTTAAGGAAGTGAAGCTGTAAACATCAATAATTAGTGTTTGTACTATAGTGTCCATGTCTACATTTATTTATGCTGAAGCTAATCGCAAACAGAGAAACCGGTTGTAGTGTTTGAGGTATCTTCTTACAGGAAGAACATCTCAGAGTCACAGCTTGGTCTGCCTGGGCCTCTCAGCATTGACTTGGTGCATCCTCTACCCACATGTGTGATACTACTGTATCTTACTCATATGTCCTAAAATTGCTTTAACTGGATGAAGGGGAACAAAAGCACGATGCTGTGGACGCCGTACTTCACAGTTCCTCTAAGCCTCGCAAGCAACCCTCTTTTCCCCTCCGAAAGTAGTGATGGTCACGAGGCCAAACACTTTTAGTAGTTAAAATGATCTTTTAAAAAATCCGAATCATTATTCTGACATTTGGAAATGTCCGGTTGTCAGTTTGTTAAGAAAATGGGAGTGCCTTTTTTCTTTTTCTTTTTTTTTTAGCTAGGTGAATACATTTTGAGGCTCACCTGTTTGTGTGGGCTCTTGAACCCGACAAAACATTGAGATTGGAGAGCTGTGTCATGGTCAAACACACCATTATCGGAAAGTCATTTGGACTTATAGCTCTTCAAAGTAGAACTGACTTGTTCTGTACATTCACATTATACCAATATTTCTGAACTCAGAACTCAATGCTGTCCTGTGAGAGTCCTCATTGTTTAGTAATTTGTTTTACTTCATGTAGAAAACAGTTAATTAATCAAACACTTTCTTTACCCATTCTAACCTCATTCCTCATTTTACGTGGTGGCTGTGCTGACATTAATTAGTAGAAAAACCAGACAGCTTTAAGAGTTGTTTAGACATTAGATTTATACACGAACGTGTGAATGTGTGCTCAGGAACCCGTGGGATCTCAAAACACCCCTGCACTTGTGTAATTAAGCAGCCAAACGCAGAGCTTCATGTGTGTAATAGTTCATTCACTTGTGGCAGCATGACTGCAAACTTCTCATGCCGATATGCCAGCTTATATGGCAGCGTTGAAGATGTATTTTACGTTTCTATGCTTTAGTCAATCTCAACCTCAAGCCTTGCAGCAGAAACCATCAAGGGGAATGAAGGTGCTATCTTACAAAATTAGAAACTTGCACAACAAAGACCTGGTGACAAAAAAGTAATTTGCTGTTGTCACCAATATAAATTCAGCCAATAGAATATCATACTAAAGTGTGTGATTGGAACCACTAGCGGAACAAGTCAAAGTCGGGGCCGGGGGCGGGGCTAATGACCGGGCCCTTTTTACCCAAATAATAAAGCTCATGATAATATAACTTTACAACATAGACATGCCTGCAACAGCAGAGCTTACAAGTTTCACTACTACAGAGAGCGACTATGTCATTCTGAAGTTCATCTAACAGACACGACATATAACAAACCAAGAGAATAATGAAACAACACAAATTCAAATCATTTCAGAACCACGGATAGCGATCGGATCATTTTGACACTTAATTTCAACTCAGAACCAGGAGCAGCTAGCAACTAGCAACTGATGAAGCTACGTTTATTGTTGTCGCGTTTAACCGAGCACGCAGCAGCGCGCGTTGAAGCGGGCAAGCAGTGGCACGCGCTGATTCTGCCACACACGCAGCGTGTTGCAGCGTCTCGTGCACATCTACATCTCTGTAACTTGGCGCGGATCGCGCGCGCCGAAGTTCTCACAAACTGGACGTTGAGGCGGATCCAACTATCAACGGCATACTGCCGTAGCTCGCGCGCTCAACCCAAACTGTCAAAAGCGCGACTATAACTCAGCCTTCAGTCCCTGACATCACCGCTGTACCGCAGAAAAAAGGGGATGTAAGCTAGGCAGCTGGGGTGATACAATTTACAATCAGTCTACAGTTATTTCATTGTGAATGAATAATGTTAAGAGTTGCTACCTGTAAGAAGCCCGCCTCCCTGGCTATGGTGGCAGTTTTGGCGGGCCTGAATCGCTGCCACCAAAAACGTCCGAGTCATCTCCAAAACGACAAACAAAATATGCGTCCAGTTTTTGGCTTTTCCTTGCTGTTTTTGGTTTTCATCCTTTTCACTTTGTCGCTCCGTGGAACTCCACTCATGTTAACTTAGTCCGTAAAAATGCTTTAGCTAGTTTGCCATCTGTTGCCAAGTGACTGATGATGACGTTGGTGGACGGCTGGTGAGAAGTTTTACCCAGAATACACCTGGAGACAATAAGGACGACCCTCTTGTAATTTTGCGTGTCATAAAGTTAAATGTAAGAGTAAAAAAGGGCTAGTCACAGAGCACAACATTTTATTCAATATTTTACACCCACTATGTCACTAAAATCAGTCTTTTAAAGTTTTAAGGAACCATGAGTCAACAATGTCTGGGGAAACCTACTATACTATTCTACGTACACCTCAATTTTAAAGACTTTATCTGCTTTCTCCAGTTCTCATAAGAGGTGACAAATGCTTGGATTCCTGTAGTAACATTGGCACTCAGTTTTTGCTGCAAGTGGTAGCTAGCAAATATAAAAACATAAAGGAGAAGCTGTAAAGAATGGTTACGATAATTGTTGAAACTTATTGAAACAAAGACGAATACCTTCTCTCAAGGCCTTCGAAAGTTGAAGCAATCAACTTCGGAAGCAAATGCAAATATGCTTCCTTTGTTTTTCAGTTTTTGTGTACGAACAACCCACAGTTGTTGATAATAAAGAATGAATGCCAAGATGGAGATAAAGGGGGCGATAATTAGAAACCTCTCTTGTTATTGTTGACGGTTTCTGACAGCATTTTGCTGCTAAGCAGTCTTTTGCTATAGTGAGTGAGACAAGAGGGAAATCAAAGAAAAAAACTGATTTTATTCTCACAGCTGTTATGTCAAGTAAGATGAGACTATGGCTCCAACATGTAACGAGTTGAAAATGCATAGTTGCTAAGACTTTACTGTTGAATAAAATAAAAAATCTGATATGCTATTATTTTTTTATTGTAGAGAAACTGAGATAGAAATTTCAGTGGTGTTTTTATTATTGAGGAAATCCCAAGACAAATTAGACTATCAGTTGTTAATAATTACTTAAACTAGTATTGTGTTAGCTAGAACTATAGTTTTTTGATTTAGTAAATAACTGATTACATTTATTTGAAAGTGTTTATTTGGTTTTAGCCATCTGTGGTGGGCGTAGGATTTGGTTGAGTAAAAAAAGTAATTTTTATGTTACTTTGTAATTAGCTATGAATTCTTAAAAACAAAGAAATCCCAAAAACTAGTATTATTGATATTTCTTGCAATGTCACAGACACAGAAATGATACAAATTTAAAAGTAAACTCTTGTAATGTATGTGTGAAGTTCTAGGTTTTTTTTTTTTTTTAAAGTGCATCTTCTAGAAATTGGGTGTCCAAAAAGAAAAAAAAAAAGGAATTAATATTGAAATATCGCTGTCAGAAAAAGTTCAAAAGAAAAATAATTTTCACTGGTTCACTATGATGGCAGAAATAGAAATGTGCTTTCCAAAGTCTGTCAGAGAAGGACTTCATTGAGGAGATCATGCTTTGAAGGCGTCAGAGTCTGTGGAAGCCATGACAGGAGTCTGTGAATCTGTTAACTGGCCATGAAAACAATTTTTTTCATAAATATAATCTTTTCACCTATGATAATAACTTGGAGCTGAATATATAGTCAGTTCTTTTAGTGGCTGAGCTTATAATATGCAGTGGAAGGACATGTAATGAAGGGATAAAAAGAAATTAAAGTCAATCACTTCAGAGAAAATGACAGCAGCAGGTGCAAAGCCTATATGCTTCCCATCAATTCTCATGGCAGCTTTAGTGAATTATGACATCCGCTTCTGCCCTGCCTTTTATATAAAAACATATGCTCATACATTAGGAGTCTGTTAAACCACTATAACCTCATCAGTCTTGGTGCCACAGAATGTATTAATTCAATGTAAAAGACCTTCCAGGATAAAACAAGTGGGTCAGCGAGAGAAAGGCTGGGAATAAATGTCAAAGGTTCATTTGCATTTGGTTTGATCCATGAGTAAAAATAAGTGACAGTTTTAGTTGAGCCTGACAGACTCAGACGGCAGACACAGGAGGAGGAAAGAGATCTAAAGGAAGAGTTACAGACGAAAAAGAATGGAAAAAGGGTGGGAAACTGACAAGAAAAGATCATGACAAAGGGAAAAACTCCGGGCAGACCTGTAGCAACGAGCCAACGGTTTGACAGATTGTGATGGAGACAAGCAGTGCAAAAACTGATTCAGTGTGATGCCAGCGACACAAAGATAATCTTGACGTTGATGGTGAGGAGGAAGAAGATGATGCTGATGGTTGTAATGATGAAAACGGCAGTGGTGGAGCAGGGTAGTTTCATTTCTGGATTCAGGGAAAAGACTGGCACGCCAACAGACAGTACACCCTGAGGGAATCCCGGCTCTCAGTGGATGTCATTACCTGTCAGTCAGCATATCTCCCTCAACAGGCCTTGCCCACTGATACAGCCAGTGGCATGCAATTGTCTGGAAGGTCATGTGGGACCAATGGACATTTAGATTAGAGAAAGGAAAGGGATAGGCAAGAATCAAAAAGAACGAGGGAGCTTTCATTAAGCACATCTGCAGATGAAGGAAAAATTAACTAAATATTGTATATCTCTTTGTCTTGTACGGATATAGAATGTCATATATGTGCTATAACAGGACTTAAATCTGATGTAACCTCGGACAGAACATGGTAAACCACTGATAAACAGTGTGCTGAGGCTAAGGAGAACCCTTGACATGGTGACGTCGCAGCTAAACCTGCAGCAAGCTGACCTTTAGAATATATCTTACAGTAGACGACAGGAGCAAATGCTTTCATAACAACATCATTGACCGCAAGGTCAATCCAGATTCCAGTCCTCAGATATAACAGGACATTTAGAGCAGCACCAATACATTTGCGGCGTGAAGATTACCTAACTGCAGAAGGTTTAATTTGTGGTCGTTTTAAGGACTTAATCACCAAATTTATAAGTCTTATTAATATGCACAGCTTCTTCCATCTTATGTCCTTGTCATATTGATGAACAAAAATGATCCGTTACTAACCAGAGAACCTGGAAGGACAGTGGACTACTTCTCTTGGTTCTTGAAGATCAAAAAGGGTTCTTCATCTATGATAATGGAGTCTCAAACTTTTCAGTTTTCGTTTGAACAATTACACTAATGTGAGCAGGTCATATGACCTCACTGATATCATGTAGACTATTTGGGTCACTGTCATGGGCATAGAGTCATAGACAATATACATCATGGATTGACAGTATGACCCAAAAAAAGGGACTGTAAGTGTCTCAGGTTTAAATAACTGCATAAAGTGCTTCTGTGTAATGTACCATCTTTGTGAGGAGCAGCCTGGGTCTGTGTTACGGAGTCCTAAATGAAAGCTTAATCTTACCAAGCCCCGAATCACTAAAATAATGTAAATTAATGCTCATCAGAAAAGCGTAGAAACAATTCCAGTTGCCTTTTACCTAAGCGCTTCAGATTCCCAGTGCCCGACTGACTGACTGAGAAGCTATATAAAAAGATCTTAAGTCAAAGTTAGTGAGAACAAATCAGGCAAGCCAATTAACCCCGAGCTGTAATTACAATGGTCAAGTTCCTCTGTTTCACAACAATTACCTGTAAGTCAACATGCATTTCCTGACAAGTTGAGTACAGTAATTAAGGCCGCTTGTTATGAATACCCTTTCATTCAGACACCGCTTGTGAACCTACAAGTACCTGTTGTTTTTTAATTTCTGAAGTCAACTTGATGGTTAACATTTCACTGCTGTACAAATGTGGAAATCTGATGATCTAATATTTAACTTTACAGTAGTACTTATTCAAATTTTAACTTTGAAAAAAAATTGCATTATTGATCTATCCATGTTTTGCCCTTGCATCAATCTGTTTTACTGGCTTGTCTGGTATGCAAAAAATATTCCATTAACTAATCAAGATATTTGTAAACCCATATGCAATTTAGTACTGACATGTCTTTGAATAATTAAATCTGAAAACACAGCCGAGGTTAAAATGTGACGCGAGTATAATTTCCCAAAACTCTGATATAAAGTTGAAAGACGAAATTGTTCTCAAGTTGTTGTCAAATCCTTGTGATGGCCAGGCATTGCTTTAAAACAAATAATGTGATTCAAATTATTTACAATCTATCCAGTTCTTCAAATGAACAGCTTGTAGAACTGCGTTTTACAGAGACAACTTTATATTTCTGACTTTTGTAACCTGAATGCAGAGTAATTTAAAGACTGTTTGTTTCTGAGCATCATGGTTTGTGGGTATTGGTTTAAAAGCAGCTCCGTTACTACAACACCGCATTTTTAAATGCTGTGTTTGGTGTCACTAATCAAGACACTGTTCTTTGTTGCCAAACATTTCCACTTCGATCTCATTTGTTCAAAAGTGTTTTCTCCAGAAATCGTGTAGCATGTGCAGATGTTGCTTGGCAAATGCCTTGTTTCTCTTAAAAGAGAAGAGGCTTTATTTTCGCAACCACTTGAAATAATTCAAAGTTTTTCAGTCTAGAAATTCAACCGCCATGAACTTTTGACAATTTAAAGTTTTCCTGGTTTTACCTTGTCGGTAGCTGTACTGAACGTCTGGGTGTTCACTCCTAGAAAACATTGGAAAGATTGACAACTTTTAATGGGGCTCTTTCCTGGGAACATCACGGTAAGAAAGGCAGAAACCAGCAATGCAAACAAATCAGGGACCGTCTTCACGACGTCAAAGGCGTTTCTAGTGACAGACTCCGAAAAGTTTGAAATGCTGATTTCAATCATTTATATGCAACAACAATTGCTTAGATCATGGCAAAGAGAAAAGGAGCAAACTCGAAAACTTTCTCTCACAGAGGTGCACAAAATGTTTATCTCACAAGGCAGTGATTTTTTTATTATTATCATTATTATTTTATTGGCAAACTTGAACTGAGCAAAACTGTTGGATTAAAACATGCCAGCTACTGACCCTTGAACACCGACTGTGGACTGGGCTGTTTTACAGAACTGGAGCTGAAAAAAGTAGGAACTACTATTTGGATAAACACTGAACTAAAAGCTGGAGTTTTGTGGTGAGGAAGCCAAACATTTTTTATCAATTATCTCCGCTATCATCTCTTCTACTGTTCATACGTTTTTGTCTGTGATTCTGTTTGCAAGCATATTTTAGACCCAGCCACCCAAACTGAATAGGTCAGTGTTTTTACACAGTTTGCAACCAAATAGTATCCCATAAAGTCCAACAACCTTATTACAAATAATTTTTGAAAAAGTTCAACATCTCCAAGGAAATGCAGAGAAAGAAAAAGGCTCTCATCACACCATTTTTTTTTTTTTTTTTTGTTCCAGAGATTTCAAACGGTGAAGATAAATGCTGAATGTTTTCAACATCTATGTTTTGGCACACAGGTTACAGCACAACAGCTCAGGACTGTCACCGATTTAAAGGTTGAGTGGAGCAAACACGCTGCAGCAGCTATTTGTCGATCAGAGCACTTCATTCAAAATCCATTCTACCCTCACATTTTCACAGTCCATGGCTTTTAATACACCAATACCATGAAAGAATCTACGATCACTGTTTTGGATGGCGTTGCTGGGCTCTGATGTTGCGGTGGGAGGAAATGTGTGTCCCCAGGCCACAGGCGCTCCGGCCAGAGCCAGGGAGCTTGATCCACATCAACGCACTGGCGTTCGGACCGCCAGTCGTAAGGCGCACAACAGCTTGAACTGATATAGAGGTTTCATGGGATACAGTAATGAATAACCTTTCAGCTCAGCTTCTTTATTCCTCACTGTCTAATGTGAACTGGCATGTGCTCCTCTGTTCTCATACTGACTGATTGCCGCTGTACATGAAATATTGACTTTTCATCAGACTATGAACGGGACAGGGAGGGACGGAGCAAATGTCGACGGGTGAGAAAGTATTCATCACAATGAAAGTCAGTGGCACGGCTCTTTAGGTCCTTCAAGACCATCAGCGCAGACCTGTGCTGGACATCAATCTGTTACCTCTGACATGTTGCTCTTCTTGTGTCCCACCTGCACATTTTAAACTATTTAAAAGTAGTTTAAAATGTTTAAAATTTCCATGGGGCTGGAAAAAGAAGTGCATTATATATGGTCTGAATCACTGCTTTTCTTATAAAACCAACCCCAAAAACTATTAGAAAAGCTGTTTTTTTGTTTATCTGTCTGACATGCAAAAACAAAAGAAATGTAAGGAGGCGAATACTTTTTCACAACACTGTATTTTAAACTGAATCACCTAAATGTCTTCTGTGGTATTCAGTTTGTGATCTGTGTCGTAGAAATGGGTTTTTACCTACAGGAACACGGTTAAAAGAAAAAAGGACACAAAGCAGACGATGTGAAACCTGAATATACTTTTAAATAACGAGAAGCAGATTCCAGCTGATTGCTTAACCTTTCCGAGTGTGAGAGTGTGTATTTTAGGAATAGGACAGGGGAAAAAAGACGAGGACCCACCTGAGTTAACTCTACCACTTGATCAGTGATGCTACAGAAGGAAAAGTAAGCTACCGCTTGAACCTAATCGCTTTACCCTAATACTGCGCAGCGGAAAAGCAGCAAACCTGTGATCCGAAAAAATATAGTATCGATTAAACTCTAAAAGTCATCAACCATTACCATAAGTGCTTTCTGATGACCTGTATTTGTTTTGTTTTCAGGCTGGATGCTACAATCAGTGGCAGGAGATGCAAACAAGCCTGGAGAGTCTAAACCTACAAAGAGCTGCTCCTGCCTGAAAACGGCTACTCCTCATGATGAGGGTGATCGCTTTAATGGCATCTGATATTTTGGTTCTGCTTATGCATTCCACACATTGCAGACAAAAACTAAATCACTGCTCACATTAGATTTTGTTTGAAGTTGCCGCCCGCCTGCCATTCTCTTCTCTTATTCGTTGCAGTCTTTAAAGCCGAGCTGCAGCAACAGCAGATACCAGCACAAACACAAAATGGACAAAAAGTTAAAATGCCCGCAGCAAGGATTCAAGAGAAATCAATATTTAGCATTATGCATGGCGAGTTTGAATGGATTAAGCATGGTGTCAAACACAGAGACAAGTGAAACTGCAAACAGGATGGTGTGCCAGACTCCAACAGGGCTTCAGGGCAACTTAACGCTTCTCAGGAGGCTTTAGAAAGTTTCTTAAAGATTATGAACAGGAGAGGTGGGAACATAGAAATGCTGATATGTAGAAAAAAACAAACAAACAGGAGGAGGCATCTCAGGAATAAACAACAACATTTAAAAGCATTTGGCTGTTGAGAAGAGAGAAGCTGTGTTTCATGATAATTAGAACCACCAAACCTGGTTTAATAAAACTCTTAGAACAGCAAAGGACTTTGAATAAATGTGTGTTCCTGCAACTACCTCTATCTAACCTCTGTACTTCATGATCTTTGCTTAACCCGGCACAATGTTGCTGCATACCCCCTACTGTCTGGTGATTCAGCCAAATCCACGATTACCTTATTATACTACCTATACCGACTATACATCATCTAGGACTCGTAAAACCTCTAGAGGCCGGCTAATGTCAACACAGCATCTGTAGTTTTGTGCACTCCCAAAAACAAGGTCTGAATACAGGAACAGCATGCAATTTATTTATTTATTTATTTATTTTTCCTGCAGTCACAAACTGTTTTCTAGCAAACGGAATAGGAGAGCTAATGCTAACTGAGAGATCCCCAAAGATCTGCCAAGGTAAACAACGCATGATGCTAAAAACAGCCCCTGTTGCGACTGAGTGTGTGCATGTCTACAAGTGATACGAAGTAATAAAGATTCAGGGACAAAACTCTGTGAAACCTGAGGAAAGGTGACAGGAGGAAAACAAGAGGGACAAGCCTGCACTGACCCTGAACAGTCAGGGGGGACTTAGAGAAGCGAACAAAGGAGAGAAAAGCCACACAGACACAAGTGCGAACATGCACAGCGAAACATGGAGTCCTGTCAATTGATTCACTGCAGAGCGAGTTAATAACACAGTTGGCTGGACAGTGGAAATAGTCTGTCTCTGTAGGCTGTTGACTCACTGCAACCCTGTCCTCAAGTCCTTGCTATGTTTATGTCAGTGTGTTTAATTTTGCCTGGACAATGCCTATAATAGCTAAGTTTGCTACTCTATATGTGTTTTTCTGTACTTTTGGATCGCCACCTGATCTGATCTTCGTTAAAGTAGTCCAAGTTATCTATTTGTTTACATAAAGAATGATTTTTTTGTTGTTGTTTTTTTTTTGACCCAGGCAGATTTTGGGTGCAAGTATCTTATTCATTTTACCAACATGTTTTTCTTGACTGATGTTTTGTGGAGGGAGATGGCAAGGAGGGCGTCCAGTCTCAGAGACTTGGAACTGATTGCAAAAGATGAAAAATATCAGTGAAAGCAAGCAGAACACTGTTCAGCAATTATCAGAAGAAATTAAATGCTTTGACGTCAGTAAAGAGTTTAGTCAAAAGGTCACTACTTAGTCTTACCCAATTGATCTCTACATTTACTTATTTTTTCTACATATTTGGCCCATATACACAGCTAGTTGCCACTTTGCTTACATTTTCGCTGGTTGAAATTTTCACTGATGCAAGATTTTCAAAAGCGATGCATAAAAGTGAAACATTTTTGGTACTGCAACAATTATTCATCTTGTTAAACATGTTTTGGTTTTTGTTTGCTTTCCAAAGATATCTATTGACTGTCAAAAACAAATTAGTGCAGCCCAGCCAAAAAATAATTCAAAGAAAGGGCAGCCCATGTGTTTGTTTGTTGCTGTGAATACACAAAACAGGCTACAACATTTCTCTAACAGTGATTTTATTTTTGAGGAAGTCATGGACTGCTAATTCAAAGTTCCTTAAAACTGTAATCAACTCAATATAAAGTAAATGTGAAAAGGGATGCATTAGTCTGTTAGCTTAATTTTTCCGCACCACATTAAGAAGAGTTTTGCTGCAGCCTGTGCTTATGTCACACACAAGCGTCTTAAATTTGTAAACACCGTGTTTGTATTTCCTCTCAGGGCTATGAAGCCATCAGGCAAGCAGCCCGTTCCTATTATTTTGGGAAAACAAAAGGCTGACTTTACCATCACCAGATGGCCATAAAATGTAAAAAGTGCAACGTCGAGTGCAACAGAAGCTTGCATAGATTACTAGACGAGTTGGTTGGAAGTATGAGCGCACACTGACGCATGCACGAAGTAAAAAGCTCACGTTCACCAGCATCTGTTTGGCCAGCGCTGGTGCTCAAGGCAAAAGCAGAACCAACCGACGGCTTTGCCAAGCGTCTGTAATGGCACAAGGTCTGGCCTGTAAGAAGAAAAGGTTTTGAGGGCTTGCCAAACTCTTCATCGTGATCCATGATCAAAGGTGAGGCATAATGGTGAGGGACTGGCAGAATGTGGTGTCAAGGGAAAAGTGGGCATACTTCCCATGGAAGAAGGGTGGTCATGTTGGTGCGTGCATGTGTATGCTAAACATACTCATGCAGATGAAGAGGAGGGAGAAAAATCAGTACAGATAAACTGTTAAAAATATTAAATTGCTCAAATTTTAATATGTTGTTATCCGTCTGATAAAATACCAATGTCCAAGGATGGGCTTACTCTTCTCAGGAGATCTATGTGGTCCATCAGATCAGTAGCCACACTTCCGCTTTCAAAAGGGGATTATGTGTCTGTTGTTGCCTCAGTGAGTTCTGCGAATCAGTCAGAGATCTAATATTGGAGAAGACTGGGAGAGAGAGGAATCGTGAAAACCTCTGTGAATTTCCTGACAAGTGAAAAGTGGCAGCTAGAGTCTTTTGGTGCACTGGAGGAAATACTTTACTCCCAACAGTTCCACAGTAATAAGCACTGCTGTGGAAGAAGAATTGACTAGTCTAAATTAGTGGGGAAAAAACAGCAGAAGTCAGAGGGTTTGTTATTTCTCTTAACGCACCTTAGAGACCAAAGCGAGTCAGAGGAAAAAACAATAAAAAAAAAAACAACAAAAAAACCCACAGCTGCCAGCTTAGGTCGATGAGACTGAACAGTCTTAGCACAATGCTATTCCACATCACAACTCTAATCTCAACCATTATTGGTGTTTTCGAGCTGTAATAAAGCAAATCCTCTTCAAACTCTGTAAAACGATCCAGCCTTATGTCTTGACTTCTGCATTCGTGCCATCAGCTTTCAGCTTTAGCGTCAAACAATCGTCCTTGCACAGAGAAAAATAAAGCAGGAAACTGGAACCAGTAAAAGCTCAGCAGAATAGGAATATTTCAGTTCCTCGAAAAAAATAAAAAGAAAAACAAAAAAAACTTTTGCAAAACTCCTGCTAAATGTTGAGCACAAAAAAAAAAAAATCACCAAGAGACATAGTTTTGCATAATGGTGTTCCAAAGAACCTTCATCATAATCTATTCTTCAAAGAACCATTCATTTCTTGTCATGTGCAATATAATTTTGTGCAAGGCCAGAATGAACCCCTTCTTTTGACATTTAGAAATGTTCCATGAAATAAGCAGTAATCTGCATATATGAACCATTAATGAAGTTTCACTCACCACAGAATGCCGAATGCTTCCACCTTCTTCTTCCTGGTTAATTCAACTAATTAACCAGTTGACTAATTAACCTCATTCAACTAATTAATTAATTAATTAATCAGTCAACTAATTAACCTCATTGATGCCACATGGCATCAATGTGTACCACATTTGATGCCATGTGGTACTCAGTGACCGTGTATAAAGCTTAAATGTCTGGTCCGAGTGGTTAGTCAATCAGTTATTGTGGAAAAAGACTGAAGGCTCTGCCTAAATAACATGCTGATGCTAATATACACAGTACATTTTCGGTTCTAATATGCACTGTGCAACATCTAGGAGCACTATCAGCAACTCGCATACTGTGCTGATATTAGGTATTATAGATAGATATTAGATTATTATGAAGTTGTTCCACATATTGTACTTCAGTTCTTCAAACACAGACATGAAATGTGTTGACATCCTTGACAATTTAAAAGAAAACATTCTCACAAAAGCTATTCCACTCATATGAGCTGCACATTGTGGCTTTAGATTTTATACATTCCACTTGCACACAAACAGAAAGTTTACAAAATCAGTAAATTTTTAACATACCACAGCCACCTCAACAATGTTTTGACATGTTTGAGAAGAAAATGAAAAGAAGAAGAAGTAAAAAGACAAAACAAGCATACGTTAAGAAGTCAGGATTTCGCTAACTGCATTAAGGATGTCTATTTGAGGCAGTTTGATGCTGACCCACTGCTAAGACAAATGAAAAACTGATTCAACTCTGTTGGTTTGTTCATGTGTGCTGCTGGATCCTCTATTTACTCAGAAAAGACAGAAACTACTAAGTACCAAGAGGAGAGTTTATTTGGTGCTAATTTCTTCTTTCAATTTTCATTGTCACAATAATGTTATTTTGTATTTCCACTTTTATTGTGAATGTGGGAAGAGAAAAAATATGTGCAGTAGTAAAAACCTCTTTAATGGCAGAACACTACTGACTTTAGGAATAAAGTCGGTTTCTGAAGGTCAGTGTCATTAAGGTTTTGTTCTTTCTTTATCTGTGTCTATTTTGCTGGTTTCGTTCCACTTCGTAGCCGGTTGGCTCAAGCTCCCTGTTTGTGTTTTATCAGGATTTCAATGCTTAAAGTAGCCAAAAAGAGAAGAAAAAAAAGCAATACCAGACAGTGCTTTGATAAAAATATTCATACACCTAGACTTTTGTTTGTCATAACTAATGTGTCTTACAGAAAATAAAGTCTTTTTTTTTTCTTTTTCTTTTTTTTTTTTTTTAAATGACATTGAGAAAACTTTTTGGCCATGCCTCTACAAGCCCTGTACATCTAAAGAATAAAAGTTTTGCCAATTTTTTTCTTTACAAAATTTCTTAAAACAGATTATACAGACATAATATGTGAATATCAATTTTCATGTCTTTCCACAGGTTCAAATTGTATTTAGATCTGGATGTTGACTGGATTACTTAAAAACATTACCACTCTTTGTTCTAAACCATTTTTTGCAGCCATGGCTGTATGTCTGATATATTTAGAGCCCATCGTGTTGTTTGTCTGTGATCCTTAAACCTCAGTCTCAAGTATTTCGCAACCGCCAAGATATTTCCTTCCCTCATTTGACTTTTTCCCTGCTAAACTCTGATATATATAAATAGAAATAATAGAAATAAAGATCTAAGTTTATACAGTAATTGCCTAAACCAAATTTTCAGCTAATTATTGGTTTAAAAAAAAACTAACAGTAGGCTTTGAAGTTCACTCTTTAAAAAATGCAATCAGGAAGAACAGATATATAAGCTCTTTAACTTGCAAAAGACTATCACGTTGATCAGAGATGGAAAAGTGTATAAGCCGTGCAAGTTAAAAAGTGAAGTGTGGATTTATATTTATGCAAAACATATACAAAACGTGAGCGAGTATGTGATTATGTGAGCATGTCACTGATGTCGTTTTGTTCTGCACTAATCAAAACCAAGTCAACAAAGCTGATATTTCTCTGCTCACTGCCAGGAGATAATAGCTCAACACAGGACAAAAGGCATGGCATTTATAGCAGTTACAACAACATTTTCATGCATCAGGACATGAGTTCACAGTTGGCCATGGCAACACGCATTCAATAGTTTTGAAACCAAAGGCATTAACGCAGCAGTGGTGCACGCAGCCTGCAGGTGGAAAAAGATGACTTGAAATAGGGGAAATAAATCACAATAAGTTTGGGTTGGAATCAATCATGAATAATCAGATCATCTGCTTTAATTTTCTTGAAAGTGCTCTCTCAAAAAAGCATGGGCTTTAATGGAGGAGGAGGACCAAGATATGCAGCACAAACACATCTGCTTCGCAGAGAAAATTGATGTCCTTGTCTGTTGGGAGGTGCAAATGTGGGATGAATTAAAAATAAACCGAGTAAAAGGAGAAATACAGGCTGTTTCCTGAAGACAATGTGGAATAAAGAATTAAAAATGCCCAGGCTCAATCCCGTTTCACCCCTTTGCTCTTTTGCCCCTATTTTATGCACATTTACACTGTGGTTTGGGAACATGCAAAGCGTTTCTGTAACATAAGGGATGCATTATCTGGATCTAGAATTTGTCTTTGGGAAATGCACATGTAAGAAATATTTTTAGCAATGTATAACATTTAGTAATATTTTTAAGTATTCTTAAGAGCAATAAAGGCTATACGTTTTAAAAATCTAAATACATTCACTGGGGACTTTATGAGGTAATACTAGTACATCTCATACTGTGTATAATAAGAGCAATATTTCTTGCCAGTCATTTCAGAAAGTGAAACACATAACCTTAACCAGAGACAATGTCAGAGACGACTTCATTTGGCTAAGGAGAAAAGGGAGTGGACTGCTGTTCAATGGCTCAGAGTCCAGTTTTCAAATGAAAGTAAATTTTGATTTCATGTGGATATCAAGGTCCCAGAGTCTGGAGGAAGAGGGGAAGCACATAATCCATGTGGCTTTAAGTGTGAAGTTTCCAGTCAGTGATGGTTTGGGGTGCCATGTCATCTGCTGGTGTTGGTCCACTTTGTTTTCTGGAGTCCAAAGTCAATGCAGCCGTCCACCAGGAAATCCTAGAGCATTTCATGCTTGCCTTTGTTGACAAACTGTATGGAGTTGCTGATTTTATCTTCTAGCAGGACTTGGCACCTGCTCACACCACCAAAGGTACCAAAAGCTGGTTCAGTGACTGTGGTGTTCTTGATTGGCCAGCAAACTCCCCTGACCTGGACGTCCTAGAAAATCCATAGACTTGTTGTACAGATGAAAATGAGAGCCACCAGACCCAGCGAGGCAGATGACCTGAAGGCAGCTTTCAAAGCTTTCACCTCTGCAGTACCACAGGATGATGGCCTCTATGTGGTGCATTGGTGCAGCAATTCATGCAAGAGGATGCAAAGAAATGTACAAATTTTTCAGAAGCCCAACAGTTCTGCTTTAAAACTCCATTTTGAGGCTAGCTACCAGAGGCATTCACTGAAATACTACATCATATTTGTGTTTCCTGATGAGTCTGATCTCTGTTTTTCAGACCAATATTTAATATTTCCAACGGGAGTCGCTGTTCTCATGTTTATTGCATTTGAAACCACGCCAACCACCAACCTCATTTGAACTGAGGTCCAGACATGCCATTTTTATGACCTTCATTCCATACCACCGCAGCATACGGTAATAATCTTCAAACTCTAATGCCGCCGTCGTTAAACTACGCTCACGGACTTCAGCTCAACAGGAGACAAGCTCCATTACGCATCCACAAACATAACCCTGCAGCTTGTAATTAGTTTGTTAATAATTTAAGCACCAATTTTTTATTTTTTTTTTCTGTTCGTGTATGGCAGAGAAGTTGTTCTGCATATAAAGTGCAGGTTCACGGAGGAAAACGAGCGCGTATTTGAATTCGTCTTCATGAGCTCCACTGAGGTTACAGTGATTGAAGATGTTCTGTTAGGGTGTGAGATGAAAAGTGCACATGCATACACAATTGTTATATCTGCGCACCATTTGCACTTATCAGATCTGCTGCATAATTTATGCAGTAAGCTCCACAGTAAAGGGAAAGAAAAAAAAATGTGCATAATTGTATAAAATCATTCTGATCTGCCATTCCCGGCATTAAATAAACGATTGGTCCCAGCACCTGTCCCGGTAATTAAAACCTTAGAGATTAGTCATAATCGTGCCTCAATTCATTTAGGCCCCATGGGGGAGATTTGTCTCTGCATGTATTTGGACTCCATTTTGCTCCAAATACAAAGCCTCCTCCCAAAAAAACAAACAAACAGAAAAAAGAAAATCCTAAACAAACAATTTTAAATTAGGTGACTGAGTTGTAATAAAGAATGTTTTGCCCGCAAGCGCAAATGCTGCCGGATAATTAAGCTTCATTTCTTTCAGATACATGCTCATTATCTGCTCTGGTATCTGAACAAAACAATGACAAAAAAAAAAGAGCTAAAAATAGGTTGTCGTCTCATGTAACAAGTGGTCACCTAAAAAGACAAAGATCTCAAATATTCCCCACAGCTTCAACTCTGTGAAAACACATGTTGAAGTGTCATCAAACTAATGACTCAAACAGCACATGGCTGAGTAATTAAAAGTCAGTGGAATAACTGTGAGGCCTCCTCCCCTCGGGGTCCTTATTGGGACGTCAGCCTCTGCTTTAACCTTAATTTTCCGAGAAACAATTTTTTCCTAAACAGGAGCTGATGAGCCCACAACCTAAATAACATTCACAGCAATCCAGGACGCTTTCCTCAGACATAATCCAGTCCTTCCCACCCAACACGCCATCTTCGTCTGGTCTTCACAGAAAGTTAAATGAGTTCATAGATGCCATCTGAAATTAGAGCGAATGGGGGCAGAATGAAGCTGACTGGAGGCAAGGGTGCAGTGACTCAGCTGCGGTGGCTCTTGCAGATGGCCTTAATAAGTCACCGAGAGAGCGCAACTGAGGGAATTGACAGTGCAGTGCTGCTGACTGGTGGACATTACTTCAGCAAGGCTAATTACACTCCAAGACTCCACTGCACTGATCCACCCAGGACGTCAGTGCCTGGAAGAAGCTGAAAACGCCCCTCCCCCCCAAAAAAGCAAACAAACAATAGCTCACACATAAAAACGTAAAAATACCATTGACCATACAAAATGAATTTTTTTTGCAGCACATGTATGCTATATTTCTGTTTAGTTATGATCTGATATCATTATTTGCTTTAAAATCATAAAAACAGAAATTATTAGCTTAATTATTCTTAAACTGTAGTTTCCAACTCCTAGCTAAACTACCTTTTACAAATAAATAAGCCCAGTAGCATTTTTGATTCAAGACTTTGTAAAATATGATCCTTCTCACTTTATACTGTCTTCTAAGAAACTTTATCTATTCCTCTCATTATTTTGTTGTAATTGCTGCTAAAACCAAATAGGATAGGAATAGAAACAGGATAGTTCACTGACACTGTATTGGCATGTCATATAACAAGTTGAAGTTATACAAGCAGAATATAGAAAACATGCAGGGAGTTTCACCAAATGAAAAAAAAAAAAAAATCAAACAAGAACACATACAGCTTTGCGCCGGTTTAATTGATAAAGTCAATCACTTTTCACCCTACATTTCCCAACACTCGCAGCAGCAGGTCAAACTAGATGGTTGTTTACAGCAGGTTTTGGTTCTGCTGGAGGATTCTTCTTGTTACAAGTGGTCACACGCTTGATCACTCTAAAATGAAAGAGGTACCAGTATGATCAAGCACAACTGTTTGTCTTGTGCGTCTGTGTGGCACTGGCATGGACTGGTGACCTATCCAGGGTAAACCTTCCCTCTCATCCAATAGTCACAGGCATCAACAACCTTGAAAAAGGTGTGCATTATTCCAGAGGTTTGTCTATGCATGTTTTTTTTTTTTTTTTTACTCAAAAATACTTCTGCTGTGGATAGCTACGCTTCATTCAGCTACGTTTTTAATCCTCACACAGTTGGAGGAAATAAACCAGAAGCAAATAACTTTAAATATATTTTCTTGGGTAACTCAGAGTGGAAACCAACAGTTAGAGTGTGTCCTCTCTATTTACGGCACAATGGGGGGTGAAATGACTCTTGTTGTGACTCTTATTATCAGCACGCTTTCCAGTTCTAATATCTATCTCAAAAGAAACTGAATCCCAGTCCAACAGCTCAAACGTCGTCTGTCCTAAAGGAGCCGGTAAAGATGGCTCAGCATTTGCTGCAGTTGGAGGTGAAGCGAATTGAATTCAGCCCACTGAGGATTCTCCATCATCTCCTCCCGCTGAGTGTGGAAAACAGAGCAAAGAGGCACAGGTTGATTTGTCCGACTTCTTCCTGTGGTGCCAGTCAGTTAGCAGCTCCTCCAGCAGTCCGGCTAGTCCTCGAGCTGTTTCTTTTTTATTATTAGTAAGGAGAATACAATAAATAAACAAATATGAGCATTTCAGGTTAACAAGCCTCAGGCAAAAGTCATTGTGGTATGAGTTTGAGGATTTGACTGTGTGCACTGCTGTGTTTTTGTGATAATTCAAAGGTCTTATTACTCTGCATTGCTTAAACATTGCTGTAATTATAGTGCATGATTTATTTAAAATATCACTTGACTGCAAATGATAAAGGTTAAAAGAGACTTTTTAAGTATTAATCTGGCAAATTAAATTATTTCATTCTCCGGGGCAAATGTAGGAAATGCTTAAATATTTTCTTTTTATTTCCATATGACAAATTTCTTTTAGAATCTTTCTTGATATTTGCTTGTCCAACTAAGAAAATGTCAGATTCTCTCATGCACATTTGAGAAATCCTTGAATCTTCAGGATTAGCCTGCTAAGAGCCAGCCCCTTGTTCTACCCTCAGCCAATGGGAAACAAGCGCTTGCTGAAGGCGTAAACGCTGGGTAAAATTCACAAACACAACAATCACCAATGTTTGACGATGACACACGTAATGCACCAGTTCAATGCAATGAAGTTTACCTGAAATCTCCTGCAAAGGAAGGCAATCGTTAGGCTAATTCTGGGTTTCTTAAATGCTTCCTCATACAGTGTGGCGCCTATTGACACACATCTCCACCTTGCAGTTTCAGTCTCCACCCAAGTACCCACACAACGGAGCAACCTTACCCCAAGTCTCCCACACACAACTCCACCAGACTGGCAGCAGCAATTAGCAATGGTGGAGCTGTGCATCTGCTGGGTTTTTAATACAACTAATTCCCAGTTTAAAGCTCTAAGAATGGTTGTAAACAGCATTATGGAGGAGGATTGTTGTGATGATGTGCTGAAAGTGGAGTGACAGAAAGAGTACAAGCTTCTTAAAGAGGCAAAGGCCAATTTCTGAGCTTCAAACTGCAAAGTAGTGAGGTGAATATTATGTTTGATAAATACAGCATTTTTTAATAACATAGTTACTTAAAATAGCACTATGTGCCTGGAAAATACATTTCTTATGTCAAGAAAATTGTAGAAGTCACAGGTCACATATTAATCATTTTGAGCATAAAGTCTTATTTTGTTCTGGGGGTCGATATACAGTTTTCACGACAAAATCTGTCAGATTGTAATGACATCTCGTCTCCAGTGAAATAATCAGTGAAACTTACAGATCTTAACATTTGCAGGCCATTGCAAAGCTTTGTTAGTTGCATCTTCTAGTGAAACAAAACTGGTCACTTTCACAGTGCAATTAAGAAAATGAAATCAATTCTCATCTCAAGCTTTCTAGTAAAAACATAAATGGTTTTGCACCAAAAACAAAACCTTTGTTCGCATTGTTTTATTGTGGTGATGGTGTTCTTCTTGGTTGCTTCCTTGATCAGTTTCTTTTCATCGAGTTTGGATAAAGTTTCTCAGTAATGCCAGCGTTGTCTAACATTTTCTCATTTTCTGATTACTATTTAAAAATTTGCTTTTTTTTTTTTGTGAAGTTACTGGGAGATTTTTTTTTAAATTTAAATAAAAGTCAATTTGTATTCCATGTAGTTATAAATGCAGCACTTATTCATACAAAGCAGTAATGTTGTCTGAATGTAGAAAATTTAAAAATATACAATTCTAAAACCAGTGTGATCAATTTAGAGTATTTAATCTGCACCCACCGGTTTTCTTATTAGGTTAAATTCAATAAAAGCTATGAAATGAAAAAAAAAAAAAAGAAAAAAAAAAGAGCCCGTCTCCAGTGAAACCCCCCTACTGCCTTTGATTTAGGAACAGCTTATAATTGGCTCTTACACTCTGTTATTGAACAGGACTGATGCAAAGCATGTCTGCGTGAGAACGTGTTTATGGAGTCGAGACAGGGTGCCTGATGAATCCAGCTCTAATGAAGGATCATGTCTGATTTTCCAGACTATTTGCCCAAGTTTTCCCTCCCTGTATACAGAAAAAAAAAAAACAGAAATCAGCTTAAGGCAGTGATTATGTGTGAGTGGAGGAATATTTTCTCCAAATTAGCAAAAGAAGCAGCCTTTCCTGACTGGATCAAATTAAGCAGTAGAAACTACTTCACTTAACGGATGGGGGGGAATACCACCAACAAAAACAAGCTGCACCATATGGTGTTGATCTGGGATTTTTGCATAATATTACGCAGTTCAGTGTTTTCCATAAATGCTTGGAGTTAACATTTATTCACTTCAGGATTTTGAAACTCTTTACTGTAATTAAGCCATGCGATCCTGTCCAACTATACCATCACATAGTTTACAGCCACAAACTTTAATGTATTTTATGGCGGTTTAATTTAGTAAACAGCTGCAAAATAGTGAATAATTGTGAAGTGGAAAGAACGTGACACACGGTTCAATTATAGCTGCAAGTTTCTTTGAAGTTTATACCAGTTTTCTACATCCAAACACTGAATTATTTTAATATTATCTTTTGCAAAATACCTTGTGTTCAATCAGGTTGAATACAGTGTGCCCTATAATTTCTTTTTTATGTATCTTCACTATTTCTTTCTTATGTTTATGTATAAAATCCTTCCAACATAAACATGCTTAAATGAAAACCTTCTCATTTTAAGTCTAAAGGTTTCTTTAGGGGTTTTGTTCCTCCATATACAGGCATCACCGTTTAGCCAATCCATTTTCCGTAACCTCTGACCAGCTGCCTGCTGGTCAGCATCATGCTGAAGGAGAAAGCATTCCCTCAGCATGATGCTGCCATCACCACCCAGATCACACTCTGGGGTATTTTTATTCATCACGAATAATGTTTTACCTCTTTGTCAAAAATACTGATTTTGGCCTTATTTTCTTCTACGTTTGCTATGTAACCTAAATGTCTTGTGACAAAATAAAGACGTTATTAACTCTTCTTTAAACATTATAAGTATCCCGTCAGTTTTTTTGCAGAGGTCAGATTTGTGAAGTGCATGATAAAAGATTAAAATCCTCAGCCAAAATATTGTCCAACCTGAGCTGTAGATCTCAGTTCCTCCACATTAGCATGGTCCTCTTGGTTTCTTTTCCAACTAATGCTTTTCCAACCTGGCCTGTCAGCAAGGTGGACACCCAAATATTCATGGGTTTGCAGCACCATGGTTTTTTTCTAGATGTTGGACTGGACAGTGCTCTGATATGTTTCATATTGTTTTATAACCTGGCCCAGTTTTAAACTTCTCCCCAACTTTATTTCCAACTTGTTTAGGGTTAGTCTTTGGTCTTTGTGATGCTTTTTGTTTTCTAATGTTCCTTCACTGACCCCTGAGGCCGCATTAGGATTTATACTGAGGTTACGCTATTTGTAGGTGGACTGATCAACACTGATTTCATTTAGGGGTATCAGAGTAAATCAGGCTAAACAGTAATTGTGTCAATTTTCAGAGCTATGTTTCATTTTCCTGACTTGTTTAAATGACACGCTACTTTGTGATGGTCTATCAAAAAATAAATAAATAATAAAATTCCCATCAAATTCAGTTTCTCTTTTTTCCATATGCTTAATAAAAATTTGAAATGAATCTGTAAAAGTTCTATAAATGAACATGGACACCTTGGATCGCATGTTCAAAGTGACTTATTTATGAATAGAAGCTTGTCATTTTTAATTTTAATCAATGGATTTGCCACCAAAGCAAAGACAACTAGCCCAACCACACTGATCTTTGCTGCTGGCCGCTGGAAGGTCCTGGGGGTAATGTGGAAGAGGTGGGAGGCTGTTTTTGGCACCGTCACGTTCAGAGAAGGCCAGACAGTGACATTATGCCAGCCAGGCAGGACTCTTGGGAGAGCCATGCTAAATACCATCTACAAAAGCACAAATGGCAGAGGGGAGTCTGTGGCGATGCTTTGGGGTTACACATTTGTTTGTGTGTCCCACTGCACTTTGAAATGTGCGCCTTTTGTCGGTGCATATTTATGCGTCGTAATGAAGGTACACTGGCAACAAACCGGGTGATGTGCAGAGATGACATTAGAGAAAAAGGAGAAAAAGCAGGCCAGGCAGCTAATTATCCATCAATGATGCAGCAGGAAGCAGAAAAACAACCGGCGCTGCTGTAGAGCTGGATTAATACAGTCAGACAGGGGCTGGTGATGAATAGCGAAGGTACACAAAGGGGTAAAAAAAAAAGCTGCTGTTCGTGAACCGGCAAACATTCGAAATCCAACGGAATGATTTGTTCTTGGTGTTTTCATATAAGAAAACTCTGGGTTTGAGCTGTTTTCAGAAAGCACAAAGTGGTTTGAAAGCACTGTGTGACAGTCTGCAAACAGTATTACGCAGAAGCAGAGCCGAGAGCGAGCAGACAGGGGAGAAATCTACTGAGTGATAAAAGTGTTCTTTTCAGAAATAAGAAAATGTTGATGCTGTTCAGAAGTGACAGTGTGCTCTGACTCAGTTCTGTTAACATTTGAAATAATGGAGGGATAAACATTTTTCTTGTACAATAGCAGACTTAAAGATCAGAAGAGCTTTGCAACAGCTCTTATATACACTAAGGAGTTTGAAAGACAGACTTAAAAAAAACTAAGCAATACTTTCATTTGAACAGAACATGTCTTTGGAAAAGACTACTTAGCTTGACGATGCTGAGCGCTAAGGACACCAGGAAACACTCAGAGAAATATGTTTTTATTTTCTTTTTATATATATAAAAAATAATAAATTAAGCTTTCATCTCAAGGTGTTTTCAGCTCTCTGATACAATTTACAACAGATTTTTAAATTCACTGTGTAAAACACAATCTTTCCCTTATGGCTGTTTGACATTAAATCTGAATAAACATTTCGTATTTTACGTCCATTGAGATAATCAAAAGCATTGCTTTTTGCTTAATCAAATGAAGTTCCAGCCAGCATTCCTAGCTGGGACCCATGTGGGGGAAAGGAGGGCTGATATACGGGACCCATATGGGTTTGTTCGCGGGTTCCACGATGGCCCCACATGGGTTTGCCCATGTAGGGCCACAGCCCACATGGGGACCACCTAGGCATGCTGGCAGGGGGGCACATTGTTTTAAAACAGAAGTTTATATTTATATATTACTTTTTTGTAGAACTGATTTTTTTGTTTTTTATTTACTAGATTAAAACGTTCTAGTGTGCTTTCACAAGATCATCCTAGTAACTTTTTGCTCCATTTCTCCTGATGCAGCTGGTCAGGTTTGTTCTTGACCCAACATACCTTTCAGCTCTGCCCAAACATTATCTATGGAACTGAGACCAGAGTTTTATGATGGCCTCTCCGAGATATTGCCTTTTTCGTCCTTATGTCACTTTGCAACTAAATTGCTGGTATGTCTTGTATTGTCCATTTGGAGACCTGCTTGTGTTCAGGCTTTCACTTCCTGGCTTATGCATCTTTACATGGTATTTTATGTTTGGTTTAGGGTGGATGTACACATTTCATACCAATAAAATGTCCATTTCCAGGGCACAGAACCCATCTCCTTCCTGATTAGTCATTCCCAAGCTATTTATGCTTGAAATCTTCAGGCATCTGCAAATTGCACACATGGATGAATCATGTGCACTGTAAGTCAAGAAAAATCTTTTTTTTTTTCTTCTCTAGCAGTAAGTCAAACTATCATTCATGTTTTAGGTTGGCTGGAATTTCCACACTTATTTCTATATTTTTCAACCCATGTTCATGAGCAAAATAACAAGATAGTGTTTTTTGTGTTTTGCATCACAACATGAGTTAATCTGAGACACACATTTGGATGCGTTTTAAGGCAACACCTGAAACAGACGTCTTACATGTCCTCATGGGAAGATTTTGTTTATTTGATTAAACAAAATCAAGTAAGGTATCAGGAAGAGGATAATGAAATCCTCAAAATGTGCATTTTTGGATTTAGTCATTGTCATTCTGTTAAGTTTAAGTTTTGATTAAAGGAGTTATCATCATCTTGTGATATTTGGTTTATGTGTGTGACCTTGGGTTCTTGTAGGTTAGATCTACAAGGCCCCAGAGAAGCCGGGAGCAAACTCTGCTCTCTGCAGAATGAAGCTTATTCTGAAAATGTATCTTAATCTTTCCATTACTCTTTCTATAGGCGATGCACATGTCTTTCCACTAAAGCCAAATTAGAAACATAGATGAACACTCGCTCAAGCTTTTGCCAGATGAAGTCTTAGTCACACTGCATCAGATATTTGTTCTCTACATACAGCCCGGTTCTGAAAATGATGCATTATCTAAACCAATTCATACACGGTCAAGGGCAAATACGGCTCTGTCTCAGTAAACAGACCCGGTTGCTTTAACAGTGGTCTTCAGCTTATCTGCATCGTTGGCCCCGGTGCCTCCCATCTTCCTCTTAACAATACCACATTGATCTCCTGTGGGGTTTAGGTCAGGCCGGTTTGCAGACCAATCAAGCACAACGATGGTCACAAAAGCAGATATTGTGCTTTAGTAAGCAGATGGCAAGGCCAGCTGGAAAATGAAATCAGCTTCTCCAGAAAGCTGGTCAGCAAGGGGAAGCGTGAGGTGCTCGAGTATTTCCTGATGGACAGCAGAGTTGGACTTGAATGAGACCACGAGATGACGGTGCTCCCTGACCGATGAAACTTTACACTGAATGCAAATCTGATTCTGTGTCTCTCCACTCTTCTTTTAGATTTTTGGACCTTAACTAATGAATTAATTGCAAAATGTGCTTTTATCTGACGAGATATATTTGGGCCACGGAGCGACGGTCTAGTACTTTTTCTCCATCGCTCAAGTATGAGATATCCAAGTGTGTCTCTGGACCAGATGTGGCTTCAGAAAATATCTGGATGCCCTTGCTCTGAATAGTTTAGAAAACAATAAAATAAAAATATTAATAAAACAAAAAAGATTGTGGTTTCCAGGAAACAAAGATTGTTTCTGTAGACTTAATAAACACCACTGCATTAAACATTCAAAATTAAACTTAAAGGAGGTATCTGCTAAAACGCCAATGCTCCGTGGTAAAGACCATATATTCAACGTCTGAAGTTTCCTCAAACTGAAAAGTTTGTTTTGGCTCCCAAGCTTTGAAAATATATCTCATTAAGTGAAGCGGTTCAGATTCGGAGAGGAAGAGCATGTCACAGAAATCTCACTTTGACACACTTTTCTGACGTCTTCATGAAATTTTTCTTCAACACGTTTTGAGCAAAATACAGAAGTACGGAGTCTCCCATGTGGCTTTTGAGATATTTTCTTTAAAGCTGTTTTTCCTTTCACAATGAGACAGTTAACGTCTGGTGAGGTGTACGAGACAGGCTGCTTGAAAGAAGCCTTAAAGTTTATTCTTTAATGTCATCAACAACTCAGTTTGCTGCTCAGTCATTTATCCATCAAGGGAAAGTTCTTTGCTAATTGTCCCTCTTAAAAGGCTCCTGCAAACGTATTCATACACCTTGAAGTTGACTCTTTTTCATGGTAGAACCACAAATAATGTATTTTTTTAGGATTTTAGGTGACAGACTAACAAAGTAGTGCATATGTGTGAAGTGAAAAAAAAAAGATCCATGCTTTCAGTTTTGTTTATATAAAATTTTCTAAAATATTGGCATTCATTTGTATTCAGCCTTTTACTGTAATACCGCCTAACAAAATCCATCATCAAGGTAATTTGAACTATTAGTCATGCACTCCACAAATCTGGCTTTTATGGTTGAGTGGCAAGAAGAAACTTACTGCTCACTGAAACTTACTGCTCACTGAAACAAAGCGTGAAAGCAAACATTTGGAGGAAGGTTCTCCAGTCCAATAGCCAACATCAGCATACAAAGCAAAACCAAACAAAACAATATCCCTGGAAATTAAAACCCATGGTGGCTGCAGCATCATGCTGTGGGGATGCATTATCTGCAGCAGGAATCGGGAAGCTTGTCCAAGATGTTGGGGAGGACAGGCGGGGCTAAAACCACACCAATACACCAATACTGGAGGAAAATCTGTTGGAGGCTGCAAATGACTTTATTCAGACCAGAGCAAACGTTTATCCTCTAGAAGAAAAAGCAACTATAACCATGCAGCCCGGGCTACAATGAAATGATTTAGACTAAAACATCTACCAGAATGAACCAGTCAAGGTCAAGACATAAATTAAATTCAGAATCAGTGACAAGACTTAAAAATGTATGTTGACATTAAGCGATTAATTAAATCAGTTAACTGCAGGATAAATTAAGATGAGGCCTATAGTTTCCATTCTGATGATTAATGTTTTTTTTGAAGGGCAATTTTGTTTACACAGACTTCATAATCCATGTTATTAATGAAAGTGGTTATGTGCGTTTTTCATTTTTGTTTTATTTATTGTCTTTGGTGTTTGCGTTTTTATTTCGGATATATAAAATATCTCCGGGTTCCGTATAAAATTATGGTTCATTAGTCTTATTCTCATGCCATTATCAACATATGACTTAAAAACAGTCTCGAAATAACAGCGTTACTGTCAATTTCTGACCATTTATAGTTTAGTAAAAATGTGTTATTGTAACAGGCCTGGCTGACATACACCGTCCCATCCAGTCTGACTGAACTTTGGCTATGTTGCAAAGAGAAATAAAGAAACTTCAGAATCTATATGTCCAAAGCTGGCAGAGACAAAATCCCAAAGGAGTCGCAGCAAAACGCAGATCTATAAACTATTGATACACTGGCCAGAACACAAATTCATACCACTTTCTAAGATTTTTACTTGCAAAAACATTTGAGAACCACATTTGTTTTTTTTTTTGTTTTTTTTCTTCCACTTCCACCTACTTGCTCTTAGTCCATCACATAAAAATCCCCGACGACCGATGCTAGGAAATACATGATTGCAATTTTGTTCTGCGGCTTACCTATCCTGAAGGAGAGCGGGCCACCAGAGGTGCTTCTCACCCACATGGCTAAGAAGAGCAGAAGCGCCCAGGCTGTGAGCATCTTCTATGACTCCTCATGGGTCCTGCCCCAGGTGTGCCCCTGTCACAGCCACCTAAAACATACAGAGAGCAACACTGAAGCATTCATGGCATCTGACAGGATGTGAAACAAGCGCAGTCGTTCTCTTAATGTCCTACTGAGACACATGTCGGGAATCTGCTGGAGACGCTGACAGCAAAAGTGCTGCAAAGTGAAGCTGAAGCCTGTTGCAGTTGAAATGAGATTGCTGATCTCATTTTCTATTTGCATCGGTGAGGGAATTAGTGCAGTTTGTATACGAGAAGGATGATAATGTTCTTTTTTTTTTTTTTTTGACAGTAAAAATTCCAGTGAGTGAAGTTTGTTCGGTTCCTACGAACATGTTTTACGAGATTTAAAAACTAAATATTTTACCTAAATGTGTCTCCAAATGAGTGTCACTGATAGAATGATTTTAAAAAAACTTTTTTTTTATTTCAATAATTTAATCAAAGAGCCACATATTTCAAGCATTTGCTTCTGTTCGTTTGCATGTTGCTGCTAATAAAAACCCAGAATTCAGTTTCTCATAAACCTTGAGTGTCTGCAGAAGATTAAAAAAATGAATCTCTAGAGAATTATTTTCACTTTTTATAGTCGATTACTGAAAGATATTTGATTTTTCTCAGCTTCTGATGTATTAATATGTACCTGTACCTATTACATTATTACACAGCAATGTGTCATCTTATTTTATTAAGTGGAAAATCTCTCAATTTCTTTATACAGAAAACGGCATAACTCTTGTGTTCACATATTTTATTATTTTCAAATAACTTCATTTGCAGAGTTATATTGTGTTGTGACATTTTAGATACTGAACCACTTCGGATAGTTATGGTTATTTTTGTTTCCATGACACTCTGCGCCTTACAGGTTTGTTGTTTCAGTCCAATTCCCTTCTCAGATGCCTCTCCACGGACACATGATGAAGATTACGGAAATTAATTTTACATGTCAGCATGTCTGATTAAAAACCTAAAAACATGAAACCATGACGTGTCAGGTTAAAAAAAAGGCCACATCTCTGAATTAATCACCCACAGTGGTAAAATGTCAAAGACTGAATGTTTTCAATCCGTTTTGCTGTTTTGTTAATCCAGTGGGATCGATATTATGGTAAGAATGAAAACTTTAATTAAAAATACGTGGTTGCAGAAAAGAAGAAATAATTTGAGACTAATCAATAAAACAATTTTACTGCAGGGAATCATGGTAATACCGGGGAGATATTATATGCTTTTGAAGTAGTTGTCTTTCTAAATTTGAAAGAAAAAAGAAAAAAAAAGAAAAAAGAACAAATTTTCAGAACATTTGCATCGACACACCAATCCTGTTCACATCACTCAGTTACGGCAACACAAAGACTCTTTAATTCAGAACAACTTTCTTCAAATAACAACAACTTGACTTCTAATCTTCTTTGTTTACTGACAAAAACCCACATCCATAGGCTGCCGAGTCTAAATCTGGCTTTACATCCCTTCAAAAAGACGCTTATTTGATTAAGATCTTCTGACAGAGAAGACGTGCCCTGGAGCGAATAATGTGAGCTTCGTGACGTGGCCTGAGATGGCGCCGAAAGGGTTTTGCCATGATCAGCTAGACCTGGATTCCAGCCCGACATTCAGGGGAACAAAGTGCGGAAGAAACACTGAGTTGAGGCACGCTGCATGAAAAACAGCAGCCGAATTTGTATGATCAGGATCAAAAGCATAACTTACTTTAGGAGCTTTACTTTGTCAGATTTAAAATCTTAGGAAAAACTGACTTTGCAGATGAGACAACAACCTTCTGATATTACGAAAATGATTTCAGTAACTATTACCTTGCTTCTTACATCCATTTAAAAAGGTTAAAATAATTTAGACTAATCTGGACCATGGGTAATGCAAATTACATGGATATTTCTCGTACAGAAAAAACAGTTTCTGTTGGATGATTGCCCAGCATCTTAAATCTGTGCCAAGAATTCATATCTTTGCAAAATAAAAATTATGTACAGTGCCATATATTTATATGTTTTTGGACTTTTCCACTTTTTTTTTATTTATTCCAGCACTTCATTTGATCATTTTCAAACAACTCCTGCTTCTGCAGCAAACAAAAAATAATCAGCAAAGTGAAAGGATGAATTAGTTGCGTCTACAGACAAAAAGTCAGCCTAAGAAAGCTGAAGCCAAATTTGCTCTTTAAGACTTCATTACAAGTAACCAGGGATAACAACTTTTAGTGCTAATAAGTTGTTTCCCAGAGACTTTAGTCAGCATGCAGTATTGGATCGACTCCTCAGGGTCAATAATAAAAACCAATCAAATTCAAAAGATAAACTTTAAAAGGCTCTCAGAGGGAGGAGTTTGGTGTGGAAGAACTCGACTGGCCCGGCCTCAACCGAGCAGAACACCTTGGGGATGAAATAAGGAGGACACTGCAGGGATTTTCATCCAATAATCAGTGCTTAATCAGTGGTTAGAGTGAACCGAGCTTTGAGGGTCTAACGTCCAGAAAGTGATGATGTGCTATTTTCAAAGACCATGCTAGAAAAACCTTCCTACATTGTACAAAGAAAACACAAGAAACATCTAGCTTCTTCTGAGCTCTCCAAACAGAGTGAGGAAATTTACTGGAGGACGACGGACATCTTAAAGTCTCTTGAAACAGAAAGACGGCAAAATCCTGCCCAAGAACCTGAACAGACATTACTGCAGCTCTTCTACAGGATGAAATAAAGAACTGATGTGAATGTTGCGAGTTGTAAGAAAGTGTCAGCATGTTTGTTCAAACATAAGATACCATCAAACTTTAGCTGCTAAGTTAATACCAGAAGCTAGAGATATATTTGGTACTCAAACTTTGACCAAAGAAGCCGACACAAATTGTTTCATACATTGTGACGCATTTTTATTTTTTATAATTCAAATGCCGTCGTTTATCAAAATGTTTTAATCTGTCGATTCTCAATGCTTTTTTTCTTTAAATACGAAGGTGAAAAATGAGATCCTGGTTAGGTAATATATACAACATTATCAACTCACTCCAAAACTCAAGAGAGTTTGTCAAATATCAGTCGACAGGACCTTTTATAGATACTGAATTTCTTCTTTGTAAACTTGTGGTTCAGAATAAGATGATCATGTAATGTAGGCTAATGCCAAGATATAACATTATAGTTAAAAAAATGACTGTAGTGATTCTTTTTTTCTACAGTAAGTAGATGTTTACCATAGTGTCTTACATCCAATGCTTGTTTATTGGGGCACCAGGGGAAAATACCATCAAATAAATATAGACACTATATCATGTTACAGAAAAAAACATGTCATGATTTATGGTTTTGGCATGAAGTTAAGTAGCACGGTGATTTTTGCAACTGAAGCATTACTTGCTTTTATGATTAAAAATTGCCTGCACGAACATGAACAGCTCGTTAATCTACGTATTTGAATTATTTTAGTGTGAACAGAGTTGAACCATAATTAAATTCTATGCAAGTGCCTATAATATGAATCTGTTAGAGCCTTAAGATGACATATATTGTCATTTGGTAATATGTAAAAATTTAACAGATTTATGTCGTAAATATTCGTCTGCAAAGTTTTTATAATGCTGCATATTAGTTTGTGCTCAACTGTTTTTATCAATAAAAAGCAAATAAAGCAGCGTACCAAGAAAATGGCTTCCCAGATTTTCATACAGCCTGGAACTGCTACATATTTAATAAGAATAAAAAAATGATTAGAAAAAAAAAAAAGCCGCAAGGTGAACACGTGATAACCGGAGGAGATTAATGTTTTATCTATTACCTAAGACGCTTCAAAGAGGGCGGGGGTGTGATGTGACGGCTGATCAATCCTCGTTTCATAGTACCTTTCAGATTTATTGATCAGACGAGAGCAGAGCCTGAAAGCAGAGCTGTCGACGTATGAGGAATGTAGAGCAAAGAATATTTTGTTGGACTGCTGAGATCAAACAAATGGATGTTTCACTGACTAATTACAAAATCAAATCCCTGCTTCTAGTTTATTGCCCACTAATGGCTTTATTACTTCTACAAACTAGTACTATTAACTGCAATCAAGAGAAACAGGAAATAAATTAAAATCAGGTTTACATTCTATTATTGAGACTAATCAGTGTTGATTAAAAGCATCATCAGCACAGAGTTAAAGACAAAGACCTTGTCAGCTTTTTGACGGAGTGCAAGCTGAACCACTAATAGCTCCTCAATGAAAGACTGAAGCACAAATTCCATTTCGTTCAATGCAGAAGTAAAATGAAAGCCAGGTTGAATCATTGCCCTCATTTCTCAGCTCTCTAAAGTCAATTATGTCAATTTCATTTTTAGCTTCTCATCTGAGAAAGGCAAACACAGATTGATCTATTTTCTCTTACCAGACCGAGGCAGAATTAATAAAGACGGAGCTAGGCGGGGAAAAAACAGGGGGAATCACATGAGATGCTAGTTTGTACACGTTCACCTCGGTTTTTATCTGCAGATGACGTGCCTCAGTTATATACAGCTGCAAATAATCAAAGTCAAAACTTTGTTTTTTTGTTTTCACTTCAAGGAAAATAAAGACACAATGTTTGCTCGCCCATTTCATTTACCCTTTTCTGTCCAAAATGGACAGAAAAAGACACAACATGTTAATGTTACGGCAGTTCATAACAGAATGTGCATCATTTAGATGCTTTTGCAGTGTTGAACATTTCAACCGAGTTTCTGTCTTTTACGAGGGAAGGTTGCAGAATCAACTGCATAAAACACAGGAAACTTTCAGACAGAAAAAAAAAAAAGACTTAAAAAAGGAGCTGATGGGCAGAACTTCCAAAACACACACATAAACTGATTTGATGATGCCGGATTCCTTCTTACTGGCCATTGTTTTAAAGTCTGAATTGTCGTTAATACAGGTTTTATTTATCATCTACACACGCTTAATTTTGCAGTGTTGGAGGAGTTCCTGGTGCTATGTTTTGAAGTCGTTTTAGAACTGTGGGAGGAAGCCGGAGTACGCAGAGGGAACATGCAAACTCCATGCAGAAAGATTCAAACCCAGGGCATTTCTGCTGGATTTTCACTTCGAACAATAAAACCCACTACAAACCCACTACAAACAATTAGCCAAGTAGCTAAGAGAATCAGTAGTTTTAACATAAAAATTCAGAAAAGCAAGCATTCTTCCCTCATATTTTGAGACGATTTGTATGCTTTCAGTTGACAGCATCACTTACCGCGAGGCACTATGCAAAATAAATAAAATAAAAAAATTCAAGAATCTACTTCAAATATCAAAAAGTCAAAATTAAGTCCAATTGAAATTCAGTTCTATCACGTCTGCCTTTCAGCACATGCCTTTATCTACTTTTGTGTTTCTCCCTTAATTATAAGATATCCGACGCCAATAAAAAGTGTTTTTAGTCCAGGATATAACTACTTTCTTCTCCATTTTAATTCAGTTTACAGTGATGTATAAGCAGACTAAGCTTTTCCTGTTAAATGCCCCAGAAAGATGTCTTACAGCTATTTACAGTGTGAAAAGCAAGTCTTCTAATATTAGGAAGAATATTTTCATAATTTAAAATCTATCCCTAAAAAAAAAAACCCAAAAAACTTATTAAAATAATAGCAAAGTGGAATACTTTAGAGGCCTTAGCGTGGTTTGACAACCCAGAGAGAAAAACGAGTCTGTCCTCTGTCAATGTGGCAACCATAGAGAGGATCGACGACGACTGCCAGAGCAGGTTGATCCGGCAGCCTGACATGCCTCGTCAAAGCAATTGTTTACACAATCCAAATGTCAAAGCTGTCAATCACTCATGAGACACTCAGTTAATTCAGCTGCGAGTGGACCATTAAAAATGACAGTCTGAACCGAAGGCAAGTCAGACGCATAATGAGACTCATGTATTTGCATATATTCATGTGCTGTTGCATTGGGACTCTCAGAACTGGTGCAAAAGCAAGTTGCAGATGGAAATGAGTGATGTATGACCAATGTTTGGGAACGTTTTTGTCTGCCAAAAGCCGCAGAGTTAACGGGCATGCGAAATGCGTATTCCTGCGTTGGATATTTGCGGCAAGCTTAAAAAGAGTGGCATATTGAAAGTATTAATGCACCCAATGGAGATTGAAGAGCTATTTGTACATGGAAATATCACGTTCGGCCTAATTGTTTGGCTTTCTGCAACGACTCGAGTGTTTCCCCTTCAGGGTAAATTGGATGGTCACAGCCTGAGTGACTTCTACCAACATCTCCCAGCAGTAAACAAACCTTTTTTATTAACACTTAATCTCAGCGGTCCTGCTGTCAGGAGCAGTACAAGTGCGATGGAAACGGCCTGATGTCGAGGCAGCCCCATGACCTACAGGGAGAATATGTGGAAACACACTGTCCACACGACGGACGCCAACTATGACGACAACCCAGCTGAACAGGAATGTATGAAGTTAACTTTGAATCTGCCTGAATAAACTGCAGGGAATTATTCTTATTTTTTATTTTTATTTTTTGGTTGGTTGCCTTGAGGTGATATTGGTTGTGAAAGTGTTGCAACAGAAAGCGGAAAAAAAAAAAAAAAAACCTAACTGAAAAACATATTTACAATATTGTTCATGCTTGGTTTATTCTCACACCAGAAGTCTTAAGACAGCTTTGTTTTCTGGATCATGAAGCAACTTGCTATAGTAACGGGTCATGATTTGGGAGTTTTCGTACAGTTCGAGCACTAAGTGCATGCTTGGTAGTAAGTTAATATTTGCTATGAAACCACGGCGACGACTGGACTTTGCAAGGGTAGGTCTTAAAACAAAACACACCAGCTGTTTTGAACAGTGATTGAAATGTTACAGAAACATTACTATTAATCTAAACTAACAGCTAAATAAAAACACTGTCATACCTTTTACTGAGTCAGAACATAAAACAATAACCTAGAATTGCAACAACTTTAATTATTTGAGCTGGTTTTGGTACCTTATTTTGTATTTTCCTGAAAAGTTTCTCTATATGAGAAGTCTTTATGGGGTTGTGATTTTATTAAAGCAGTTAAGTCATTATGACTTTTAATTAATATGTAGAGTAATTTCATCTGTGCCTGAAGGTGATATTTTATTATATATTTTCAGATCAGTCATTATACAATTAATTTTTGTTTTAAATACCTGAAATTCTGCCAAATTGGTGATGTGACTTTTCCCCTTTTATCCAGTTTCCTCTGGAGTTGTTGGACTCATTTTCTCCTTTTACTCCACACACTGTGTGTGTGTGTGTGTGTGTTTTTTTTTTAAGCAGTTATGATATATGGCGGTTAAACCTTGAATTGCTGATGCACAAGTGACTCAGCAGGTTGTTGCTAGGTTACCAAAGAGTGAGAGACTTAGTTGATGCCACACACTTTGCTCTGTTGGGTTGCTGAGGTTGAGCCTTTCCTCTGCCCACATTCCCCAGAATGCTGTGCGGTTCTGGATTAGAGTTCAGTAAAATTACTAAAAACTCTGACATATTTCCTGCCGGTATGGATAATGTGCTTATTGTGATATTCTAAATGATTTATTACCCATCCCTACTATGTCTAAAACATTCTCAAATCGTTTCGTCTTTGTTTTTCACCCCAAGATCTTTTGTCTTTCAGCAGCAACTGTTTTCAGACAGAACCAGCTGTGTGATCGAAAGCCTTCAATTCATGTAGCATCAACATGACATGTTGTTTCTAATGGACAGTGTTTGCAATTATTCTCTTTCTACAATTTGTCTACTGTGTTTAGCTGCAACACAGGTATCTACTGTGCTGCTCATCATTAAGCTGAATATCTTTGTTATTGTGTAGAAATCAGTCCGATCCCAGAGCCTGAAGCTGCAAACAAATACCAAAAGATTATTTTAGAAGTATTGTCAAACTATGGTTTTAATTCTAAATATAGGCTGTTACAGATCATCGTAGGACTGACATTTGGTCCATTATGCAGCTGAAAAAAAAATAAATAAATCAAAGTAGCTTTTATTAATATCACATCCCATTTCACTCCAAGGACAATTAGGCATGCATCAACACACCACTTTGTGTAGTAATTCCATTATATATATATAAAAAGAAATAATTATGTCTTGCTAATATAAGCTCCCACATGGTGGCAAATAATAAGGGGATATATGATATGTATTGGGTGAGGTTAGTAATGGTTTTAATAACACGACTTCATGAATTGTGAGATGATATTGTGCTTAAACTGCAAGCGCATGTGGAACTACAGCCGCAGGCTGAGCTGTATTGTCCTTCAAACTCATTATTATACAAGGCAATCATTTCTCCTTTCACATTATAACCTTGCATGTTGCAAAGCTTGTGACTGCGCGAGTTGTCATAATAGAGTAAGAGCCCAGACAATCATCTTATTAGCTTTGACTTTATTGTCTGCAGAGTCGGGAGAGACAGAAAGTTTGAGCAGCGAACCAAAAAACTCCCCCCCAAAAACCCCAAAACAAAACATGTTTGTCTGTGCCTCTTTTTTTGTGGGTAGCATATTGTGCAGTGATAAGAAACCCTGTTTCACTGTGTTTTTGGCCAGACAGCATAGACACATTACTAAGCACATTTGAAGCTGTGGAAGTTTGTAGCTGAAATCACTTTCAGTGGACTGATGGCAATAAAGGGAGACATTCTCTAAACTATTGTCATCTAACAATGACCACCTCAAACAAAACGCCTGATGAAAATAACGCCTCAAAGGCAGAGACGGTAAAAACAATTTAGCTAAATAGATTACAGATTACTGAGAGAGGTCAAAAGTGAGAGCTTCAGCTGCACTGCACATTCTCTGTTACGGACAGAGATCCCGATGAACAGCGTTGCCACGACTACAGAGGTGCAGGCAGGAAGTGGGTGTGAGAGTATTTCAATTAATGGTCCGTTCACAAGGAGAAGGTTTTCAGTGAAACCGTAACATTTTGTTAGTGTCAAGCTGTTCGTTTACGTCACTGACGACTGCAATCGGACACCGGAGCTTTTTGAAACCCGATCTCAGAGTTCAACTTTTCAGAAACAAAAAGTTGAACTCTTTTTGTGAGGTTCTCCACTGGTGTGAAAGCTGCACGGCTGCAGGACTTGTAGTCTGCATAGCGTTGCACTGTGTGTGCTACTTAACCCTTTCAGTTCAACACGTCTAACATGGAAAATGTATCTCAGCCCTTCTGAGATTTTTCTATTTACTTTGCGTTTTTTTTTTTCAATTAAAATCACTGACTTTGTGGTGCTACTTTAGAAATATCACCAATATTTTTTCCCCATTAAACAACTTTCAAATCAATATATAGCAAAAAAAAAAAAAAAAAAAAAAAGGTCAGTTTACCTTTGCGAGCAATCAAATGTCTCAGGGTTTTGATGTTGATCTGGAGGATGAACTGCTCACCAGATGTGCTCTGGTTTATAATTCGGCAGCACACTGTCGGCTCACAGATTGCGAGATGCATCGAGTTGGAGACGATACTCGGATGGGAGTTTTCATTTAATTGATTTAGTCATCTGTACTCTGTATGATCCTCCTGTCATTAGTTGTACATAAAGTCAGCAGTGAAGGGGATTTCTGTGATGTAAAAAAAAGAGACACCCTCCCACGGTCTTATTTGTTTAAATCAGGAAAAACTTGTCATTTTCATGCAAAGTGCATAATATTTATATCTAGTGGAGCTATTTGACGATGAGCCGTTTATTTTCACCAATTCAAGACAAAAGTGATACACTGGCTCAAAGATCAGAACACTGGAAATTAGAAACTGTGTGTGAATTCCTCAGACACCAACGTGAACCTGCCGCCGTTTCTAAAAACAAAAAGAAGCTGGACGCCACCAAATTGTAACCAGCCGAGAGCACAGAAGAGAAAAGATGGGTGCACAGCTTTAAACTGGACTTTTCCCACAGGTTGATGTCTTGTATGCAAAAGTGGGACAGCAGACATCATTAAGAAAAAGGGTCAAGACAGTAAAGACTCTTCACTTACATTTAACCACTCTTTGCACTTTTTAGACCTTTTTATTGGTCTCTGTATGCCAGAAAACCCTACAAATTGACTCTCTGTTGTCAGTCTAAGCAATGGCCGTGGCAATAGGCTTCACTACATTTTCATTTAATCACTGCTATAAAAATCAAGCTGTTGACAATTTTTTGCAACTTTACAAGTTCCATCTTCATTAATTTTATGTAACTTAAGGAAAAAAAGAAGCAAAATTGAAAGACAAAATTCTTCTACCAAGGCTAACTAGTAACAGATAAAATAAAATATCTTCTAACTTTTTAAAAGGTGGATGAGGAGCATGCAATGTCACCGACCTGTATTTTTATTTTTTGTGTGTGTCATGTACGCCTAAATGTTTTTTTTTGTTTTTTTCCTCATTGAGTCCAGCACCGTCTTCACGTGTGTGCCTCAGCAATTTCTCTCTGTGAGTGTTTTTCTCGGAAACAAACATTGAGCTCATGCAACCAAAAAGCATTATTTGTCCACAGGACAATCTTTCAGAACCACTTGGAAATGTCAACATGTATTTCACTCCAGCCTCGCTTTGGGCTCTTCTGGGTCCTGTGGTGCAACACAGTGATACGAAGAGAGCAATGCTTTGCCTTTCTACAAAATAAGCTGAATGATCCATAAAGCAGAATAAAAAACATATTCACCAACATAAGACTTCAACATTAAAGCGTCTTCCACAGATCTTTTCTAAAGCAGCAACTTATTATTATTTTTTCCACCAAAATGTTGGCTAGAATAACTGAAAAAAAAAAAAAAAGACTAATAATTTTCAAGGATAATTCACTTATGAGGGTGAGCCCGATTCAGGCCACACATCCAACCAGATATGACCTGTCAAACATTTAATTTCTGGAAAAAAATGTCTCTCTCCCCCCCCGCCCAGAAATAAAAAATACATTTTATGTCTGAAAAAAATACTGGAGTAAAATATATTTTCTGTAAAAAGAAAACGAGTTTGTCAAAGTACTTCAAAAGAAACTTGAAAGCCAGTAATCATTTCCCTTCCACTTCAAAATGGCTTTTTTTTTTTTTAACTTTCTTTGGTTTATTGCAAAAAATCCCAATAAAATGCATTAATGTTTGGGGTTGTCATTTGACATTATGTGAAAGGCTTTCAGTACGCAGCATCGGATTGACATTAATTCACAATTATTTTAAAAACAATCCAGCATTCTATCACATCCGAACACGTTGCAGTGTAATCTCGCACAGGTAGGCTCTCAATAAACCGTACACAATCAGCTATAATGAGCCAATGCGATCGTACAATCGCTTCTGATTAAAGTTTGAATTTCCTCCAGGTGCCCAGTGAAACTGCACAGAGAGGGTGACCCAACAAGTGGACAATGGAGTTGCAGAAATCAGCATTTCTTCAGTAGATGATGGGAAAAGAAAAGATAGAAAAAGTGAACAAGACATGCTTGCCCTCTCCCATATTTTCTCAAATAACTACCGGTACATTTTTATTTTCCCCTGATGAACTTGTTAAACTCAGTCTGTTACCTAGACCTAACAAAATAAGTGTTTTCATATGCATAGAAAGAACTAAAACAGGTTTGTTCCTGATTTGTGTGTGTATTGCGTAGTACACGGCATACAAAATGACTCTGAAAGACACTCGTGGGTAAAATGCATTCTCAGTCTCACTGTAAAACATTGCATCACCAGGAGCAACAGAGAGAGGAGAAAGTGAGAGAGGCAGAAATGTAAGCCACGGACAAACAGGCGCCATGGCCCGAAAAGCTGTTCCTTGGCAGATTTAGGCAGCCCCAGCTCCCAGTTGGCAAAAAGGCACTGGAGGGAAGCAAACTTGATTTTGAAATCAATGTCCCTCCAAATCGCAACAGCTTGTCGCTCTAGTTAAACAGATGTATGGGTCAAACTGCAAGGTGTGTTTGTCGCCCAGGTGTTTATGTCTGTGTGTGGTTTTAGAACCAATGTAGTGCACAAATACTAATGGAGCGTAGAAAAACTAAGAGGGGGAAGGTGGAGAATGAAGAAAGTCATTGATGCTTAAGATTGAATGGGAAGGAAAGCCACGTGGGGGAAATGATAATGAGCAGAGAACGTCTTGGGATAAGCAAGGCTCAAACTCGGAGCTTACAGCTGTCAGGAAGGCTCGTCTTATCGTGTCTGAATCAAAGAATTTCAGCTGTTGACAGTGTTGCTTTGCTGAAACACATTCTATTGGATATCAGACAGTATACATAATGTTCAAAAAAGATATGTGAAAAAACAGACAACTGCTAAAAAAGCAGTTTCACAAAGACAAAGCATGTTCACCCCAAGGGAGCATTTTATACAGATAACCTTAAAAATCATCTATGAGCCAAAGAGACTCACCATAAGCAATTAGAAGCTACCAGCTAATAAGGTTAATGTGCTGTGTTGGTATTAGCGAGTCATGTTTTAGCTAATATTACCTGCATCCAACAGCTTTACTCAACAGTCTGTTAGTTTGGGGGGAATACTGTGCAAAGTTATTTGCGTTTTGCTGTAATGATTCTAACACACACCTGCGCAGCTCTGCACAGGTGTAAACCAGAGCGAGCGTCTCAGCGTTCACGTTGCGTTTAAAAGCGGCTCAGAAAATCAGGTTACGACGTGTTAACAACGGATTAAACTGTTTTAACTACTGAAAAAAGTGACAGAGGACACAGGAACCAATGAGGATTTTTTTTTATTTGGATGCCAAGCTAATAGATACTCAAAATGCTACAAAGACTGGAGCAAACATGTCTACATCAGGAACAAAGCATATAGACCAAGCAATCAGACACAATTTCTTGCTCCTGATTAATCACTACAACAACATTGTGATAATAATTCATGGAAATGTTGCATAGCTTATGAAAATATACCAATTAAGTTATGTTGCTGTGATTAAAGTCAGTGTTGATATTTTGTAAGAGTTGTAAAAACTTCATAAAAATCAGCATCCCCAGAGGAAAAAAAATATATATATTTTTGAAAATAACCTTTAAATGATTATCGCCACTTTCCCCAAAAATACTTAGTTACCACTAACAAACTGATAGGAATTATTACATCCATACGTATGAAAATGTTATTTTATAGGTAGAAAAAAAAAAAAGAACTTCGGTTACAAACTCAAAGGTGTAATTTGATGTAATATAACTCCATGTTTACATGCTATTAGAAAGCTGGTTTACTTTAGTTCTCTTTGCAAACATTGTGGCATTTCCTCTTATTCTACAGGGACACAACTCTTTCTGAACATAATGATTCACAGCTCCTCAATTAGACATGCAGTTTTAGAGCACATATAATAAGTAAGCAGAAAGATTAAACAGCGAGGTGCTTATCAACAAATGGCGTACATAAAACATACAGTTACTTTTTTTAGGAGATAAAGTACACCTTTTCAACTGGATAGACACAGGGATCATTAGCATGGCTGCAATTACCGAGTCTAAATACAGCTGCGCTTTATTTGTGCAGCACGTGGCGAGTTGCTTTGTATGTTTTTGTGCAATGTGCTTTAATCCCCATTGCAAGCAAGCAGTCAATTTCTCTTTCACTCTTGCTGCCAATCTCAACCTCTCTCTGTCTCTCTCTCTCTCTAGCATGTGCTGAAAGGCCCCAAGGCTTTCTGTGCTCTTCTCCTAATGAGGTATAAGCCAGAGCTCCCTTTAATACCACAATTATAGAGATTTCTATGGGTTTTTGGGGTTGTTTTCTTTGTGTTGTGAAGGCATCGACATAAAGGACGCGCTGCTCTTACAGTGCTCTTACTCCGGCACTTTTCCAGGGCATGCACATCAAAATTACACCCACTGATGTCAGATGGTTCGCAAGGCAGCCTGCTCACACCAGAGCGCCGACTGGCTACGGCACTGCTCAGTTTTTTTGTGAGCAACAGTTCTGAGATTCAGATATCCTATGTCCTTTACTACTATTATTATTTTTTACATTATTTTAAAGCTAATTTTCAACCCTCTCCCCCCCCTCCCCGTCGCGCCGCTCTGAAGGTCATTTACTTCTTATTTAGCTTCTGCAGCCTGAAAAAGATAATTTTGATAAAGCTGTTATTGATGCACCACAATGGGACATAACATTTTCAATGCAGCACAATCAAACTTTCATTTGCATTATTACTTCTTCTTTGTTAATGTAATGGGGTAAAGAGAGAGCCATTAACAATGTGATAAACTAAGGTTCATAAAATCAAAATCCCAAGTTAGTTGCCAATTCTTGCATGACAGGAGGAACGGATTGTAAAAATCACTGCAGCATCGAATTTGCTCCCGATATTAAAAGTATTAAAGTAAATTTTGGTTTCAGAACACTTGATCCAGACACCTCAAGTGGATCTTCGCTTTTAATTGAAATTGTACATCTAAAATGAAACAAATGAATAAATAAATAAATCTTACCCTGAAGCTGCAGCTAAAGGTTATTCTGCTTGCAAAGATATTACCTCGGCAATGTCTGCAGGGAATATTAGCGCCAATGCATCACTGATAGTGCCCTGTCAGAGATTTAAAGGCAAAGGTTTATGGATTGCTACCCGTAAAAGGCTGAAGACTTTTGCCAAATTAATGCAATTAATCAGTTCAGGGCTAATATGGGTGGGCAACCAGCGAAGCGTATCCTTACTAGCATAATGTGTCTGCAAAGCAGCATAAAAATGAATAAGCACAAAGGGTTGCTGCAAATATATGGGAAACAGTACCTTGACAATGTATTCATACTCCTTTAATTCACATTTTGTCACTCAACACAAACTTTAATGCATTTTATTGCTATTTTATGCGACAAAGTGGTGCATGATTGCAAATTGAAATGAAAAGTGGTTTCACAGTGCATCTACAACTAAATTTGTAGATAAAGTTTTAAATTACATTGCACTTAATTAAAAACTAGTGCAATGTAATCATTAAGTAGAGTTCACAAGGCAGCTTTTTCTGTGGGGGAGCTGCAGATGGAGAATTTGTTGCATTCTCTAAGTTTCTGCATTTGTTCCCCCCCATTGATGGCCACGAGAAATGCTACTTGCAGTTTGCCACAAGTCACTTAAAAGATGCAGCAGACATGTGGAAAATGATTCTCAGTCATGATGAAATCGACACCTAGACCTGTGGCCTGTAAAAAAAATATGCTACATCTAAACTGCTAAAGACAAACGCAGCGAGTCACCCTGACCTTACCCTCCCAATAGCGAAGCTTGAGACCGTCATGCTGCGGGGTTGGTTTTCTTTGACGACTGAAGATGTTAATGTAAATTTTGAATATATATTTGAATATATGCAAGATATATTCTGTTAAAATAAATAGCTAGACTGACCCCTTGTCACAAAGACACTAGTCTTTATTTGCAAAACCAACAAAAAATAAAATAAACCCCAGCAGTAAGAAAAGTTGACAATTCTTAGATTTTTCTTTGGTGCTTTCTGTAGGCACCATCTTAAACTATACCACGCAAGTCATCCATCATGGACGGCTGCACGGCAAACAATCACAGATTGAGCCCGGTACCGTGGAAGTGCACAGCTGGGGAGAGAAATGGTTTCTACCTCCAGGGTGGAAGAGGATAATGGAGGTGAACATCAGAAACAGCAAACAGTGTTTAACAGAAGCGTTCAGACTCCGTGCCAAACTTAACCGTCTCTGAAATTATTCTATAGCTGTGTGCAAATCAAGTAAATGTAATTTAAATGAAAAGGAAAATTGATTTGGATTCTATAAAGAAACTTATTATTTCTCGAGGTTAATTTGGTTCGATTTCCCAGTGAAACGCTGCGCCGGACAAAATGCATGTTGTCATTTGCAGGACAATGGGCTCATCAAAATATAGTTTCCTTTAATATGTGCTTCAGACTTTTTGCCAAGTCACAAAATTAAATTCATCAGGAAAAAAAAAATAAATAAAAATTGGCAACAACAAAAAAAGCCTATCACTTTTTTCAGGCAGAGCAATTTGATGCAGATCTCTGCTTTTATTCAAACAAAATCTCTCATTTCACCAAAGTCGCTGGGCAGCTGGAGGCTCTCCATTAATGAATAGCAAGCTACAAATATGCTTTTGAAGAAAATAGTAGCTAAGCAAAAATAACATTTTATAAAACATGTATGAACAAATGAAGCCTGAGGGCAGATGAATGATTAACTAGAAAGGACATTGAATGGAAAATGATGCTAAACAGAAACAGGGAAACTGTTTACATTTGGACCACAAGTCCATAAAGTGCATAAAGGAATTACAGCAAATATACATAGGCCTGTACTTTTAGCTGTTTACACACTATGCTGCCAAAATCACAGAGACAATACACAGAAATAAAATCAGTTTTAAACGTTCTTTAAATGCAAGATAGAGTCTGGTCTGTAAAAGTCGAGCCATGCAGAGAACGGCTTGAGTAACAGTCAGAAAAACAAAACAAAACAAAACAAAAAAAAAAACATGAATACGTGTAACGGACAAAGTATATCTAACATCCAACTACAGCAGAAAACAAAAGACAATCCTCAAGAGCTTGAAATGACTTTTCATCTGAGAAGCATTTTACGCCTCGTCTCCATGCTGCCTTTTAAGCCTTCTAATTAAGCCGTTGTTACAGCAGAAAGAAGAGCACTTGGATAAAGCAAACCAGCAGGGCTTCTTGTTTTCTCTGATCTCTAGTGTAACCTAGATATGATTCCCATTCTTCCCATAAAAAAAAAAAAAAAAACTGTGTAAAAGTGTTTGATATACCTTCTGAAGAACAGCCAGGGACTGGACTGATAAGGGAAAACATAGTTTTCAAATCTTTAGTTGGGCATTTATAACTTAATTACCTTTTTGTCTTCTCATCTTTCAGTCATGAGAACAAAGCATGAGCACGTATTGGGCCGCGCTGCATTATTTACAAAGACAACGAGAATGTTTTTTCTTCACACATTACATTTCTTTACAGTCATAAATAAGTTTTCAGCTCCATTTGAACCAGTACATGTTACTGAAAACACAGTATGTGAAAAAAAGAATCTAAAAAAGCACCAACATCTAATCTAGAATCATGTTAATGCAACCATCTTGAGGGGCGTCGGGGGGAGGACAAACAAAACAAAAGCATATAAAGCTGCACTATTTTCCAAAAAATAAAAATAGGACAAACTAACCATAAATCAATTGTTCTTAATACTGATTTATATTTGCTGTATAGATATAATCTGTCCTCACTGGGTTGATGCTTTAGAAACAGTTTGAGGAAAACGGGGAAGAAACACGCCAACGTCAAACTTTCTCATCAATCCACCGAGAAAGTAACCTTCAATGCAAACCTGTGTGGTTTACAGCAGCAATATATTCTGAAGACTCTGCATATAATTTTGAGGAGCAACAACGGCGTAATGTAATGTTCGTCTGCAAACGTTGCAGTCGTTTTCACAGCGATTCACTTCATAGGGGCCTGTGCTATGGCTGCTGTAGTTCATTGTCGCTGAAACAGGATTACTCTGCCTAATTACTGCTCTGTGCATTCTGCAGTCAATGACGCAGGGAAGGACTAGAGACGGCGCAGCTCAAGAGGAGAGAAAGCGACAAAAGAGTGGAGAGGAGAGGCCCGTTTCGTACATTTGAAGAGATATATTAACCTGTTTCAGGGCCAGAAACGGTTTGGAAATCTGTTTCTGAGCAGGGCAAACCGAAGCGCCGCAGATAACGATAATCACCACCCACTGTCACATCGTCTTTTATTACCAGTGAGTGCTTTGCGTTTTGTCCTTGGAGTGTACATGTAAGCTTTTTTTCTTAGATTTGAGTTGTCTGGAAAATAAAATAAAATATTTCATCATATAAATGTAGTGCAGTATTTGCACAAAACTGTAACCTTGCCACTGCCTTTGTCGACGTCTCCGGTAATATGGTCATGTCTATACTCGGTCGTTCACACTTTTAAAAAAAAAGTCGATTCAAACCCATCAACTACATCAATGTATCCACTTATTATAAGAGTTTTTATGTTATTTATTCTGCATGACTAGTTCTCCTTTCTGTAGCTTTAAAGCTTTAGACCAAATTTATTCACGTTTAGAAATATGCTTTGCCACGAGGCTCGTTTATCAGATGAAAACTACCTTATGGTACTTTATAAGTTACTTTAATATTTATATTACACACTTTTTCTCATAAGGAATGGGTCAGTTTTTAAATGTTATGTAAATAAGCATCTCTGAATAACTATCGATCATTAACATTGATATTAACATCCATAGTCCTGCTGCATTGTGTAATTGTCAGAAAATGTGAATTAATTATCTCAAGTTCACCTTATTGAAATGTTCACTATAAGAATCAATAAGATGGTAATAATAACTCTTAAATACAGGCAGCATTGTGCAAAAGTCTTGAAACATCAAAGTAGCTCCACAACCGAACAATGGCTGGTATTAGAACCAGTTAGAACCGGCGCTACAAACAACTGGATGTAAAAACACAGCAACATTTCTGCACAAAATGAACCCGAGGCTTATCCATTTCAGCCAGTTAAGTAAGTCTAAGCTACGCCATGTTTGGGGCTTTTATTTTGAAACGTAGAAGGAAATGGTTCTTGAGTTGTTGCCCCTGTTGCACTGACAGAGTCTGCATAAAAAGAGGCCAGCCTCGCACACAAACCTCGGTTGCAAAAGCACTGATGAAACCTTCATCAGTTTTAATTAATTAAGTCTGTCAGCATTTTGGTAGTTGGGGGGAAAAAAATAGGTGACAGGCAAGATATGAGATATATGCCACAATGAGAATATCACAAGTGTCTGAGTGCAATCGTCTGAAAGTAAAGTTGGCATCTGTTTAGAGCTTCCTGTCGACCCTGAGAAGATGCTTTAAAATGAGCCTGGGCTGCATCTCATTACCAAAACTTAACAAGCTTAAAAGGATCAAACATGAACAGTTTCACTCTAAACACAGATTCTTTGAGACACTTTGGATACTAATGAAACATTTACTACAAAAAAAGATGGTTTATGTGGGGTTTTTTTTTAGACATTTGGATCATTCTAGAAATAAACAAGCACATGTACAATAATATACTGGTACAATTCAAATCTGGTCTGGGAACCAACATGTAGTTTTCTCAAAGAGGAACTTGTATATCATGTTTTGTCTCATCTTGTAAGCTTGATGTATTGGTGTACTTGTATCACAGAGACGGCTTGAGAGACGGTACAAAAACAAAATCAGATTTTTACCACCAACAAGGTAATCTCTACAGAGCCGTGAGCTGAAAACTTGGCATGAAGCTGAAGGAAAATGCATCTCTCAGCTCGGTGTCACCTGAATTTACCTAAATATTATATTCAACATGCCATTCAGATAACGTTCTCCTGCTATAAGAAGCTTTGCAGCCACAACACTGTGACACTGGATTTTAGTCGGGCGCAAGAAATGGACAGACTCAAAGTGAAGGAAAACAATTTTTGAGTGACCTCCAAAAGGTCACTAAAATATACCTTTAAACCGTTACAAGACTGCCTGGGTGTCTGGAAGTATAAATATAGCACAGAAAAACGTAAAAAAAAAAGAGTGAGGTAACACTTGCTTGATTCTTAGAATTGAACATCTATTTTAGTCAACATCATTGCGATTGAAGGAGTAAACATAATTCAAACCCGTTCATTGTTGGTCGGCAGCTAACCGTGGGTGAAATCGATCGTAATGAATCAGTAACGAGAACAGCAGACCTGCCGGCAGGGGGAGGAGACGCTGCAGGTGAAGAGTTCATGGAGGCTTAGAAGTTGAGAAGTCCAATAAGAGAAGAGGAAGGGAACGAGCAAAGCAACGGACTGTTGCTTGTGAATGAGATTTGTGGAGCAAACAGAGAAACCGGAGGAATCCGAGGTAGTTTGTGCAGGTGGCGAGCCCCGAGACGATACAGGAAGGAGAGAGGTAAGGAGGTTAGCATCACAAAAACCACGGAGGGGAAGATACAGACAAGGAGGGAGAGGAGGAGATGAGGGCTGGGGTGGTTGAGAAAAGGCAGCCTTTTTCCTGAGACTATTATGAGACACACACACACACACACACACACACACACACACACACACACACAACACCTGTGCTGACCCCATTAGGAGACAAAAGCTGGAACAGAAACATTTATGGCTCTATTTTTTTAGCTCTTCCTTTGCTGTGACTTTATGACCCTCTCCATGCAAGTGAGCTTGAGTTTATAAAATCTAATTTATAATTGACTGTGTCAAGAAAGACTGCAGTAACAGAGAAGCAAATTGACTGATGAGAGCTGCTGTCTGATTAACGAAACAACATATGGATCCTCAACCAAATCTGCTCAGCTTGGCATTGCAAACAGATCCGACTCGGCTTACATGACTTCATAACTTTACAGCTAAACTGTATTGAAGACAGAAAATAATTACCATTGACAACGTGAATGCTGAATAAATCACCACAATCCTTTGAGGCGTGACATCAAGTGTTCATTTGTTGGAAACAAATAAATTAAGGTTTCAAACATGCAAATGCAGACAGTAAAGTTATTTAGAGAGCAGGATTTATCTACATGCTGCTCCAGAGAAATTCATGTAAATCAGGAAACCAGCTCAGCTCTGCCATCCACACAAAGCTTCATGTGTGTTTCATACAAACCTATTTGTGTTGGTTCCCTTGCAAAGATGACGGATGTATTTTTTATTTATTTTTTTTGTGGAAAATTGTGAGCTTAGAGTTACACAGAGGAGAAAGTGAGAAACCGTCAGACCCCCCCGACAAGATCGGGACTACAGTGACATTTTTGTTCAAAGTTAAGTCACCAGCTCTGCTCTCATGTCATTGTGTCCTTTCTGAGCAATGCAACACTGAGCATCTCATATATTGGGGAGTTCTGGTTTTGCTGGTATTGCGTTGGGATGTGAGCAAAAGGATCTTAAGCCAAAGTTGAGGTGATTTTTCACAACAAGCTTAAAGTCATTGAATTTAGCAAAGACTGGATATGGCCCACCTTGAGGGCCGTGCTTGATATTTCTGTGCTTTATTTTTCTAACCAATTAAACTGTATAAATTAAATCTTGTTGCTACTTATGAAAAAAAAAACAAAAAAAAACGCACAACACAAACCTTATGAATGTGTAATGGTGGATCAGATTTGCCTCGTTTCCAGAGGTTAACAAACAGAAATCAATTTATTGAACTTGGTAGGGAAGACGAGTCGTCATGTGGAGTGGTGTATAAAAACTAGGGTCATCAATGCATTAACCCGTGTGATTAATCTAAAAAGTTTATCGTGTTAATGCTACATAATGTTGATTAATCACATTACCTGTTTTGACCCAACAGCCTCTCTCCCACTAAGGGCTACTTACACAGCCTTGTGCTGCGGTCAACAACGCAGAGTCATAAATGCGAGTGAAAAGGCGGAAGTTTGGCTATTGCAACAGTGAATTATCCTCCCACCGAAGCGCCACCAGTTCAGGGGTAACTTTTCTACTTTATTGTTTGAAAACGAATGACTTCTTTTAAACCTTCCCGAATATAAAAACTCAGAAAACTGAGAATCTTCTGACATCTTTCATGGTTTTAGACAATAAAACATTTTTTGAAGACGTGCATATTCGTTTTTCAAGCCTGCAAAGTTAAGCATAGTAATTAACCTGATCATTTTTTGGTAAATCGATTGACACTTTCCATCACTTATTCAGTCAGAAAAACCTCTCCAATTATGATGCTCGAGATTTTTGGGGAGAGCAATTATTTTGAAGAATCAGTTTGATCAGCCCATTTGCATTTTGCAGTCGAAAGGAGGGAGGAAAAGCACAGATTCTACTGACGAACGTGTGTTTGTGTCTCCATATCCTTAATAAGACCTGCTTTTATCATTCAGCGTAGAAATGACGTTGATAACTCCAAAAGTGCGTACAAAAAAAAATCGAAGAACTCACAGCTCAGTGAATGTGCCCAAATGTGTGTTTTCATTTAAAGTCAATTACAGAGTAGATCTCATTCAAGATACGTCTTAGCAGTGGCAGAATAAAAAAATAAATAAAAAATGGAGGTAAAACAAGCAGAAAGTGGGTCACCAAGAGCCATTGGGTTGTCCTTCACTTATTTTCTGCAGCCTGTCAAGCACAGACTGGCCCCTATCAGCACCTATTTAGCAGACTGTCACCGGTGAGCGTGAGGCTCAGCAACGTTTGCAGAGAAAAAGCTGAGGTTATTGGCGAGGTTTGTTGATGGCTCAAAGATGAACACACTGGATTGTGTACTGCCAGCATCAACACCACTGCAGCCTCGGAATAATCACTAGATTATCTTCCTGAGTTTTAAAATTGTTTTAAGAGTCTCATCCAAGTTGATATCTTGTTGTTATCTGCAGGGAGGGTGACATCATTATATCCGGTCATTCAAATTGTTCCAGACGAGGATACATATTGAAATTGTGTCACAGCTTTTGCTGCTCCTTATTGCCTTTTGTAATGCAAGTACTCACTTGCACGTATCTGAGAAACATCTTTAGCCTTTAAAAAAGACGGAAATTTATTTACATCAGTGGCAAAAACAGTTTTAAATCACCTTTTATTCTGTTATTTCATCTGAGGAGAAATTAGACATTGGCTCTTAAATCCTAATGAAATTAATACAGTTTTGGTAATGATGGAAAGGAATGGTCCATCACAGATCCAAGCTAAAAGCAACAGTTTCTGCTAGCATTAAAATGTGGCAGAAGAAGAATGGGTTAAACTGATGAGTTATATCCAGGAGTCCTGTCAAAGGTGATCTATTTATGCCTTCAAACACTAATGAGTATGTGTGCAGGCTGGTAGACGGAGCTGAGAACAGAGAAAAAAGAGAAACTGCAGGTGAAAGGCTCCATTTTAAAACTCACCGTTCTCCAGGTTTGCAAGACAGATTTCTGTGGGTGGAGCGGAAAAGAAGGACGAACAGATAACTTAACTGATGTTGTACATCCTCTACAACAGGAGGATGTACATCTAAAGTATCCTCTATGCAGTGTGTCCATTATATCCCTAATGTATGATTTTATGACAACAACAACAATAACAATAAGGCTTTTACTGTTTCGGCTCAATAACTAGTTGCATCTTTGGAAAAATATTCACCAGGCTTGAATATTTCCTCATTCACTTAACAAGCTGAAGAAAAGTAACCAACATTAGTTTACCACGATGCAGGATGACAAAATATCAACTTTGGTCTCTTCCTCATGTTTTTCATAATCACTGACCTGTTTGTTGTGCTCTTTCCCCATCTTTGTTATGCCGTTTGTTCAGTAATGTTTAAATCACATCGTCCCTCAAGGAACAACTGCATTTATACTGATAATCTGCACACAATCTACTTTTTAAAGAAGCAATTTTGGAAGTCTGCTAAATCCACATGATGTTATTACCACAAAGGGAGCTGACAGACACTCTGAATTTTTGTCAAACAAATTGAAACATGTATTCATTTTCACTCCATTTCACAGTCAACCACCACTTTGTGTTGCTCTATTAACTAAAATCCACAGAAAAACCAACAAAAACGCATAATAGAAAAACATTCAAAAGAATTAACTGAATGCTTTTGCTGGGAGCTGCATGCAAAAAAAAGAGGTTGTGGTTAAACTGCTGGGGTTATTTCCAGGAAATCTGACAATGCAGATAGCTTCTCTAGATCGATATTCTGAATAGACTAAGTGGAAGTTGGAAGTAAAAAATGCAAAGATATGGCACTGTTCGGCCTGTAGCAGTTGTTTATAAATGCAAAAAAAGAAAAAAAAAAAAAACATTTGCATGTGCATGCACTCAGGACAAACTTACATGTTAAGTGTAAACTGAAGTGCAGCGTTTACACTATTTTATTTAAATTGATCTGCTTAAAGAAATTGTTCTTAATTTGTCATGACTGCTTAAAGAAAGGTTAATATGAAGAAAAAAAGATTAAAAATAAATAAATTAGAACACACATTGAAAGTATAACCTTTTGAGGAGAAAATTTAGCTTCACTTGTTTTTTTGTGTTCATCTTTTCTTTAGGTCCCAGTTAATTTCTTTAAATTTAGACACCAGCAGAAAATGGAGGCCACCTTTTTTACTACATGACTGTCATGATTAGGTTACACTGAGGAGGATCCAAAGTGCAACAGGTGCAACATGAGAATGATTTAATACTGATTTGTCCAAAAATACTTAGAGAAACCTCAGGAGAGCACTGGAGGCAACAAGGGGCAGAGGGTTGACACCAGGATTCAGCAGGAAACGGTGACACAATGGAAACATGATGGACGCACACCGGGGCACTCAAGGAGACAATCCACAGCTGGGATCAATTACAGGGGAAGGACAAGACCAGAGAAGGACTGAAGAAAACAACAAACTCAGATTAAACTCAAAGCAATGCAGAACTATTAGAATAACTTCTCTGGATATTTATTCTAAATATAAATTTTATCAAAAATCATCGACTTTACACAGAGAGAAATGCATCTACCCACAGGAACCTTTAGTCAATCTTTTCTGACAAGCAAACACAAAGGCATTAAAACAGTCCAAAAATAGACAGCATGCTCAGAGATAATTTTATTCATTGTGTGCAGACTAAAATAGTTTCAAATTACTTCTATCCTTAAAGCCGCCTCACCACCATGTACTGAAGCTCATGAATTTAAATGTGAGCTGGAATCAGTACTGACTAATGAACTGAGTTCAGCCCAGGAGTTTCAGTGGTTCTGCGTTTGAAGAGTTTTGCACAAGTGTTGTAGCTGATAACGTTTTTTGACATGTGGCAAACGTTAAATCTGTGTCTTATTGAAAAACTGTTTTGCATTTTCAACTAAAAGAATGTTAGCATGGGAAAAAATACCATCCTGTGAAACTTAACTAGTATGAAGACGAGCAGGAAAGTTGAATTTAAAATGCAAATCAGATCAAAGTTGGGAAGGGTTGAGAAAAAAAGATGGGACAAAAACAAGGAAGAAGGGAATAATATGGAAAAAAGAAAGAGAGGAAAGGCAATGGGATGGGGAATAAAGTCTGATAATCCAGATCATCTTCCATGCTCTCATTTTATTTTTTAACACTTATACAGATCTGAAAATAAATAAATAAATAAAAAAATCATTCTAAACTGTTTTAGACCTTTCTGTGTAGAAACTTTGCAGAATGAAAACTCTTCAGGTTACTCAGGTCTCCAGGTTTTCTATATCACACTAATCCAGCTGCTGCAGAGCAAAGACATGTATTTTCTGCCCACCTATGAAACCTGCAAGCCAATTTATTAAGGACTGTGTAGTTTTCTTCTACTAAAAGACTTTTATTTGCCCTTTGTACACTTTCCACCCGTGTCTTTCTTTAGTGCTATTCTACAAAGGCTGTGGTGATTCGGTTGTTGAGTGCATGTCAGATGCTTCCTCAGCACATTCACTTCAGCTAAAATTGCATCTTTCACCAAGACATTTTTTTTCTTAGCCAAGCATACAGATCTTTCAGGTCTTTCAGATGTTCTCTTTGTCTACTGTCGCCCAAAATGTTCGTTTGAGAAACTAGAAAAAGAAAGAGGAACAGACGAGTTGGTGTGACGTTATAAATTTTATTGCCGTTTCAGCGTCGCTACTTAATCACGTTGTTGCCATTTTAACGTTTTGACTCCTCCAGTGATGAGCTATGCTATGCAAATCAGGCAATGACATCACTGTGCAACTTTTAGTGACATTTTTGACAGCCAATATGTGTATATCTGCCCAAGACAATAATGTCATAGAAGATATATTAGGCTCATTGTTCTGTAAGTGTCATATTATGTCTTTGCTATCAAAGTGTCAGTCATGGCAGCAGCCAGCAGAAATCTCTCAAAAGCAAAGCAGTCGCCTTTCCCTCGTTGTCAAACAAAACACAACCCGATGCTTTATGGAATGAAACTCTTTACTCCTGCATCAATCAAACAGCCTTACTAATCAAGATGAGAGAAAAAAAAAAGACCATGCTAAAGGATACCCAGAGTGTAACGATAAGCATCAAACTAATTTAAGTCGCAGAGCCTTGGAGTCGGTGAAGGCTCCTGATAAGTCGATCTCATTTGCAGTAAAATGCTTGATGCGTTCGGTATTAAACAAATCGGTGAAGCATCGCCAGCAGTCTGCAACTGTCCTCACACTTCAGAGAAAACTAAAGGATAAAACCATTTAAAAGGTATAAATCTGCTCAAATATGTCTGATTTCTTCACCTTGGGATTTGCTTAACATGCCTCTGCTTTTATGGGCTCTAAACAATTAACTTCCAGAGGCGTTTCGCACCGCTACACGGTTTACAGTTTTACCTTTCGAGTATCTGAGTGAAACGTTATTGGCGGCATGGCACCATAAACAAACACAAAGGTGAGCCGAATGTAGTCTTTAACGGGAATTCAGCCTTCATGAGTCTCAACTCAATTTTTTAAGTTATATGGCTTGTTTGCCTTTAAACCTGTTACACAAAAATGTCCTGCTGCTTAACGCATCTGACGATTTTATGTGGTGCTCAGCAACCAGCTGTGCCACTAAATATAAAACGTTTTTCATTAGGCTTAAAAATTAACTGCCTCCCAAATGTAAGAAATACAACTTCAGCCAAAAGGAGATGACAGTATTTTATCTCCAGGTTTGTTTAATGCCAAAAACAAAAAAGAAAAAAGGGAAAACTTTTACACGTGGGTGACAATGTCCTCTGTGAGAAAATTAGAGCCTGTCAGAAATACGCATGGTTATGAGGCAAAATTAAAAACCTTTCAATCTGGTTCTAGGAAATGGATGAACAGAGAGGAAAAGAATGCTCTCCATGCAGACGCCTTGGCCCTTTTATTGACTATTAAAGCCATTTTCCTACGTGCAGTCACAGGAATAAAGATGCAGATGTAAAAGGAACCCGCTTTTCATGACACTTCACAGCCCAACCTGGTGGAAATGGTTTTTTTTCTTCTCCTGATTAAACATGCTTAATCTCAGCAGGCATCAGGAGAATATTAAGCGTTTCACATTTTCATAATATGCTTTTCGTACATTTGAAATTCCTCCACACAATGTCATACCTCGCCGTTCCTCAGACTTATCCTATTCCTTTCATCGAGCTAATCAGTTCATCGTGTCGCTTGACTTGCTTATCCTCAATGCTAAAGTAATGTCACAAAAGGAAGGTTAAAGTATTTGCCCAGGACATATTTTATGCCAGGTTTCGCTATTTCAATGTTCATAAATCCATCAGAATCAAAGCTTCTTCAGCCGTAGCTGAATTAGTGAGTAACTACGTGTTAGGATTTCTCACTTTTTGTTTAAATCAATGTGAAGATAATTAATTTATGAAATAAACTTTAACCATTTATAAAAGCTGATAACTGAAGAACCAAATTTGGTATGAAACAATATTTATCCACTTCTGATTTGCTAAAAAGAAAAAAAAAACAAAAAAAACATGCTATGACTAACAATTGCTAAATGGGCAGAACTTAAAGAGATCGAAGTCATTCTGTTTTTTTATATTACAGCCAAACAGGCACAGATTTATACATTATGTTAAGGAGGAAACGTTTTAGCAAAACTCCACAACTTTCTGATTGCAAGACGACGAACCGTGGCAATGAATCAACCACGGAAGAATGCACTAACTAATCTGCACACTCATCATTGAAAGGGATTTTTTTATGACTAGGATATCCATCCATCAATCTACTGTCAATACCCGCTCAACCTTGCAGGTTGTGGGAGCGCTATTGCCTACACAATAGTTTGGGTAAGAAATTTTTCTGACGAGCCATTAGCAGGTGTGGGAGCGCTATTGCCTACCTTTAACACGACATTGGGGCAAAACCTGGACAGAGCAAAGCAGAAGCACACAGCACAAACAACCATCCAAAGACATGCAAACTGAGGAGATCAGGTAAGACAACAATCATCTTTTCAGACTGTGGAAGGGAAGCTGGAGTACCTGGAGACAACCCAAGCATGCATGGGGAGAACAAGCCAGCTCTTCAGAAGAAGTCCCAGGATTTGAACCAAGGACCTTCATGCTTCCACTTAACAGTATGACTAGGATATAAACCTTTGAGATCCTCTTATGGAAAGTAATTAAAACCTAAGAATTATTATGAGCTTACAGGGTTATTAGAAACCAACAGGAAATACTTTACAGCCTAACTCTGACTTTTGGGAAAGAATGTTGGAATGTATGAATGAATGAAGGAATGTTTTCAGTCTGCAGATTCACTTCACAGAATGTGAAGCCATTTCATTGTTTCTCATGAAACCAGTTAGATCTCTATGAGGCGATGGATGTGACCCCTGAACCTCAGCTAAAGAACATGTTTTACCAAACAGCTATATGAAGAGGCCTGAGGTCAATCTGAGCAGACAGCCTGTCAGTTCTGGCATAGATCGTTGGATAGGCAGTCTCTTGAGCAGCTAAATTATTAATATTAAACTAAAAGAGTCTTCACAGTGAAACTTGAGAAAAACAAATGTCTCAGAAAACAAAGTCGTACGAAGGATTTTCGGAGCTGAACTGGGCGATTACTCCGTCCCTGGTTTTGATCGAACGCCGCATAGTTTGGGTAAGAAATTTTTCTGACGAGCCATTAGCGGGTGAAAAATTACTATTCTCTTTCTGTTTCTGGGAATGACAGTCATGTAGGAATGATCAACCTGTCAGACACTCACTAATAACTGTAACATATGCTGGTCTGTAGCTACTCATTTATTATAAAGATGTTTGCTTTTGTCAAGTTTTGCTAATCATTTTAAATAAAATGAACAACATCTCATTAGCGAAGAACGATTTTGCACACAAAAGGTAATGAACATGTTTTGTACTATCATAAGCCGTAATATGTCACCTTAAAGAGAAGACGATTTTATTAAAGAGACATATTGTTTTTAGAAGCACTCAAAGGTTTACAAGCACCTCAAGTAACAAGGCTATTTCCTTTTTAATCCATGCATATTTAGAAATTTCTAGATTGGTAGCCGTTCGAGGCCGCTGAGAACAATCTGAAGAAAAAATGGTTAAAAGTCTGAGATATGTGTAAAAGTCTGTGCTTGTTTTGCATCTATTGGTCTATATTAGTGGGTTTGGGTTTATATGCAAATTTATCATAAATGTGATTCAAATGTTAATTTTCTCAATTCATTAATTAACTGTAAACTCAAATGGGAAAGAAAACAGCAAAGCCTTGTTAACTTTTTAGAGTAAAATAAAAAAAGAAAAAGAAAAAGAAGGTTCCCAAAGAAGGTAAGACTAGTTTGGTTTTCTCCAAATAACTTCCCAGTTGTCTGATGAAGCACATTATCAATATTTGTTTTAAAATAATTGAAGAAAATGACTGATTTCTGCAGAATTATTTAGAATTTTTACGTTTTGAAAAATAAAACAGAGACCAAAGTGAAGATATTTTTGGAAATACTCAAAAAAAAACATTTGCTGCAGGTGAAAAGTATCTAAAAGAAACAACCTTACAAAGTTTAAAATTCTACAAAATCTGACCCAGGACCTGGAGGTTGTATCCAAACCTTCATTTGATCCGTCAGCTGCCTGCCAGCTTTTTAGGAACCGGAGATCTGAAAACTCAGAGGGCAAACGCGGTCTTGCTGCTGACCAAGAAAATAATCTGAAGGGCAAAATGTTGTCGGTCTTTTTGTGAGTGCAAAAGTACCATTTCATACCTGTTGAACTATTATATTTGAAATATCCTGAAAAATTAAACTAAAAGGATGGGATCTCATGAGCTTAAGCAAAATCTATCTCCTTTATATCTTACAGTTGGTCGTACATTTTTATATGTCTTAATGTATTTATAGGTCTACTTGCAAGGTGTTATGTTTGTGGTCTGAGCTCTGAAGGGGAATTAACATGACCCAAACCTGAATAAAAGTGCACACAGTTGTAATATCCACGTGAGCTGCTGATTGCCTTTTCTTCTTTTTTACCATGGCAACAAATGTCAATCTGAGAGAGAATTGTGTTGTACGAATACCTGGAAGACAAAGCAATGCTTAAAGTAATGGTGGCAATTCTGCACAAGTAATTTATTCTCTTGTGCCTCTCCATTTGTATTACAGCCTAAAATGCCTCGGCATTTTAAAGCCTCCTTATTTGCATTTCTCCTTTCACAAAGCAATGAAAGGCTACATGTATCTTAGCCACATTTTCCACCATGCAAAAGCCGAAGGACAGTCCCCTCCCTGGTGAAAGCCTCAGCATTACACTAATGGGAGATTGCACCCATTTTCACAAAGAAAGTGTACAAAGTTGTTGCTAGGCAACTACTTGTGTCAATTTGGTACCTTATTCTGGTAAAACGCATTCCAAGATCAAGATTTTCAGAGGGTGCATAACCCATGGGATTGTCATGAAATTTGTTCCTTCATGTCTTTAGTTTGGTGAGTAAAATCCACCAAACTTTAGACAAAAAATAAAGGTGGATTTTGCATTTTGCTGCTGCTGAATAGATATCTTATATTTACAAAAAATTTACTTTTCAGAAATAAAAATATCGCTTTCCTATAAATGCTTAGAAATATATACATTTAATTGCATGTTTGTCAATGGAGCTAATGGTGTAATGAGAAGACTAAACAATGGAGTTGATTCTCACAACAACTAAAATCCAGGTCGATGTTCCACTGTGACAATATGCAATTTAAGATTAAAAGGCTGCGTGGGAATTTAATGAGTTATAAAACAGTATGAGGTGCTTTTCCAACTTGTTCTTGAAATGTCAGAGGTGAAAACGTGAGTATACCAACCAAAACTAAAATCTAAACGTCAGCATTTAACAGAAAGATGGATTTGTTTTGACTTTATGTTCACAGAGAAATATGTGGAACATTTTTGGAGCCTGAACTACTGGGATGGATTCTCAACAAGATACCAGTAAGATATTCCATTTTCCAGGTAAAAACTGAACAGCTGTCATCTGAACACAACTGTACATGTGTACTTGCTACTTTGTAAAAGTAACACTTGGAGAAATCGGTGTGAGCATTTCAGGGCCACCAAAATGAGGTGGCAGGTGTATGTGGTTTAAGAACAGCTCTAAAATAACTTTGGGTACGTTAAGTGAGACTGTCTACGGACATTTTACTGGTTCAGATAAATTATTTTTCACAAAAGCAGCTGTTGTCGGATGGGATCATCTGAATGTTGATTTGTCCCAAACTGGTTATGACCATGAGGGAAAATTTCTGACTCATGAGTCAAAATGCACTCTCCACTTTAAAGCAAACATTGTTTGTTCTGTTTATTTTGCTTGTTCATCTTATGACTCAGCATTGTTGACCAAAAGAGACGGTGGGTGCCGTCATGTAGTTGAATGGTGACATGACTAATACCAGTGCAGGAATGCAACACGAGCAGCCCGACACAGGCTGGGCAGTGATTGTAACAGTGACAGATAGCAGATGAAAGATGTGAAGAAAACATTTAAATGACTGAATTTGACATGTGTTGCAGACACCTGCCGGCCTCGGGGTTTGGAGCGGGAACCAAAACAGAAAAAGGGGTCATGAAAAACGTCTGCTGCCTCACCGATGAGCTTCGTCTCAGAAGACAAGAACTGGACGTTCAAAATTAGAAATACCACCTCATCTTATTATTTTAAGGACATAACCCTTGAACTGCATGGGGTCAAAAAACATTTCAACCAGAATGTAAAATGCGTCACGTTTCAGCAGAACCATGCGCCCAAACATACAACCAGATCTACAGTTTGGACCGAAGCATTGATTATATTATAAAATAAAGTGTGGACACAATTTCAAATAAAAAAAAATGTGGCAAGACTTGAAACCTGATATTTACAGACACGTTGAATTCTGGCTGAACCTGAGCTATTTTGAAATAAATAAAGTGCTTTAACTAAAAGGTGCAAACAATCTTATGCTAGATAGAAATGCACAAAGCAGTTCTCAAATATATCCTTGCAAACATGTTTTTGACCCGAGAGTGAAAAATAATCTGATAAATCCCCTTCTAAGTCATTAGGATCAGCCTTTCAGCTAGATTTGCAAAACCAGAAAGACTCATCAATGTTTGTTTTGATTTTCAAAAATCACTTTTACTCCAGTGACAAACAGCAGTGCTTTCTGGGATGCTTTGGTGTTCACTTGCAGCCTGTGTATTTTTCCTCACATTCACGAGGCTTAATCCCACAGCCTTAAAACATTAATATCATGATCGGTTTTAATTGGCTGTTCTAAGTGGATCTTAAAAATAAGCCTCCGTAGTTGTGTGTCTCTGTGTTGACTCTGAGATGAACCGTCAGTACGGTGTGGCTGAACCCTGGATCTCACCTAATGGCAGCTGGCTCAGACCCAAACCTTTATGGAAAATGAATCTCTATAACCTGTTTTAGTCAGATTTCTTCAAAGCCGATGTAAACTTTTCCTTAGCACCACCCAAGACGACACCGATTTGCTTTTTTTTTTTTTTTTAAACAAAAAGGTCATGTTTTTTTTTTCTAGACATGTTTGGATGATTAACAATTACAAAGTAGAAACAAATATGACCACAGAGGGAAGTGGTCGTATTTGTCATATTCTACCATTTTATTCCTGCAAACTAATGGAATAAAAAGGTAAAAAGTTAAGGCTAGTATAATTAACGTGCAGTTCAGTTTCAGATTGCGGCTGACCGACCATTACTTCACTTATTTTCAATGCTTCTTTATCCACTTCTTTAAGTGTTGCGAACCTTTTGCTTTGGTTTCAGTTTTAGAGGAGATTCTCTGCATGTCTCTAGATGCATAGTTTTACACACAACCTCCATACACACTCAGACTTTTCCCTCCAGTCTGAAGCCAGAGCTTCCAGCTCTTTACTGAAACTCTGGCTGGAGCTGATCCAGCTGAAACACTGTGGATTTTCCATCTGACATATGCTACCTTTAGCATTACACCTACTGTAAGAATGCTGCATTAATTATTACAATACGGTTGTCTGTGCAGTGCACTCCCCCCACCCCCCTGCACGCCCCAATGTTGCATTGCATATGTGAACTCAGGCCAATTAAACAAAAAGAATGAAAAATTTAAAAAATGTTCAACATGCTGTTTTTTTGTTGTTGTTGTATTGCCAACTAAATGCTATGTGGCAATAGAAAGCCTCTTATTGTGGGGACTCTGAAGCAGGTGGAGCAGCAGATGGACACAGAATGCGATCAATACACGTCAAGGGAGCAGGTGTGTTCTGTGTTTCTTGTAGTTTGCGCGCATAAATGTTCCTGCATACTGCAGGCCCAGAAAGTTGCACTGTGGCCCCGCGCCTTTGATCAGTCCCTTCCTCGGGGATTTCAGACACACAGACCCTAACCTTACTTGTAGTTAAAGCAGCGTTAGTTGGGCCTCGCTGAGCTGCGTGGGTTCCTCCTACACACAGTGCAGCTTTGAGTCTCTATTTCTTACGGCGTCACATCCACACCTCCTCACAGCTCCCAACACTAAGTGCTTATCAACACCTCGGGATAATGCATGTTACTATCAGAACACTGCTTTAACGCAAATACATTTTGTTTTGTATTTTTATTCTAAAAGTGAATCAGCATCCCAAGAAAAAGATTCTTAATTTAATTATTTATTGTTATTTAAAACCAATCTTTTTATTTAATTTAAAATGAATTGAATGCTCATACTTACTTTAGTGAAAAACATTTGGAATAAAGTAGACTCATCTTTTTCCTGCTTTGATAGTCTTTTGAAAGTTTTCAGTCAACACTTTAGAAGACATTAGCTTCTGGTTAAAACAGCATCAAGTATGTTCTTTTCTTTTTTACTGTTCCTTATTGATGTTGAATGTTGCCATGTCTCTTTGAACATGAATTTGTTTACACCCAGGAGCTTGACATATACGTGAGTGGAAATGTGCTCCATCACCAAAAATCATTCCCAGTAAAGTTTAAAGAAGTCTGAGATTTGCTTAAAGTCAAGCTTGGGCATAATTCAGCTTATTCTCTAAAGCACTCCTCCTTAAAATTACTCATATTTGATAAAAAATACATTAAAAAAACACGAGGTAAATTGAATCATATTTAGCCACTTTTTGTTCAGTGCGACTGATCTGATTGGTGCCAACAGGTGGTTTTATTTCTGGACTGAACTACAAAACCGAACGCTATTAGCATATCCCAGCCAGCAGGACCCATATGCAAGCAAAAGATGACTTTGTCATTGCTTCTCTTTCTGAGGGTGCAGACAGGTACAAGTGGTTCCTGTATGATGAGCAAATCACAGTGTGTACTGAAAATCCTTCAGAGGTCATTCAGTAGATTCGGTACAATCAGTGGCGTTGACAGACACTTTTGGGGGGCAGGTGGTCAAGTGGGGCTGAAAAGAATTGCATGGGACACGGAGCTGCCGGCTGCCTTTGCAGTGAGATTATTTTGCAAGTGCAGCTTGAATATCGTGGAGCTTATATACCTACTTAAAATCAGCAGCCACATGCTGTCAGATGCAGATGTTTAATAACGTTTCAACATCGCACTGGTTGGTCTCTTTGCCAACTAAATTGGCAACAACAGAATAAAGTGTAGCAATGCAACATCAATCATTTATACTTCTGCGTGTAGCAAGTGTGACATGGCGGGATTTATTCAGACAGTTAAGATTAATGAGATTCACTGCATGCTCTGAGAACCGGTAACAAGATGGATGATATTATTTACGTATTAAATACTCTGATCATCTCACCATCAGTTTTACACACAAAATAAAACATGCTCAAAACTAAACTTCAAAACAAGAGATGTCTGAATAGACGAAGACTAAAGCAACATAAAGCATTTACTTTGCAACAAACTAACTCCAGGACATTTGGAGTTAGTTGGTGCTACAAAAACTCAATCAAATCTTTTAAGTTTTAGGACTTTGCCTTGCGTCCTTGAACAAGATAGGTTACGTCTTGTTCAAAACGTGGGCTATGCAAAACGTGTAATTTTTATTTATTTATTTTTTTTGCATAAATTCATTCTCAGATAATAAAATTTCACCTTAGTGAAAAATATTCATAATAAAAGTCTTCTGGAAGTTTTCAGTCGACTCTTCAGAAGAAATTAGCTGCTGATTAAAACAGCAGAACAGACAAAGTTCTGCTTATTTTCAGCTCCTTTCAGAATTAGCTGGTTTTGAGCTAGGTCACCATTTTTAGCTCTAAAGGTCCATTGTGCGAATCTGCTGATGGCCACACACCACAGTTTAATGTTCACAGACGTGGCTGCAGCTAGATTTTTCAAAAAGTTGGAAGCAAACTTAAATCGTTGATCTAACAAAAAAATAAAATTAAAAACTCTCAGCTACGATTCTCATGGTGGTTCAAAACCTTTCACTGAGGAGAGCCTTTGACGCTAAGGCAACAAGAAAATCTGAAATCATTACTCAAAGAATGTTATGTGGGTACAAAAATAAAAATATTCTCTTTATTTGTACATTTTCTGCCAGTGGGTGAAGCTTTACTACAACTACTTACTGCGACTTTATTCGGGGAAAGGTGTGACTGTGCCATCTTAACGAAACAATTGCTCTGTAGTTTAGTCACCACGAACCCCACATATGAATGCGAAAATATCTGCAAGCTTCCACTAAATGTAGAATATTGTGAATATGACATAGTTAATCAGGCAGCTATATATTATTTAACTATATATTTAACCACTGACCATGTTTCCGTGTGTCCTTTGGATCATAGAGGTTGCAGAGTAAAAGGCAGGAGACCCACAAGGCCTGACAGTGCAAGACAGGAGGAGAAAGCGTGCTGCACGCTACGTTTTAATTGAGTTACGTTAAGCCGCCGATTTAATCTCTGTCCTGTGTCTCTAATGAGAGTTAGTCATGTGTGAAAAGCCTGTACCTGCACTGTAACACAACGCGGCTTCACTGTAGATGGCGCTCATTAAAAATTGAGTTGGATTGTGCCACTGCGTACGTGTGTGTGTCGCTGTGTGCAACAGTGTGTCTGCTTGCACATATTATATATCTGTCTGTATCTTTCTACATTCCCAAACTCTTCAGGGGTGAACTTGCCTTGTCTACTAAACCTGTTCCCACTGAGATACCATGAAGAGGTATTGTAGCGTGGGATGTACCTGGGGAATTCACAGCAGCTGCTGTCCCTTTGCTAGATAACGCACTGCTCTCAGAAAAAAAAAGGCAGTGACTTGACATACCAGCTCACTCCTTTCTTTTGTCTGACAGATCCACAAAAGTCAAAGATAGTGAACTGATAAGATGATCGTATCAATTCCATTGTGGGTTTCATTTCAAGAAGGGAGAAGACAAAACGTTGAATGATAACACCCATACGGGATGTTACGCCAGCATAAAAATAACCTTGAATAAGTTTCCCTTGATTATCGAAGTTTCGAAGTCAAATCAAATTCACCGGTTCGGCTGGTGCAGCTAAATCTGACCAAAGTTGCTGGCAATGTGATACATGACCTTGTTATTTTGAAGAAAATCAAAAGACTGAACAGAAAAAACTTACCAGAGCTCTGATAATGAGGTCTGAATATCATTCAGCTGCCAAAATGTCCACTAAATGTTGATGTGAGAGTTCTGCGACGAAGAGCAACAGAGAATGACGGCGTGTGTGTTTTTGTGAATGCATCTGGAAAATGATCAACTTAAGCAGAGGTTTGTGTGGAGAGGGGAAATAACACCCAATCTTGGTGCAGTTATAGGCTCAGTCAATATGAAAATCCCAGAGAGCTGCTGGCAAAAATCTAGCTTGTGAGTGCTTTATTCTTTCTTAGACAATTGTAAAAAGCAGCTTTGGCATTCGGTGGACACACAGAATAATCCGTAAATCTGGACTGAAAACAACCATAAAAAAAGACTGCTCTTGCAGAAAAAAACAAAACATGAGGCATATTTCCAGCTGATTTTATTAGACTTATTGTTTTTATATAGCTTCTTAGAGCAAACAATAACCATGTAGACATTTCCTTTAGTTCCATGTTTTTACAGAGATTAAAAATAGATGTTTTAAAATAATACTGCACACTTTTGCGCTAACTTTTCTTCATCAAAGTCACATTTTGTAACATATGAATGCTTAAGCTTAAATCATCATTAAATAACAATAGTGTCCACTGCTTTGTGTTAATATGTGCAAGTTGCAGAACCTTCTGTGCATGCAACTGTTTTCTCTATTATAGGGTAGGTTTACGCTCCATCCAAACAGGTGGGGGTTCAGAGCTAATCTGTCTACGCAAAGTGAAATAAGATGAAGAAAAAAGATCGACTTCTCAGCAGGAAACTTTTGCGATTGATCAGAGATAATAGAAATTCTTGTTTTCATTTTTCGTCTTGTGATCTGACAGTTCGCGTTGAAGTTTACTGCCTCGCCAGTAACTTCCTGATTTCACTTAGCATCACAAGTTCCTACCCATCGTATTTTAAACTGACATCATGTTCCACAGAAGATTTGATATTAAACACTATTTTCACTGATTGTGGATCTTAGTTGATTTTTAATAAAATATAAAGGATCACCACTCCTTATTAAACCACGCAGTCTTGGACAACGACAATAATACACACACCTGCTAAGAGTCTCAGTCTCAGAGTCTGAAATTTGTCTCACAGGCGTTGCCAAGAGGAATTACTCTAAACAAGGAAATATGAGTGTACTCATAGAGTCTCTCTCGATTTTTACAGTCAAATCTTGGTCTAAAAATTTATTTTACTATTACGCGTAATTGTCAAATTACTGGGAAAAAAAAGAAACATAATTGCTCACTTTTTCTGTCAGTGCTACACAAATCAGTTTAATTATGTGATTCTGATTTTTGTAAAGCTGAGAATTTGGGTGAATATTGTGTAATAATTCTAAATGCACTTAGCTATAATAACTAGAGTAAAAATATGAGAATTTCACCGAAACAGCACTGTTTCTGAGTTTTGCCCTTTCTGCACAAAGACAAAACATTTAAAGGGAGTATTCAACATTTCTGCAACTGAGAGATAGGTTTTTTTTAGATGGATTTTTTAAAGAATATATTTCTTTGCAAGAAAAAAAAAAGATCGAAAATGAAACATTTAAAGTTAGGCAACATATCTACAAATCAAACACAATGTTGAAAAAAATATTATTTTTTTTTCTTTAACCATGAAAGTTGGAGTTTCTTTTTACAGCTACATTACATAAAAATGTTTTCTAAAAAAAAATGCGAAAAAGATAATGCCCCTGTAACAGTGTCAAAATGTACCAAACCATTTCATTCCTGCTATACGTCAGACATGTAATGTCAAAGACTTTACCAAAAGCTTTCAAAAATCAAAACAGAGATGTAATGTTCGGGTGTGAAAGCCTCTCTAAAAATAATGTGAGTGTACCAAGGATACACTCATCATTGAATACAGGCTCCCTGAGTGTCCCGAGGGATTCTGCAGCACAAAGAGGCGAGGGAATCATGCTTGTAGTGATCTTGCCATCTGTTTCACAGGAATTGATTTCTGGAGCATCTGGCTCAATGCGTGTCTACTTTTCAATGACCTGGATCATTCTCTGCCCCATAGAAATATATTCACACACTGGCATGCTGCCTTGTTTGCTTGCACACTTGCATACTTAATGACAGGCGTGGGCAATGCAAACTATTTTCAAGGGAAGAACACAAGAAACTGCTGGATGTACAGCCCCTCCTGCAAAAGTATTCATATGTCTTGACTTTTATTGTTTTTATTTTTTCAGAATACATAATGATGTTTGACTGAAAATGTGGAAATGATCCACACAGGTCTTGATGAGTATGGGTAACTTATTCTTGCATCCAGCATTGGCTTATTTTGAGTTGCTAGTACCATTGTCTTGATAAAGGACAAATACCACTGCATTTGCATTTGCAAAAAAAATGCTTCTAAAGCATTATTCTCATACTATTATGTCCTAGAAATGTAATAAGGGTCTTATTTTGAATTCAGAACATTCTTCATATAAAATGAAGCACATGTCAAACCTCATGAATAAACAAAATTCCTACAAACATTAGGTTTTTTTTGTGCCATTTTTGGTTTATAAGACTCCATGTATTATTACACATTATTCAAGTTTCTGATATGAACCTTAAATGTCAGAATGACGTGATATTAAAAATATGAATTCTGTATGTGTTAAAATCCATTCTAACTCAGTGTTGCATCATAACAAAAACTGGAAAATTAGAGCCCAAGTTCTTTTACAATTGCTAATCTTCATACTGAAATCATCATTTTAGTGTGAATCCATCCTGGTGGCTGAATCATGAAGGACATTTTCTCGTGTTAGAGAGTACTTCAGATGTTAAAGGTGATTGCCTTATGTTTCCAGTAGAACTGAATTGCCCACTCCAGTTTTTAAAACCTTTTGAAAACTTCACCATGTCAACACTTGACATTGTCTGTTTTTAAAGTAGCTAAAATAAAGGTAACTCCTGCTTTAGGACTTCAAATTTCAGGTGAAAATGGACATAATGTTTTTCCCCCTCAGAGATTTTTTCACCTCTGGATTTGGTTGTTTGAAGCAACCCAAATAACTAAGCCACACCAAAACCATCATCTCTCCAGCAGCCCAAACCTGATTGCAGGTGTTTTTTCTAAATATTGTTGGGTCAATATTTAGAAAGCTGCCTTTATCCCCTCCATCTTACTCCAGACTTAGAAAGTGGGTGCCTTTTTTTTCCCCTCTTGAGCTCCTGTTTTCCCGCACTTGAGATGGGCTGTTGCAAACAAACAAATAGCTCTACGTGCAGAGGAGTATATGAGCAAACCCTCCTACATCATGATGTGGTAACATTGTGCTTGAAGTAGGACTTCAATTGGACACCCAGAAACGGCGTGGAACTCGGTATCCCACACAGCACTTCCCAGATTCTGCCTCAGATCAGCGTCCAACCATTTTCCCCAGTGACAGTAGCTTGGAAGGAGCGCAGTGCATTCATGGTTCTATGCAAACAGAGACTTAAGAGATGATTTGTTTTTTTTTGTTTTTTTTTTTTAAAAGGAAGCATTCAAAGTATACAGTTTGTAAAACCACATGTCCAATTCTTGATTTCTTGATCTTATTTAATAGCGATTCTGATTTTTCCAATTTCAGTTATTAGGAAAAATACTTTACAGATTTATAAACTGAAAATCAAATGAACAAATGCAACGCGTCGAGCACATGCATTCCTGTTGCCATGCAGAAGAGCATTACAGGAACATTTACAGTAACTTTTCCACTGAAAATCTATAGTAAGACCATGTTTTTATAAACCTCTGCACTGTGAAGATCCATATGAAGCATTCTTGCGTTAACCGGCAACTAGACGAGGTACATCGGTTCAGTCGCTTGGTAACACAAACTGTGAATCAGACAATTAATATGCAGCAGCTGAGAGGACAGATGTAGTGAAGACGACTTGGTAAAGTTCAAACTGAACATTGGAATGAGGAAGAAAAATAATATAAGTTACTTTGAGCATTTTGTTGGGAGTGTTTTAGAAAACTGCCGTTCGACTGGCATTTTCACACACAGCCATCTGAGTATAACACGTAGAACATAAAATATCCACAGACCGGCAATTGTCTGGGACAAAATTGTCTTGTTGATGTTGGGGGAGGGGCTGGGCAGAGTGGTTTTGGATGATTGCAGAGACAACAGAAGCTCAAATAAACAGTTGCTGCAACCGAGACACGAGGAATATTCTCTCTCAATGTGCAACACCTCAAACCTTGGAGCAGACGGGTTAAAGCACCTGAAGGCCAGGCCAGGTGTAAAGACTACTCTGGACTTCACCCAGGCTCATCCAAATTACACACTAACAGATTGGAAAAATGTTGCCTGATCCAATGACTATCATTTCGCTGCAGCATTAAGATGGTAGGGTTAGTTGGTGGTGTGAACACCATAAAATCATGGAGCCATCCAATCTTGTACCAATGGCTGAGACTATGAGGATGTTTTCTGTGCGTACTCACGTCACGTCATTCTCATAAGCACTTCCAGCACAGCCACACACAAATCATCTCAAACTAGTTTTTAAATTCTTAAACATGACAACTTCCCTGTACTCAAATTGCCTCCAAGATCTCAATGCAGTAGAGCACCTTTGAGATGAAGTCGGACGGGAAATAAGCATTGCAGATGCTCAGCTTTACTGTGTTTTCCAGGCACACAGTGTAATTTTATTGCACAATCAAGGAACTATGTCATCTTCAGTTGTTATATAAGTGCTGTAAA
>NW_006799970.1:1260335-1307742 GCF_000485575.1 Poecilia formosa | reverse complement strand
GAGAGGAACTGGAGAAGGCCTGGAAGGTGAAGACCACAATGGTGCCTGTGGTAATCGGGGCCCTTGGGGCAGTCACCCCCAAACTGGACCAGTAGTTACAACAGATCCCAGGAACAACATCAGACATCTCAGTCCAGAAATGTGCAGTTCTAGGCACAGCCAAGATACTGCGCAGAACCCTCAAGCTCCCAGGCCTCTGGTAGAGGACCCGAGCTCAGAGGATGAAAGAGACCACCCGCGGAGGGTGAGAAGGGAATTTTTTTTTATTTTTTTTTGTAAATAACATTAAAGAAATTTGACTTCCCTATGTGATGCTTTGAAATTCGCCTTGAAGCTCGGCTGAAGGCTGCAGCTCCAAGTCAGAGGGTTTGTTGAAGGGTTTCTAAAACATGCATGAAAGAGTCAAACTCTCCTTGTATGTCGATGAGGAAATATCATGAGACGATATACAGCTCAAAGAAGTTTATTTTACATAATAGCCGCCCCCCCAGGAGTTCCAGAAGTTTTTAATGCAACTCTGTCTGTAAGGATAGATAGGGACATGCTCACCTCTTTTGCATTTTGCTCCTTAATTGCTAATCACCCCACTATAAAACACAAAGTAACAACCAGCTAGTTTCCTGGGGCAATTAGGTATCCTGACGGCTCCGTGTGCAGAGGTTCAGTTTATTAGGGGAAGCCAAACGGTGCCTCCAGGGAGGAAAATCACAGCACTATGATGTTTAACTTATGGCTGCTGGCAAAAACAGCCAAGCAAACATTACTGGTGCCAAGGTGCTAAAGGATAACATCCCTCTATTTGTCAATAGATCAGATTTACTTCCAAGGCAAGGAAGTTATTACATCCAGAGATCTTAGACGTCCCAGAAAACATAAAGCTGCAATGATTTAGTTGGATTTTAGAGAAAACATCACAATTAGCCTCCACTGACACCAGCACTCATCCAGTAAAAGTTCTAACCTCTGTTTTCCATTAAAATGGAAGGAGCCATTTCCAGCAGGAGGAAATGTGTTGCTTTTATGTTCCTACAGAGTGTAATTTCACACATTTTCAAGTGACACCTTAACTACGTCCAAAATCAATGTGGATACGGATAAACAAGAGAATGTCACCGGCCACTGACTTTACCTGTGGTGTTCCTACCGACTCTTCTTATAGCACTTTAAAAAGAATAGGAAAGTACTTCAAATCCGCAGTAGAAAACTTTTACAAAAACACGTCTTTTACATATTTGCTGCGCCTGTCACCATGTCCTGACAGCATTATACGGATAATGTGTGGAAAAAAAACATCAGGCTGCACTGCCTCAGGCTCCACTGCACTTTATGTTCTTTAAAATAGTTACCTACTGCAGCTTTAGGTGGAGAATCCTCCTTTTCACTGTGCCGTCCTTGTTAACACTAGAGGTTGGTGTTTATATTTCCAGGACGTATTCTGGCCTCACCGTCATCTGCGAGATCAACGCTCAGCGTGGCTAAAACCGCACTGGAGAAACTTGCGTGCGTAACATTTCATACCATACGAATGGTGCTGTAAATGACTGGTGCTCCCTGTCTGTTCAGAACCAGAGATATTAATAAGAAATCTACCCACGGGCCAGTTTCACACAGTGCAGATTAAGAAACAGTCAGTATTGATGTGTGCACTGAAGCCCAGAGGAATAACTGCTGTTAGAAACGGTGGTGTTGCCTCACACGATGACTCTAGCATGTCGGTAAAATAACCCGAAGGATTTCGTGTCTTCATACGACTATAGGAATTTAAGCGACGCGATTGAGCAAGGAGTCGATGCACTTGGTATTCATGCGTGTTTATGAGGCTCGTAGCAGATGGTGTAGGGAAAAGAAATTAATAAATCAGTTTTTTTTTTTACCAGCTGGTCATCAGTGCTACATTTGTCAGAGCAGAGGAGTCAACAAGTTGATCATATGCACACTTATGGTAAATGTGTCAACTGCCCAGCTGTGTTTCTGAACAATAACAAGAGTTTTATCAGGTGACATCAATTGTCTTGGAACGACTACATCTCTTTTTGATTTATGACGGATGTAAATGTGGATCTCAGTAAATCTGATCGTACCGAAAAGTTAATTTGATCTGAGCATTTCAATTCAAAAGCAAAAATGTATACAGATTGATTACACAGAGGGATTTACTTCAAATGTTTATTTCACTTCCTTTATATGGTTATGGCTTAGAGACGATAAAAAAAAAAATAGCTTACATAAGTCCAGTAAAAAGGATGTTTATAGCAGAAATGCTACAACAAATTCTCATCTACTTACTGTGCGCTACATGCACTTTACACTTGCTCAGGTGTCCTTTTACGTTAATGACTGCATTAATGACTGTGTGGCATGGCAGTGGCCAGTCTGTGGCACTGCTGATAGGTTGAAGCCAGTGGCTTTAATTGCAGCTTTCAGCCCATCTGGATTGTTGGGTCGCTCATCTTTATCTTGATAACACCAAACAGATTCTCTGTGGGGTTCACGTCAGGTCAGTCTGCTGGCCAATTAAGCACCATTATATTATGGTCATTGAACCTGTTATATGAACTGCTGGCCATGCAGGCAGGTGCCAAATCCTGCTGGAAAATGAAATTAGCGTCTCCATAAATCTTGTCAGCAGAGGGAAGGAGCCTAAAATTCCTCGGTAGACGGCTCACTGACCCTGGACTTGATAAAACACAGTCGGCCGGCACCAACTAATTTTATCGCTCCCCAGACCCTGAGTGACTGTGGGAACTTGACTCCACTTTTCCTCCAGACTCATAGGCTTTGATCTACAAATGAAATGCAAAATCTACTTCTACCTGAACAGAGGATTTTGGACCACTGAGCAAGAATCCAGTTCTACTTCTCTTTAGATCGTGCAAGACACTCCTGACATTGTCTCTCGCTAAGCCTCGACACAGGGGATGTGACAGCGGGATACATCTGTGTGCGGTGGCTCTACTGTCTGCGCCTTGTGAACCTCCTCTTGAATAGGCTTTGCTTAATCTTCTCAAGTGGCTATCCCAGTTCCCCATGCAGCTTTTTCTGCCAAAATTTTTTTCTCTTTTTTACATTCAACTTTTCGTTATAATGCTTGGATACTGTCAGAGTAACAAAAAGTTCCTTTACTAGGGAGGGAAGAATATTATGCATGTTTGACCCAAAACTTACAAATCATCTGACCAGGAAACTGGTATGGCTACGTCCTCAAATTAACTCAGAGATTAGTAAATTACGTTAAATAAAAGTAACAAAACTGTCCAAGGTGGAGACAGAGATGGAATGAGGCAGATCTCTAGAGTTTTTTATTTATTTATTTTTTTTTTGCAATCAATCTTTGTAATTTTGCGTCATCCAAACCAAGACATGTTTGTACTAAATGGTTTAAACCTTCTTTTTGTGAAGTAGTGTGCATTCCTGAGCCTTAAATAAATTAGCGACGCAAAGGAATAGTTCTGTAATCTGGTCTCACATAAACAAACGTAGAGCTTTTTTTTTTTTTTTTTTTTTTTTTCGATTCAACAATGTAACACCCTGTGAACAGACAGCTTCCTAATCAATGACCTTTTGTGGCTCACCCTAATCGACTGTCTGCTGGACAATTGTCAAGAAAGCAACCTTCCTAATTATCGTGTAGACAATAACGCGGCTATAAAATCATTATTTGTTTTTAAGTCATCGTGTGGAAAATTCCTGAAAACGTTTATTTAGGTTTAGCCTCAATCCTCAATTATCCTTCATATAAATATATATCTCCGTTATCAATCTATACGAGGTTAACTTTTGATTAAATTACCGAATTAAATATCATTAAATTGCTGAATATCATTGGGAAGTCAATTTCTTTCACTATTCAATAAAAATTATTTATAGAATTAAATTATATTAGAAATGCAGGAGATTTACAGTAAAATAAAATAAATATTTTAGAATATTGAGGGAGGCTCCCAAAGTAGGTGTGCTTGCTATGGATAATTTTAAAAATGTTTTAATTTGTGCAGGAAAGTTAATGTTATACAGGATTAAATGCTCAAAAGATAGACATGTTTAAAAAAAAAGATCCAATTTAAAAAAAAAAGCTTAATTGTTGTCACTGAGGAAATGATTTATGGTGGAAGTAACAATGATGTTAATGCGGGTCCTCGTACAGCAGATGCTACTTTATCCTATGTTATGGAAAATGTGAAGCACAGCTAAGTGTCTCGATGCAGCGTGTGCTGCCTTCAAGTAAAGCTCCAGGCAAAAGGTAAGGAAGGGACTCTGTGGCATTTTACGGAATACTAGTTAATACTTCTTCAAAAATAAAGAACTGATCAAACAGGAAAACAGGTTCTTGGTGCGACATAAAAGATATCTTTTGTTTGCACATTAAAAAAAATATTTATATATATATATACACCATATTTTAGAGCAACACATTGAAAACTGCTTTGTTGGCAAAATGCAGCTCAATGAGTGTTGGATTTTTGCCGGCAGACAAACCAACTCATTAAAAAGATGCACTCCTCTTATGTTGAGCACCGTCCGTTCCTCCGTTTCACCGAGCCGAAGAAACTGGCTCTTTGCTACACCACCAGAGGTAAACGTCCTCTTTGACATATCCATTAAAATGCAGCAGTGCAGTGCAGTTAATAAATGGGTACAGAAGACAACAGCAACACCACCTAACGGCATCATAAAGTTTGCAAGGGAAACATAAATAATGGAGGGCTCTTTTTTGTTTTCTATCCACCTTGTTCTCGCTACTCCAGCTTTTTCTTCATATCTCAGGTCTCTGCCAGGTAGTATGGAAATCAGTTTGAAAAACATTCATGTGCACAGAGCCAGATGAAAAATACACACATTGAATTCTGTACACTATAAATTATGTCCAACAAGGTTGTAAAGTTGCTTTGTCGGAATAAAAAATGAAATATGTAACCAACAGGTGAAAAATTAGGTGAACTCAGTACAGTGATAGAATAATGCAAACTATTTTCAGCAAAAAACAAACAAAAACAAAAAAAACTACATGGAATATTGACTTTAAGGGTGTTTTCTACTAATAATTAGACTCGGTTCAATTGGGAATCAAAACGGCAAACAGTTGTTTAATTTTCAGCTGATGCAGTTCGCTTTCACACTGCTGTCAAACAAACCTGCTCACCTCCTCGACTCTGACTCAGGTTTTTAGGGGAATCACGTTTCTGGTCCACATCAGAGTTCAATTATGCACTCAGACCTCAAAGTTTAGTTCAGCCAAATGAACTAGAATCAAATGTTGCAAAGAGTTACACCTCAGAAAAAAGAAGTTCATCAAGCCAGAGGTTTAAGACTTTTATTATCCTCAATATCCACATAGTGTGAATCTTATGAATCGAATGTGTGCGGAGTATGATTCAAGATTATCCAGAAGGTGAAGACCTGGACGCTTTCTACATCTGGCTGCTGATGCAGGACAGACTTCGACCTGTTTAGTGATTTTACTGCTCATATTTCAGATAATTTTTCCTCTAATTGCAGGTTTCTGCTCTGTACTTATGGTTTCAGAGGGGCTCATGTTAGACCTCATTGTTGGACAGTTTAAAACAAAAACTCAAGTTCCTCATGGCAGCATCATTGCACTTTAAATTTTGAATGTCTCGCCACAATCTTGATTTTTCATCTTCTACTAACTGATGAAAAATAATTTGCTGAATTCAGGAATAAATCATCTTCAACATGCACCACAGGTTAAACCTCATTTGATTAAAGACACGGCTGCAAACAGTGCCGCATGTAGGCCACGTCCCTGGAAAGCTTGGACATTTTCGTAGGTGTGTGATTACTGTAACGGACAGACGAGAAGAAATTTAGCTGAACTGCTCACCAGTTATTTCAGGAAAGCAGGTCACAGCATACTAAAACAAACCAATTTGCTGTAGATATCATAAGTTGATAATATAATCAATTCTCCAGCAGCACCGCCAGGAATATGAAGAACAAACATGGCAAAACCCAGCTTTGTTGGAGATTTATACCTTAGTTTCTTCTGTTCACGGAACAATATAGCCGTAATGTAATGACTTATCGATGAATGTCTTTCCAAATATTCTTTCCTTTTGAGCTTCTCTTAGATTGGTGGTATCCTTCCTGCCCACCACTCAATTCCAGATAACACAAAGCCTTCACCTGTATTGCATCAGTAAATTCAGTGACTGTAACCCCAGGAAACACGGTTATCTGAAACTGAGGTTTATTAAACCTGAGACAATGTTCTAAGGTCCACACATTGTTGTATCACCATTACATCATCAAATAGCCATTGGTTTAGTTTGCCGACAAGCTTAGCATTGTTCCATGTCAGGCACAATGTGAGCTAGGGCAGGTCAGAGCTGCCACAACAGCACAAGAAGACCAGGCTGCATATCTGAAGAGTAAACACAACGTTTCGCCCAGTTCGTTACGTTCTGTAGACTCGGTGACGGCTCAGCACTGCTCTCCCTGGAGTCATGGCAGCAGTGTGGCTGCAGACTGCATTAAAGCTTGATCAACTTAAACAAGCTCTGAGAATAATGTTCAGAAATAAGAGGATTAAAGCCTAGCTATGCATTGCCTACTGTATAAAGAAGTCTAGAGCAGTGCAGTAGCTGTTAGGCTCCCAAAGTACTAACTGAGGCATGACAGTGCTCTGTCCAGCAGCATCCCTCCATCATTTTCTTCACTTATTCAACTGAGCAGAAAAGGAAGCAGACAGACTACAGGGACAAACATTTCGTCTTACTTCAGCTTTAGCCCCAACACACCCCTAACATGCAAGGATGCTCATCTATAAACCACATGCAGTAATTGGTCCAAGCCTACATAAACCCCAGCAAACCTCTCTGCAGCAGAACAACGTTCTCAGTCAATCAGCCCAAACTACAGCCCTTACATGCTCCACTGACCAACCAACCAAGCCATAATAGTAAAGAACGAAGTCCGTGAAACTATTTTTTGCTGCCAAGCATGACCCCAAACAATCCCCAGCTCTCTGTCGTTACACTTTACACTACATATATAAATATACATTACATATATAAAATATTCTGCTAAACCAACCAATCGCATACCACTACTTGGCATAAACAGTACTCAGTGCTTGTCTATATATTTCCATTCCCTTTGTGTGTAGAAGGTGAAATTGATCTCCCATGGTGCAATGGGGGAGTCAGACTGATGGAGGAATGAGGCGTTTCAGGTGAGCTGCTGACTTGTAGATAGGGCTGCATTTGGGAAACTTACAGGCAGGATAAATCTAGCCTGGGGAAAGTAACAAAACGAGTCAGGGTGCATCTACACAGACAGGGAAACAAAGAGATGGCAGTTTGCTTGCCACATGCATGGACACTGTTGCTCAGTGTGAGTGAGAAGAGAATCGTTTTGCTAAGAATAAGAATCCTCTCCTATTGTTTGCTTCTCACTGGGTCCGTTCTTTTCACAAACTATATCTTTTTTTTTTTTAATCGTCTAACTATATTTTAAGTAAAATACTTTTCTCAGTACATAATGAGCTTTCCCGCTCATTTGTCAAAGTAAAAGTTTGGTGGAACAATTTTTGATTCTTCTGGCATACCTGCAATTTTACTAAAGCCACCTGCGATCAACCCAAGGCCTGATGTCTGCGATGGATCGAGGTGAACCCTTTCCCACTGTTACAGGACAAACTCCTACCCCCTGAACCACTGTTACCCCAAATGAAAACCTGACATTTTAATGGGTGTGTTTATTTCTACGATTTGTGATATAACGATACGGAAAGTGTTTTTCTTTTCATATATCAGTGGTCTTATTTCTGTCAATCTGTGTGAATTTATTGCGAAAGACTTTTGAAACTTTTGTTCTGTAAATATGTTTAAAACACTGACAATCACTGGAAAGTGTTGTTCCACCAGGTATTAGCTGGATTTCTATTCTAGTCAGAGCGACACTGAATAACTTGAACAATGCCCGATATAGAGAACATAAACCTTTGGGAAAAATGAATTCTCTATAAATAAGACTGGAGTCTGCACACAGGATGTGTTTTTGCTAGCGCAATGAAAAAAAAAAAAGACCCGATATGTCAGAGGCAGGAAAATGCACAAAGGTTACAAAGGGTCAAAGAAGCGATTCAAAGGCAAACATGTCAGACCGATCTGTTTTACCTCTGCTAACCAGACAAACTGTTGAGCCCAAGGACTTTGTGTCCGTCATTTTACATAGAAAACATTCTTAGACCATAACAAATGACGAATAACCTTGGCAAATAAAACAATCATTCAAATCCGAGCTGCCACCAATGCCAATCTGGCAACATGTTTTGATTGACTCATTCAGTTTCAAAGCTGGTGTGAAAAGAATATGTAACTATTATGTACAGGATGCGCAGCTGATGTAAGCCACAGAAATGCAGGAACCAAGAAAATTCATAAGCTGTGTGTCACTGAACAGAAGCTTTTTCTTTCCTACTCCATTCATTGCTTCTTGTTAACATTTTATGGCTGTAATCTTTCACACCGTATGCAGACAGTCAAGATTCTTTATCTGGGGGTGATTATACTGTTTGATATATAACCAACATCAAACTGTGTTCCAAGCCTGAGGCTTTAATGTAGCATCCATCCATCCATCCATCCATCCATCCATCCATCCATCCATCCATCCATCCATCCATCCATCCATCCATCCATCCATCCATCCATCCATCCAGGCACTGCTGCCTATCAGTATAAGTGGGAGCTAAACCATGCAACCCCTTATTACTCACCGCCCAGGACAGGATTTATTTAGGTTTAACGCCAACGTTAATTCAGACTTCAACTAGAGATCACAACAAGAATTACTAGGAGTTGATTTATGAATATAATTTTTTTTAAATCTCACTAATTATTAAGCCAAAGAAAACACACACAAATCAAAAGATTAACAAACAGAAACAAGCTCTGCTCATTAGTCTACAAACCACAGTTGAAGGATAAATATGCATGAGAAAGAAATTTTCAAACTGACATGAAATCTACAATTCGTCCAAACCTAGTCAGTCGCTCATTAGTCTAAAACAGAGTGGCAATCCTGCCTCAGTCCTGATCCTAGTTTCGTACGTTAATTTAAGCAGAGGCAGTCTGTGGGGGCTTTGAGACAGTTTTCCGTTCATGCAGTTTTCCCTTGGATTGAGAGCTGGTCAGGTTTCTGCTTCCACAACTGGTTCTGATGGTTTGATGGCCACTGAGACTGGCAGGCTGTCCTTTTGGGACCTGATAGTCTTCATACGGGGTTGTGCATGGGGAATTCTCAAGTGAGGGCGCCTGTCCTGATCAGATGTCTGAGCCTAATTGGGCTCCTTTCAGTGGGGAGAAGCAGCAGCTTTTGTCCCCAGATGATAGAGCTCCTTATCGGCAAGGCAGCATATATCCAGTATGTCATTCTTTCCGTCTTGATCCATAACTCTTGGCTATAGGTAAGGGTCATAAAACAAAGACAAAGTGGTGAATTGGGAGCTTTACTATATGGCGTAGCTCTGACGCTACCACGACAGACCAGAGCGATGTCCATATAACTACAGAGCAACCAGCTGTCTATCTCCCTCCCACTATCACTTGTAGAAAAGACACCAACATACATCTACTCATCAGGTAAACAGAGATGATCCAATCCACGTTTTTCCTCTTGGGGACCATGTCCTCTAACTCTGCAGTCAAAGCTGCTTCAGGTCTGGCTACAAACTGCCCCAATGAATCCTCAAGGTCTTGACCTGAAGATGGCGATGTATCCATGTCCTCTGTGGAAATCAAATGTTTCCAAACCAGACAACTTCCTCTCAGTTACTACACCTCAAGATCCTGAACTCCACAAACAGGACTGGTAAAAAAAAATATAAAAAAATGAAGCCCTGGTGGAGTCTGGGAAGATGGAGCAAAAAAAGACAAAATGCCGCTTTTCTAAAATAATTCCCATTAAATTTATTAATGTTCATGATAATGCTGCATACATAATTTGCATACATACAGAAAATATGAAAGACTCTGTAAGATTTAAACAAAATAGAACCGCCACAAACAATTAAAAACATAATAACCTTTACCTGTTTTCATCTGTAATATTATATTCTTCATGTTTTCTGAAAGGCAACAACCAAATAAAATTCCCTTCACAGTTTTATTCTACATATCAAACCTGTTCAGGGAAGTAAACTACAAATACTGTGCAACTTAGGTGAAACTTATGAAGCTACAATTACAAAAAAGTTACATCCCCATTTAGATGGTTTTGTTTAAAGCAGAATGTATTCACTATTAAAAGCTTAAGAAATTAAAACAGTAAGAAAATACACATTAATTAAAATTTACTTTTTGAATCTGAAAAACTGATTTATTTACTTTGACAAGTAACGAGTGAAAATTGCAAATCATTTTCTAATATGCATTTAAAATGAAACTTTGATACTAATAAATGCCTGGAGGAAACGTTTTCAGAACATGCATTACACAGTAAGAAGTATCACTAAAGAGCCGGTGCACTTAAGATAAAGTAAAACATCAAATTCCAGAGTTAAGCCGTGGCCTCGGAGCGCTGACTCTCGTTTCCCCAAGGATGCGCTTCAGAGCTGGGTTTAGCTTTTTAAATGAAATTCAGTCTGAACAGAAACTACTAGAACAGAGGCAGCTTAAGCATCCTTAACACTGCGCTGAGCAGAAAGTCTGAACTTCTGGACATCAAACAGTCTCCAGATTGACAGCAATTAACAAGATACTTAAAATTGCCAGTGAAAAACGAGAAGCAGATTTAATATGTAGTTATTCTTGTGTTATTTATACATTGATTGCACAGTGCTGCAGCCAGAAGGAAATGTTACTTTTCACGAAAGTTGTTTCACTTAAAAAACAAACAAACAAGTAAATATGTCGTGTGGAAACCACTTTGTGTTTTTGCGATTGCTCCTCCAGTGGTGGATCTGGCAGATGTTTGATAAAGTATTGCAAAAACTATCCCAGGAAACAACTGCTGTTCGCCTCACATTGGTTCTTCTCCATGTAATCGTGATCCTTTTATTCATCACATTCACCTTGAAATATAAGCAAAAAAAAAAAAAAATCCCTTCTGCTTTTGTTTTTGCTTTACTTTTCTGGGCATAAGCCCAGCAGTGCAACTAAAAAGAACCCCTACGACGCTAATAACTAACAAAACCCCCAAACAGTCTGCCTTGCATGTGGGCAGATTAGTGCAGAACTGCTTGCTGGGCTGTTGCAGATAATGTTCACAAACACTCAAGACAACTCTGCAGATCATCGCAGTTTAATAGACCGAGTTGTCTGGCATGCTCAGACCTTTCATAATCCTTACAAAATAAAGACTAAAGGATCTTTAAATGTGGAGGAGAATAACTTTCATGTACATTAAAACTGGATGTTTTATCTCATGAAAACCTAATCTTCCAAACCATCGATTACGAAACTAAAACACACAACCTAAAACAACCAAAACAAACTTGTTCTTTTACTCTGCTAAAATTACAAATTGATTTATTCTATAACATCAGTTCAACTCGAGCTGTGCTGTGTCACTGAATCACCTTTTGCAAACATTTATGGTAGAAATAAATCTTTGTGGTAATAACAGTGACATTTATCAAGCTCATTACCATTATCTACGAAACCGATACATGCACAAAGACTCCTTCATTATCTGTCATCTTTGTTCATTATCTAATTAAAATGATGAAGTCTGAATGTACCGACGCGTAATCTCGTCCCGCCTCAACTGTTTCCGATGTTTCTGCGGATTCCAGAGGAGCAAACAGAGTCCTCCGTGTCCGCCTTTGTAATCTGCTCCTTTAAAGGCTGCTACGGTGTGAGCTATTAAACGGCTGCTGCATTCACCTCCACGAGCCTCCCTCCCCGATCACTGCTGACCTGGGAGGCAATCAACCAAGTCTTGATTAATGGGCGCCCAAGCTTTCGCCGAGGCAATCGCAGAAGGCTGGGTCAAGCAGCGACAAAGAGGACACTCAGCAATCATCCCTTATCGCATCAATAACCTCAGTCATCGATTAATCAGCGTTCAAATCTCAAGAGGGGAAACATGCTGTAACCGTTATGCATCTGTAATGTACATGCCCAGCTTATACTTTTGAGGAAAGCCTTTCATTCAGAGTCGAGAGCCGCTCAGATCGTAGGCCTGGGGCGTCGAGGAGCGTGGGGATCAACATGCACAGAGGCGAGCTGGGACTGATGACTTAAAAAAGTGAATCTCTAAGAGATTTGTGCTTCTCTAGTAAGAAGCACAACACTTAAATTGATTTTGTCACTTGATGTTGCGACGGCGCAGCACAGATTTCCCCCCCTTTTAACTCTCCGGGTAAATGTTACGGGTCATTTGGTCTGACAAAGAGAGGCTTGTCTTTGCCTAAATGGTGCAGTGATGGTGGTGAAGGTGCTGCTGCATCTCAGGCAAGGAGGGAAAGATTGCCCTCATCAATCTAATGCCTTTCCTCCTGAGGTAATCATTTCCGCGGAGCAACATGGCATCTCATTAGGGTGATTCGCTCCCGGTGTCAGTCTGCATCAAACACCTTCACAACAACAACAAAAAAGGAAAATCTGCTGATAGAAAAAAACACAAAAAAAAAACACACTTTGATGATTGCACAAACCGATGGTACAGGTTTCCTCATTATTATTGTTATTTTCTATTCCTAAGCAGCATTCCATTTTGTTAGTCCCCTGAATATTCAGTATGGGATTCTAATGAGTACAGATAAACCGATTTGTGCATGCACAATTCAGTTAATATGGTTACACCGCTCCCTGTGGACATGCGTGGGTCGGAATGACTGAATGCCTATGTAAAGGTATGTCACAGAAAATATGAAAAATAAAGTCAAACTATTAATGGGAATGTATCTAATTACTTTGGGTTTGTTATTTATTATTCTATGAATAGATGTGATGTGTCTTGAATAGTCGTACAAAATAATGTGAATATGCCGCCCGTCTAGCTTTGCATCTTGAATTACCACAACTCTAAAGGTAATATTGCCATCTGAAAGGCGGAAGCAGCTTAGCTCGTCATGCATTAGATATATTGTGCATTGTAAAAATGATACTATTTTCTGAAAGTTTTTGAAAAGGAAAGAAAATTACAATGACAATTTTAGTTATATTTACGTGCTTTCTTAGAAACAACACAGCAGGCATCAAAAAACCGAGGGCACTGAAGTCAACTATATTTTCGAGTATCAGTAAAAAAAAATGTACGTCTTTATTTTAAGGGTGGTGAGAAAAGATCTAACAAAATACTTCCACTTCAACACTTGAAATTGCTTAGCCACTCCACCAAAGATAAGAGTAAAATTGCATTTCCATAAGCAAACACGCTGGTGAAAATGAGAAGCTAAAAGTCATGAAAAACAAATCCTCACTCTTTGCAACGTTGTTGCTACATTTAGGGAGAATTAGAGCAACTAAAGACGAATCTACCAACTGTTCTGGTGTTAGTTCAGAAACTCTGGTGTGCGTCATTCATAGCTATCTACACTAACAGAGGGTAGAGGAGTGGGCCCATCAGAGGTTCCAAAACACTCACAGATGGCCCGGTTCTTGAGCAGGAGTCCCTACCAGCTGCAGTCAGAGCAGGAGATGTGCATCCAGAATACAATTGAATAGTGCATGAGCTAAGCTTCTGCTGGCCGGATTGTTGTTGTTGCTCTTCAGTGGGCCATAGGATTAAAACCAAACCTAAGTAGTTAAGAAAATTAAGCCAAGAAACCAAAGTAAAAAAAAACAAAAAAAAACAAAACAAAACAAAAGAAAAACAACTCAGCAATGGTTTTAGTGCCTAGCTTTCTCTTGCTAAAAATGACATAATGGTATAAATTTCCAGATGAAGACATTGATTAGAAAATGTTCTAAACATATTTAGTGTCTTTTAGTGTATTTTTATCCTCACTTTTTGCCTCTCCCACAATGTTATTCTAAATCGCTTCCTTATAGTATGCATTACAATTATATGGACGTGTCTAGTAATGAATATAGCATTTTCTTTTTTACAAGACATAATGGTATCAACCTTTTAACCAACCTTTGAACATAAATTGTCTTAAAACTCTGCCATATTCTAGGATAGTTTATAATGCATATATACAAGGATATTTTACACAGAAAATTGACATTTAATACCTTCCTTTTCTATTTTGTAATATTTTATAAAAGCGTTTAGAAACCCCTAAATTCAACAAAAAAATTGATGATCTGAGACACAAACCACCCAGAAAATATTGCTAATGTTCCCTACAATCTGTACACCTCGGCAGGAAGCAGACTACAAGGGCTCTCTGTTCTGAACAAAGTGTCAAAGTTTCGAGATTTCAGAATGCTATGCTGCAAAAATGAAGTGAACAAAGCATGAGGGATACAAAAAGCCTCACATTCCAAGCTTTATTTCTTTATCTGGGACATCAGCTTGCAAATCTGCAGTGCTGTGTATTCATGTGAACAAAGCTGTGCAAAATGTATGTAATGTCATCATTTACTTGTAAGTCTACTAACACAAGGTACCACAGCGCAGCATATGCTCCATTACTACCAAACACCACCTGTTAAATAACCTCTGCTCCAGCATCAGATGAAGTCCAACACACCTTGTTCCCGTTGCATGCTTCGCTAACATCTCACTTCTCCGTTTCTCCGGCAAGCCTGGGGTGATAAATGAAATGAGGGCTGGCGTGTTCGCTGGACATTTTAATTAGCTGGTCTTTAATTCAACCTGACCCTCTTTCAACTTTGATCAGCAGGCGAGAGCTCTGATAAGGACCTGTCGCTCACATGCAAACACCGGAGTTATTCAACGGTAAATTGTCTTCTCGCCATTCACAGATGCTCTCTACCTGCGCCGCCAGGGGAAAGAAGTTCACGCCTCAGTGAAAACTAAAGGCCCAGTGAGAAAGGAAATATGCCACGTGAGCCGTGCTCATTCATCCCATCTCTGCCTTCATTACAGTATGGGATGAGAATGAGCTGAATACAAATGTGTTCTTTGGATATTTTGAATGTTGAGGCTAAATTTATGTTTTTATAGTGTTGCAGTATGTTTAAAGGGAAGTCTTGTGTTCAGCCCCAAACGGCATTACAAACCATGGCCAAACGAATACAACAGAAGTAAAACTTTCTCTTTGTGATCTTTTCATAGAACTGACAACTATAACATTTACATGTGGTACATATTGTAGTTCAGACAATATTACTTAGGGAGCATATACCTCATGTACACAAGCAAAAAGTTCATATTTCTAAATCGTCTTCAACCTCGCCTGTCGAAATTTAAATGTGACAAAAAGCTTTGTGCAACACAAAAGATCAAAACGGACTAGATCCTTCTTAACACACCACACATGGCTACATCTTAGATTATCTTCAGGCCCACCATGAAGGGTAAAAAGGTGTTCAATATGGGGAAAAAAATAAGTAAATTTAACAATGTCAAAAAAGAAGTTAAAGACTCAAACTCCTGTGCAAAACAAATTGAGATAAAATCCAGATTTGAGTCCAACTCAGCTGAACAACTGAAGTCAAACAAGCTGACCTGAAGACAAAGAACAAAAGCTGCTTAAATACAAGGAGATACAACATAACAAAGGAACAAAAATATATAAAATTAGCAAAAACAAAAGCAGCAATAACCAACTGTGGTCAACTTTAACAAATAAAGTTCCCACACTACATAGCATTACTCTCTCATGAACTTCTTGTAATGTTTTATCAACACAAACAGCCTTTTCTCTCACCCTTGTTTCACCCTACTGTGTATTGTCTTCTAACTGGTTGATAAAAACATGTTTTTAGTTGCTTTTTGTCAAAGGATCGCTTCACTCATGACTGGACACCCAGTTCCTTTCTACCTGCCTGCACATGGCCATGTTCCAACTCATTATCATTATATTAGCCAGGCAGAGTGAGCCATCTATCAGGCGACACCAGCGACAGCATCCCGTCTGGCTGGGATCAAGAATGTGTTCGTTTTGTTTTCCTCACAATTTTTGAAAAGTATCGGTAGGTGTTCACCAAAACAATACCATCCTTCACCACACACCGCTGGATCCAGCTGTTCTCCAGCTTCACCTCCCGCCCTTCATTCTTGTGTTCTGAAAGATGTTGTGACCACTTTACCCAACAGAGTCATTCATCAACTTCTTTCTCTACTGTGCAGTTTCAAAGAGCTGAAGTATCATATATCTCTTTCCTTTCCCTCAGTTCCTCTCACTAAAACCTCGGCCGGTCTCATTCTCTGAGTTTCTGAGCCCATCCTTCTCTACTTCCTATTATCTCCTCATTTTTCCACATCCTTTTTTTTGCTGCTCCGCATAGTGGGTGGTCTTTAATTTTTGTCCCCTCAGGTCTTCTTTTCTTCTTTATCTATAATTCTCCCCTTGAAAACCATCCATCTTTCTGTCCAGTTCTAAACCTCTAATTCTAGAAACCTGTGCCTGAGAAAAATATTCATTGCCACTGAACAGCCACTGCATTCACCCACAGAACAGCAAGACAAGGCCACTGACTCAAAGAAACATGTCCAATTAAACTCAATGTTCATATTTGAACTATGCAGAAACATAATCAATAATTAACCTATTGGTAGTCACACCAAAATATTTCATGACAACCCAAAATAAATCAAAACACAAACTAAAAAATATATATATATATAAAAAACAAGCAACTAATTAACCGTTTCATGCATGAATTATGATCCTTTTTTAAATTATTATTTTTTTAGGTGATCAATTGTAATTTTCTCCAAATACAAAGTTGTTATTTGGAAAAATACATCAGTAGTATTGGTCTTTAGGGGTTATCTGAGGTCACAATATGTATATTTTTTTACCTGCAAGAGTCGTCTACAGTCGAAGGAGGGACCGGGTGGGTCGGCATGCTTTTCTGTCTGTCGGCCATATTGGACTTAACAAAAATAACTTCTTGCATTTGCAGCTGATGGCCAGTAGTTGTATTTTATGATCCATTAGTGTCCACTTCAGTGGTCTGTGTGCATTTATAACATAAAAATCTGCAAGAAGCACAAGAAAATGGCTTTTAGACAGCTGTCCACTGTAGTGACCACTGTGCATGAAAGGGTTAAGGTTTACATCCAAAGGAACCCAAGAATGAATGTTCAGCCTGAATGCATACATTCTGAACACAATCCAGATTTCCTATCATATAAGCTAATTTTAAAGAAAAGGTTTTGCACTTTTGGTCCACTGGCTCCCAGTGAACTGCGATGGTAAACTTGAAAAGAGGGCCCCTTTGTTTGGCCTGAAGTGAACCTGTTGCCTGACCTCTTTCTGGGAACCAGATTTGGAGCTCAGCAGTTGCAGTTGTCACAGTCCCACGTCTGGTGCTGCCAGCCGCCAGTATCTTGACACACAGCTGTTGTTTGGCCACGAAGGTCACTCTCTCACTGCCTGGCGCTCTAACTCCCGGGACTGGCCTTTGAGTGTGTCAGTGGTTCCTCCCTCAGACGATGTAAGCAGCGCAAACAGATGCATCTTACTGAATGAAATGTGTTACTCTTTACTGCAAGCTAGATAAAACTGAGTGCCAACTTTGTTTGAAGCCGTCGGTTCGTAACGCACAGACCCTTCTATACGTCTGAATGGATCATAAAAATCGTCCCGTTGTGAAGCCATCTGGTGCTGATAACATCAACAAGAAAATATAGGAAAGAGCGTCACATCGCTTCAGCTAGCCACTGAGTTATGAACACAAACTCATGAGCACATTTTAAAAAGATCAAACTGAAAAATGCTTTTGTTTACCAGTCAATCCTGAAAGTAGACATCAAAGGTTTATAACGTATTTTTATTCCGTTTGTGCAAGTGTGTTTGCAAACAAATATGTTGTGACGTCTGACACATTTCTGACGTGTTCTGACAAAGTATTATTGTCAAGACAAGATATTGTTATGTTGATGTAAGCTCGCTCTGATCTTCAATGTTTAAGACAGGCATTGGACTATTCTAAGTAAAATAAAAGAGGAATACTTCAATTAAAGAATAAACAGGATTCCAAACCATCATGAAGAAGTTTGTTATATTAAGAATCGTTCGCCGACATGAATTGTCAAGGTTTAAATAAGCAGTTTAGAGCGTAACAATGCAGGAAAGTCATGTTTTATAGGTTTTAGAAAAAAATCTGTGGGATTAGAAGCTCTTTTTAGCTTTGATGAAGGTTGTTTTGGACACTTAGAAGAGTGAAAGGTTTGTGTTTGAGTGAGTATGTAGGCTAGAAAAGTCAGATTTCTACCGACAGGCCAACTAATAATTGTTCTTAAGGCTTTGGATTTTAATTAGGGGTAAAGTTCAAAGAGGACTGAATACAAATGCATGCTGCACTCGAGGTTTTTTTGTTGAAAACATTCAAAACCAAGGCAGTTTTTCCTTTCAGGATGAAGGTTCTTAGTGTAGTCTGCACAGTGGTGCAGTTGGAAGAGCTGTTGTCTTGCAGCCAGAAGGTTCTGGGTTTGATTCCCGGCCCCGGTCTTAAGCCAGTGGAGGTTAATTGGCCTCTCCAAATTGCCCCTAGGTGTGAGTGTGTGTGTGCGCTTGGTTGTTTGTCTCTGTGTTGCCCTGCGATGGACTGGCGACCTGTCCAGGGTGACCCCGCCTCTCGATTGGAACGTTAGCTGGAGATAGGCACCAGCAACCCTCCTGACCCCACTAAGGGACAAGGGTGTACAGAAGATGGATGGATGGATGGGTTCTTAGTGCAAAAAGCACTGGAACGTTTTAAAGATGCTGCCTGTCACCTTTCGTACCTTCAAGTGAATGAAAGCCTTTAATCTTATATGTTAAGACAAATGTACCTCTTCGTCCAAATTCAATGCAAAACAAAAACAGATAAACCTTTTGAGCAAGCGAAACAAACAATTCAAACGTGACTTTATGTAAGATTTGTTAAACAAATCATTTTGCTGCTTTTTGGTCGGTTTTATTTGTTTTTTGTTTTTTTGTTGTTGTTTTTTTTCCAGGAAGCAGATGACAGAGCCATCTATTACATGACCCAAAGCTCTATACATCTGTCATACTTCAGACTGAAAATCACCAGACCAGATGCTGCCGCTGATTATACACAGGAAAAGCACCAAAGGCACCCTGGTCCGTAGCCATTTGTTATTCAGTCGTATTGTATATCAAGCTGTTTGGGATGAAAGCAACTTTTACACATAAAACCAGGTATCTGTATTTCATAATAGGTTTATTTTCTAAAATCTCAACCCAACAGTTACTGTCTTTAATCGGTTTAGTCTGAGCTATTTCGTAAATTATGCCTCGGAGTTTTGCTCATTTTTTCCTCTCTGGCTGTTTTGTATGTGCATTGAATAGAGTTTTTGGTACAAAATCATTTGTTATCCCTTGTCCCCTGCCCGTGCTTGTACATCTGCTTTTGCCTCTGATTTAATTTTCCAGTAGAGCTGTCAGACATGTGCAAGGGTTTGTCTGCCACATGGTGTAGTGCAATGAACTATTTCTGTTCTGCCATTGCCACACAGCATCATCGCCATTTGCTGCATAAATATTGAAGCTACTATTTAAACAGTTCTGACCAAACACGAGTCAATCAAACAGCGCAGAGGGTACAAACGGAGGCTGTTTGCGTAAAAGAGGCATAAAACAAAACACTGCAAAAAAAAAAAAAGCAAAAAATTAAACGGCTCAAACTGAGGCTGAAACTGCTGCATCATGCAGGAAAAAAAAAATCAAGGAATGTATCCATTTGATCATCTTTAAGGTCTGTGTTGCCTCTATGTCTCTGTTGCTGCACATATATAGTGTTTGCAAAATCACATCAGACAGTCAGACATTATCGGAGTAAATTATTGTTGTCTAATGAAACTCTTGAAATCGTTGGACAATTTGGCCAACGATTAAAAACCTGCAGGGGTGTACACTGTGAGAGAGAGAGAAAGAAAAAAAAACACTCTACACCGTATCGTGCTTTTGACTCGCATGTCAGAGTGTTGTGACCAAAGTTTTCAGTGTCGGTGCCGGAGCGGAGATTTTAGGTTACAGATGAGAGCTGAATCATTTAGGATTTAAATCTGTTTATACGGTTCAGCTTTCCTCAACAGGTCTGTATTTCTCTCAGCTGCTCGACTTCACACTTTGCGTCGTGTCCAAGCTGAGCGGATTGTAGCGCAGAGGTGGAAGCGAAGCAGAACAAGCCACCGCTGCTCCACTCGTAATGAAATACAAGCAGAGAGCTCTGTGCAGCAGATTCTGGAGCGGTTAAGGGGAAAAGCTAACCGGTCCTGATCACATTAATACTCAATGCTGTGCACATCGCGAGTAGCAGCTTCTTGGTCTTCAGCTACGAAGAGTCTTTTCAGCAGCAGAACAAAAGTGAGATGTTAATGTTTACCTTAAATGCCTCCTTAAGAATGCTGAGCAGGAAGATTTTAAAGAGGTATAAAAATGGAGGCCAAAGATGATCTTGGCGCGTCGCCTCTATATAAAAACCCAGGTAAGAAGCAGGAGAGCAAGCGGAGCTGGGATACAGAGCGAGTCGGACTGGAGGTCATGAAGGTCAAAGGCTGACATAAATATAAATAAATACATTTTAGTTGAAGCTATTCATCTTCCTTTTTAAGTTATTATTCATTAAAAATTTTATCCACATAAGACTTTCTCATCAGGGGTGTTAATAGGGCGACCTAATCTGAGGTGCATATAGTTTACTTATCAGAATAATTTCACATCTGCCAGTTTGTCAAGCGTAGCTCAAAACTTTTCGCAACCACTGATTTAAGGTGCCAAACACACAAAGATAAAAGAAACGAAACATAAGATGACAAAGAGAAAATCGATGATGCTTGTTAGGAAGAAACACTGTTGGAACGTCTTGCGTTTCCCCCTTTTAAAAATGTATCTCCTAATATCCAGAAGAACACAGAAGCCAAAGTGACAATGTTAACCATGTATTGACCACAACTTTGATAAATTTTTTATTTTCAAAGCTCTGCTGAATAACTTCTCAGGATAGCTGGAAATCTTTGTGTTTTCAAATTAATGTTTCCGGGGCTTTGACATATATTGAAAAAAAAAAAAAATGTTCTGCCATGCATCATGGTCAAGAAATGATCTAGAAAAAGTTCTTAGCTAAAAACTGTTACATTAATAATTTTATGAGTACCATAAAACATGTAGAAGGAAGAAGAAAAAGGGGATGTCATTGTTGTTCTTTAGAGGTTATGGTGTTTAAACATTAATTTCATCCCTTTTGGTTGGTTTCACCAGTGTCTCAATGTAAAAATCTGGCTCACCATAATCAGCAACAAGTTTAAGGTTAATACTTAAATACATAAAGGTGAAACGAAACAGAATAATACACTTTTATGTATTCACATATCGTCAAAGACAGACCTGTGGCCTCTTTTCAAAAAGAGTTTTCTTGTATTTTTCATTAAAACAACTGATACTTGTAGGCCGAAAGAGCATAATTACGTACAGACACAGCTACAGTTTACTGGTTTAAGCAAGTAAAAATCATTACACCACACTTGACAGTTTTACTGCAATAGAATTAGATTCATCTTTATTTTATTCCCCTTTAGCAACTGGTCAAAAGCCAGGACACACAAAGAGCCAGATGGCATAAAGGCTGGGATGGGATTCTCAAGCATTTCCAGTTAAGTCTCGCATTGGCCTCACAAATATTGCTACTGTCTGCCAGAGCCCTTGTACCTGTCTGCCTCAGTAATCTGCCAGGGAGCAGACAAACATCAGTGGGTCTTATCTCTACTTTCCAGGAGCAGCGGAGAAAGAAAGAGGAAAAAGACCCGGTCCCAGAAGCAACAAAGACAGGAGCAGACCGAGGGGGAAATAAAGTTAATTAAGTATTTCCTTATTCATAAATCTATAACACAGACATGCAACTTACTCTGAAAAGGCTGAGTTCACCAGATATGTGCTGTGTGGCTTTTGTTAAGCAAGTGAAAAACCCTACAGAGAGCGGGGAGAGAGACAACAAGGAGGGCCGGCGAAGATTACTTTAACATTTCCAATAAGGCTCAGCAGCCGGATTTACGCAGACACAATCAAGAATGTTCAGACTGACGCATACCGAGAGAGGCTATGGTGCACCATCTGCATCACAGTGATATTCGAAACTCAAATCTTACGCAAGATTGCAGGTGTGGGCAATGAAACTGAAACGGACTCTTCCAATCACTTTCCCCGAGCCAAAGTCAGCAAAAAGTCACATTTTGTCAGTAGTAGATTTTACAGGTTGCTGATGCCTTGGAGAATTTCGACGCCTCTAAAGCGTAGTGTGTGTTCTGGCATTTTTATTCATGGGGAAACTGGAGCCGCCTGTGGAAAAGCGCAGTGGCTTTAAAAACATGAAAAGTGTTTTGCCCCGTGTGTGAATATAAATGTAGCTGCACTGTTACCAGATGACATGGGCGTCGGTAACGTGATTTCAGCCAAGCCGTCGCTGTGGAGTGTGTGTGTGTGTGTGTGTGTGTGTGTGTGTGTGTGTGTACGTTGTGGTAAGGCCTCATGTGGTGCAGAGGTTTCTTTTTTCCCCCTACAACTATTAACACGCTCAACACACCCTCTCTCCAGTGAGAAATGGAATCAGTTTGCTTTATCAGCTAAAGAAATTTCTGCAAGAATTGATTAATTTAACACATTTATAAAAATATACATGCCTTATTTAGTTTTTACTTTTTTTTTTTTTTGTTCAAACTAAACAGTTGTTTGTGTGTTGTGATTTTTGTCCTGCACTGCATTCCAGTCCTGAAACAGTCAGTTGGTATAAAGACAAATCTTTGTCCTCTCTTTTTTTTGTAAAAGAAAAAGAAAGAAAGAAAAAGAGAAGAAAGAAAGGAAAAGAAAATGTGTTTCAGTAGGTTTCCTGCAGCTTCTTTTTTTTTTTTTTGGCGAAAGACGAAGGGCTCAGAGGATCAGAGAGGAATTCCAGCTGGAGAAGGACGACGTTAAGTCACAGTTTGTGAAATTGTTGCCCGTTTCTATGCAGTTGCATCGTAACGGGCTTCACTCCAGGCTACGCAAAGCGTTGTCGTGTGGATTTTTTTTTCCTGCTGACTGAAGCCTCACCACACACAACGGTTTGCATGTTTATTACATTGTTAAAGAAAGAAATTAACTAGCTTTTTTGAAAAGCGCTATTGATTATGCACTTAGGAGAGATGAGAAGGAGTAATCCCATTTCGGGAAGCTTTTCCAGAACCTGGGATATTTTTCTGGGGTCGATCTTTACTTCATTCTCTTCATTTGCCGTGGTAAAAACAGATCATCAGGGTAGAAATGATTCCAGTTTGAACTCGTATATGGTTTATTTTTTTCCCCGCAAACTTTAACTGGGTTAGATTTTGAACCATAATTTTCATCTGGGGAGAACTATATTAAATCCTCTAGTCAAGGTAATACATAAACTCTTAATGTAAGACTGCATTATTCTATCATTTTGAGTTAGAAAGCAATGAAACCTGCCAATGTTGCTACATGTTTATGTGCAATGCTCTTTGAGAAAACGTGTGGCTTAATTTTGCAACCATCTGTCAAATTTCTTCCTTTTGTCAGAGTTTGAAAATATTTTTACTTTGTTCCAGAGCGAAATCTGACATTGTTGGTGTGAAAAAGAGTAGGTTGTGAACCTGATCAAACCTTCTGTTTATCTCTATTCTGCCAGCAAAGGCAAAAGACTGCAGCCTTGAAACAAATTCAAAACACATAATTGCAGCTTTGCTTAGAGTTTGGAATGACTTTACAGAAATTAAAGACTCACTGGGCGCCCTTGTCTTTAAAAAGAAAAGAAAGGAGCTTTTAGCCAAAATTAGACAATATTAAAAGAAAAACACAAGGTAACCCAATCTTCAAAATTATTAAGAGTTGTGTGAGCGGCAAAAGTAAAAAATAATAATAAATAAAAAAAACATACACGTATGGATATATATTGCAAAGATGGATAAAGTGTGACCTAAAGAATGTTCAGGAAATGTCTGCCCTTTAATAAGACAGTACGGAATAATATTTCAATAAAAGCTTTTATCATTTCATGATTTATTAAATAAAAGAATTGTTCTGATGAAAGAAAGCTCCCCATCATTTATCGGTACCTTTGCTTTTAGGCTAATTGAGATGAAGTATTCTCATAACAGAAGATTCGCTTTCAGAAAAGTTTTTTCTTCAATCATTTAATTACAGAGAGACTTAAGTGAGGAAAAGATGTACTTTGCGTGCTCCTGCCACCTTTTTGTCATTAACCCTCATTTGTCCTTACTTTGCCTCGTCCGTGTCTAATCTTGTCAGATTTTATTCAAACTGTTCTGCAGGAGTCCTTCCAGGAGTTGTGCTCTCTAAGGCTTTCATTTATAGATGGGCTGGTAACGAAGCCGACTAATTAAAGAACAAAAGCGGAGGTGTTTGTTTTTCTTGGCCTGGTTCCTTCTCTAGCCCACTACGGCAACAAGTTTTTAGAAAACATTTAGAAAACTGGAGAAAAGGGTGGCAATTCAAAAGTCGATCCTGATGTTTACCGGTGATAATTCACTCTGTAGCCATTTTCCACTCAAATTAACCTCTTGAACTGAAAAACGTTCCTTCGGCAGTTTCGCCACAAAACAACACAGACGGCTTTGAAAAGCTGCCGCCCTAATAGTGGTGCACTACTTTTTGTTTTATTTTAAAAGACCTGCAGCTTCAGAAAATACATTCTCACAGCAGTCAGCTATTTGACTACACAATCCAGATGTTTGAAAGTGTCCAGGTTGCAATTTATTCACAGTTGTGGTTTTTGCTATTGGGTAGATCAGCAACTCTGGACAGAGATCAGCATGAGAATTATTATTGTTTCCTGTATTTTGACTGATTCATAGGAATCTAAAAGAGCATAACTTTAGTGTATCACGAAACAACTTCAAATATTACCTTTAGGATCATCTTTACCGTTTATATTTCTCAAAACGAGGACGTAACATGTTTAAAATTGTCTTTTGCAACATGCATCTTGAGTAATTGGGTATGATCTCCAGAGAAAAATGTGCAACACTTTACGGTCCCTTGCAAAACAAACATATCTTCACTGCTCGGTATTCCCAGCGCATGAATAATAGAGCAGTAAAAAGAATAAGCAAGTGTCTCAGCAAGAGCAGTGTTCAGAATGACCACCCATAGCTGACGAGCTGCAGCGCTTTCAAACAAAATGCTGTAAGAAAGCCAATGATCCAAGAAGCACCAACAGCTGTGCTGCCTTTGCTGCAACGCCAAGGCGGATTTTCTGAATCTGGAAAAATTAACTAACACCAAGTGAATCTAGAATTAAGAGTCGTAAAGAGCCAGGATTGTCTCCAAATCGGTTATGGCTGCAAAACGAGGTAGCTTGAGAAATAACGCTCATTTGCTCCCCCCCACCACTTTTTTTTTTTTTTTTGATGATTTATCCCATTAATCCAGAGATTCACCAGCAAGACTATTTTAACCTAATTTCTAATCTAGTTTTTGTTAACCCTCCTATTTTAGCTGAATGCAATTTATCTTGAGAAAGCCCAATATTTTAAGACGACACGACAACAACACTGAATGTTTTTCTTCCCCTCCTGCTGCGAGCAGTCATCAATTATTCATGCCGGCAGCGGAGGCATCGTCACGCTGCTACTTAACATGGCAGCCGCTGTAAAAACAGCATTTGATATTGTGATGTTTTATGCTACAATGCTATCGGCAACATTGACTCAGCCTCTGACCCTCCTTCCAACAGCTGATTGAAAATAAAAAATGTTACAGCTGCCAGTAAAAGCGACTTAACTATTCCAACACCAAGACGGAGATTGAAGAGACGTAAAACTGCGATATCCACCGGTTTTAGAGAAAATACAACTTCCTGTAACTAAACAACCCAACTGAATTAATAACAAAACAGAAAAGAACAGAAATTAAAATTGGGTACCAGCTCATTAGATCAGCGCAGAGCCATGTTTCATTTGATAAAACACTCATTGCAGTTACAGCACAATGTGACCAGGAACATTATTAAATAATGAATCTTAGGCAACATGAGTCACATGAGGATTATTCTCAAGGAAGTCGGAGAACGGCTCTGCCAAAATATGAATAAAAGCCCTTTTACAAAGAGCCACATTACTCACCCTTTGTCAACAGCAATCAAGGTACGTAACCTTCCCATTTCCCATTAATTATTATTTTTTTCATACGGACATGAAGACAAACTCTACTTGTTTATCGATTCCACAGCGTTGGTGTGTGCTGTATGTATGGTGTGCTGCCTTCGCCATAATTTTCTCAGCAACATCACGCAACCCGGCGAGTTAAAAAAATGTTTTCTACATTTTTAATTTTATTCCTCCTATTGAAAAATTTTCACAAAACCTGAACAGACTCGCTTTCCTCTGAAAAAGTTCAGGTAACTAAACAACTTTTTGTTCCCTTTTGTAAATAAGTCTTTCATCCAAATGACTCTGAACCTTTAATTTCCTTTGATTTCAGTTTAAACATCTCACTGATGCAACTGGGGTTGTGTAATTATAGAAAATTGTGATCAAGACTATTTTGGTCAACTATTAAATGATTATTTATTGACTTTGGCAACAGTGCATTTTTTTTCCCCTCCTCTGAATATTCCCATATAATAACAGACAAAGCATTTATCAAAATGGAGGATCTAACACGAAAAGCCAGTGCTGTCCACCATGACACATTTCACACAGAGGGACGCTGCTGGTCTCTCTCTGCCATCTTTACTCACACCGATTTGTAGGTTCACGTCGGTTCAGCCTCTAAAATGTCGGAGCCGAAACTTAATATCAACTTAAAATAAATTAATCTTGAATAATTGGGCCACTTACTTACAGATAAAACGAAGGCCTCTTCACTTACTAACATCTTCCACACCAAAAAGAGAGTTTTTATCATCACTAAGAGTTGATAGAGCTTATTATGGTACATTAACGTATTGAAAAAATTATCCTTTTTTTTTTTATGTGCACTTACAGCAGCCAAAGCCAATCAAGCTGAATAATCACCATTCCGGCCATCAGCCAATTCCTTTGTACATCTCTACACTAAACTAGTCATCCCTACAGCACGGTATTATTTAAGTGTTTAAATGCTACAACTCATCTCAGCCTGGTCAATATCCACAACAAAAGGCAAATCCATGTCTTGAAATGTGCAAAATGCAAAGTATATCGGACTTCTGGCTTTCAAGATAAACCGAACGCAGGACGGTTGCATGACTGCCCGTCTTTGGCAAACCTGTCACTGTCTGCTTAAGACTCCGACATAATTTCGGTTTGTTGAAGCGGGTTAAAGTTGCATTCTGAGGCAGCGGGAGGAAACCTTCCTGCCAAAGTTGCTTCAGCAGCACTTTTAATACCCTTAAAACTTTCAGCACTTCCTCTCGCATGCACACAGCTGACAGGCGTCAACGTCAAAACCTAAAGTTCACAGATGGCAGAAAGATCTTGTCCTTAAACTCATTGTTATTCATCATTTCCTCTCCCCGCTTCATTCTCTTCATCCCGTCATTGAAAAGAGCAGGTGAGTGGCTGCTGATTACAAAACATCCGCTCCTACCTTTGATCTCCTGAGGTGCGGGGCTTTAATCCATCTTGCAGCACAGAGGGCTGTCTGATCTAGGTGGTTGTGGAAGTCACTTAGCTTCTCGTCATCTCACGTACACATATAGTGCGAGCCAGCACCTGCAGAGGTGTGTGCATACGTACACGCAGACACGCAGTCTGGTTTCTTTGAGGTGAGGTGCTGCTCGCAGGACCCCTGTGAAAAGACAGAAAGTAAGAGACACAAAATTAGAGTCTGAAAAGAACAGAGAGAGTTTCATAAAGCAAACAGTAGCTGTCCAAGGTTTGGAAATACCGGTAGTCATTCATTAAAAACAGATCAGTAAGCACATCCGAGACTGTAAAAGCACTAATAAATCCTAGCATGCACCAAAAAAAAACAAAAAAAAAAAAACGTCTTAGAGCAATTTATATGACAAACTTTGAAATAAATTGTACAATTTCACAAGAATCTTTATGGCCGTAGGCTTGCAATTTCTTCTGCAGCATCTTCTTCCGCTGCCTGATCACCAACGCTGAGGACGGTCGTTTATCAACCACAAAGCAAATTCATGATCTGCCTTGTAAACCAGAGTTTTAAAGTTCACAGCGCTGTGTTGCTGATGGCCTGGTTTTTGTGGCATGTCCCTTACTCAGCCAGATTCCCTTCCTGTTTAAACAGGCACATCTAACATTTTTCTTATTGTCACTGCACATTACTTAGAAAGAGCCTCTGGAACTCATCCTTCACAACAACCCTCAGCGGATGGCATTGCCAGACAGTTTCCGCAAAAAACGAGAAAGCAAATGTCAGTAACGAGATGAGCATTAATCTCCCGTCGCTGCAGTTTAATGGCGCCCGTACCCAGCAGAGAATTAAAGTTCTCCCTGGAGATCAGCCTTGTCAATTAGCGCTGCGGTGAAATCATCAGAAGGCGTGTAGAACCTGCTGCGACACATGTTGAGATTCTCTGCACACATAAATCTCCCATCTTTACCCTCTCACTAAATTAATAAAGGGATCTTCTAACGTGCAAATCTGGAGTCACACATGCTTTGCCCGGGCAGCTTGAAAAATGAGGGAGTGATTGAATCTCGCCTTTAATCTATGAATCATTTGAGTGTCTGGCCTGCCAAAATATGAGCACTGATCATCTAAACGACCTCAGATTCATTACTGCATTTCCAAAAAGTCACCAGAAATACATTCACTAGGCATCAAGTAGATTCAATGAACAGCTGTCCGGAAAAGTGAGGGACACTCAGAGATTGAGGTTTAAATAGAGAACACTGAATTATTCATTAATGAGGTTATTAGATGTTTAATTTGGATCATGTCAAATCTCAAAAAGGGCACAAACAGAAGGCAACTAGGCTTCCTTTCTGCATTACTTGGAAATTGCCTGAAATGTTAAGGGCCTCTTCTGTTCGAAGCAATCAAAGGTTTAAGGTTTTACATTTTCTGCTGGTCGTTGTTTTGAGAAAGTCTTACAACCACAAACCGTCCTGGACAGAAAACTCCGCTGGTACTGCAGAACCAAATGCATGTGGGTTATAATTAGAGATGCACCAATCCCTCCATGTTTCCCCATGTTCATTAAATGCATCACAACTCAGAACTTCCTCAATTTTTAATCTCTGAACAGATCAACAAAGAGCATGTACTCATGTCCCGAAATGCTGTCTTAGTTTAACATTTGATTTAATAAGATGCACCACTTCAAAAACATCCCACTTTTGCCTTGTTGGTCAGAATATTTCCCTCAAAGTTTTGGGGATTCAGAAGATGTTTTTAGCACACGTGAGATAACATTTTATACTACGTTTCTTTTTATTTTTAAACATGAACGTTGGTCAAGCGAGGCCTGTAGTGCTTTAGATATTCTCACTTTTGCTGTGACCTTTTGGACGAGCAGTCAATAAAAATTTGCTGGTGGAAAAAACAGTTTCATTTCCAGGCCTGTGCTCATCTCATGGTTGAGTCTTCAGGGGAAATATAGCATGTGAACTTCTACCCCATCGGAATAAAGTGGAAATCCAGTTCAGTTTCATTTAATCATCCATACATCCATCCATCCATCATTCCATCCCCACTTGTCATTGCAGAGCTGTGGGACGGCTGCTGCCCATCACCAGCAGTCACTGGGTGAGAAGCTGGCTGCACCCTGGACGGGTCGCCAGTCCAGTACAGGGCAAATTTTAATCATCTTAAATTTAAATATGATTTTGTTGTTACTCTGTGGGCAGGAAGCATCTTCTGTACCGATTTGTTTTACAGTGAACCTAAAGAAGCCTCCGACTGGAAACGCTCTTATATTCAGTATCAAGAAGAGGAAAGGGGTTGTGAAACTTTCTGAAAAACAAAAACACTGGTCCTTCTGCACATCAGCTCCATCCATCAGGTTTAAAGGTGATGCCCACGTATCCATGCCTCTGTTCCTTACCGTTAATTTATACGTGCCAAACACTGGCCACGTTGATTCTAGAAGGCGATGTGTGAAAGGCATTGCATTTCTGCAAAACCAGAGCGCCAACCTTACCGTCCTCAACAGATTGTCTCTTACCCTGGAGATGCAGGTGTGCAGCTGAAGCCTGACAAAACGAGCTGGTTCTGTTGTGTCATGCGACAGCCTAGTTTTCTGTCTGAGGTGTAAAGTGCACCAGAAAACTGAGTTTGAAGAACAGCTGCAGATTCTCAGATAATCTTGCTACATGTGGAGTACATGTGCTTTGACGTCGCCTTCAGTAAAGACTCAGTTGTCCATCAAAATCTCTGTACTGACAGCAGTAATGCAATTCAGGACAAAGAAAACGGAAGGATGAAGAAATGTGAGGAACGGAAAAAATTATTTGACAAGAGCAGCATCAAGAATAGGAATGTCTCTTTTTCAGTCCTGGGCATATGATCTGCAATATCTGACTGAAAACATGAGATGTCAATATTCCAAAACCAAGGCATCACTTCAATATCATATGTATGACAAGATGAGCCAGGCTAATAAAACACTGGACTCATTGTAAGCCAGCACCAAGGAAGCATCAGATCACCTCTCCCTTCCCTAGGGGGCTTAGAAAACGGCCTGGGTCATCTCCAACCTGTGCAAAGACCCCGAAAATAAATGCTCTCCTCAAAGAGAGGAAGAGAGTCATTATAACTGTGAAGGAAAATTAGGGATGAAAAACATCTAAGACAGAAGCTGAAGGTTCAGTGGTTTGGAAGAATCTGAAGACCATTTCAGGCATAAGGAGATGGAAACTGGTGGATGAACGACATGAAAAGGTCCAGGTGGCGTCAGCTGCTGTTTCCTGAGGTGCTCTGCAGACCAACTGTGTGGCATCATGGGATACATGAGCCTGAATCTGGGGAAAGTACCACAACTGTGGAAGACCTCCAGTGTGGTACCACTACCAAAGACTAAACATCCAAAGAACCTCAGCATCTACCGGCCGGTACCTCGGATCCGATTGCTTATCAACCATCTACGCCTCGTGGTAAAGTCTTTACCGGATCCTTTTTACTGGAAAATCTAGTCAAATCTTATATACTTTTGAAAAAGAGACTGTACTATGCTTTTGGAATAACATCATAAACATATAGGCATGATTTAGCCTTCAAAAGTCCTGCTGAAGTAAAGACAGAGAGAAAAACATTCTGTTCAGAGCACATTTGAATTCAGCTGTAAAATCCACTTGCCCCTAATAAAAACCTTTTATGGAATGTGTTTTTCAAGATCATTTATAGTAATACCAGGATAAAATGTTAGATGAAATCAATGTCTCTCTTCTAGGCAGTGTGTATAAAAAAATAACAAGGAAACTTCAGAAGTGCTGACAAACGTAAACTTGAAGTCATAAAGATATTGTTGCTGACTGTTTCCTTCACCATGCTTTGCTTCCCGTCTTCCTTACGACTTTTCTCTCGATTATTTTATCTTTCTTGGTCTTAGGTTGCTGCGTGAAAAGCAAAGGCACAGAACTTATTTTCTGTAAACATTGCCCAAAGGACTAAAACTGCTACGCACTACGTTTCTGTCCATTAAAATCAATCTTTGTAACCAACATCAGCAGCAACATTGTATTTGTCTAGTCAAGAATGCAGAGTCAACACATCAGATAAACTTTGTTTTTGCTGTCACAAGGCATCAGAGGAAGCCGTTGTGCTCCATGTAATCAAGACTCTGATAAAGATTTTGAGATTTAATTAACCAAATACTACAAATAAACATGAACAAACAATGGCAAATAAACAAAATGTCAACTTAAAAGTATTTTTATGAATACTCGATTGCTCAGACTTGTAACTTAATTCAAGGCTGATCGTTGCACAATGAAACCTGCATGACTAAGCATTCATGCTTTTCTTAAAAAACAACAACAAAAAAAACACATTTCATACAAACACGAGGAACTGCGCTAATATCAAGCTTCACAATTCATGGATCCAAAGCAATAAGAGCAATGCTCACTTAGTTACTCCGAAAATATAAGAATAAAACCTCATGTCAATACTGCGGCTGCACGCTGTCAGAACATAGTGCCAAAAAACTGTCATTAAACGATGTAATGAAAATAATGCGATAGCTTTTTCCCTCACTGCTCTCTTTCTCATAGGTCACCACAATGTTTTCACTCTGTGACCTTTTGGGTCTTGAACATTCTCGTCAGAATCAGGTGTGGGAATCTACCGCAGTGATATTCCAGCCGACATCTTGTAGATATTGATTAAATATAGATTAAACAAGGTGTTGGAAGGAGTCCGTCGGAGATTCTGATTGGTATTCGTCACACGGTTGCTGCAATTCTGATGATGCGAGTCTCCCTTTCCGTCGTCAGGCAGGAACATGGTCAGCGACGTCACTCAGGTAGGATGTGAAGCTATCATAATTCTCAGATAGTAAACATTGAGACTTATCTGACGTAGGAACGTTTTTCTTGTTGGGTTTGTGTAAATTGTACATTCAGTTTCCTACCATTAGCTGAAAGGAGTGGAGCCTGGTGTGGTCTTCTGCTGTAGTCCATTTGTGTCATGGTTTAAAGTGTTGTGCATCCAGAGTTAGTATTAAACTCACCTTCAGTAAAACAAGTACTTATCTGAGCTACTGTTATTGTTCTATCACCTTGAACGGGTAACCTGGTGTCCTCTGACCTTTAAAAGCCAATTTCAATCACATAACAATTGACTGGATGATTTATATTATTCAGACCAGTATATTAGTAGCTCCTGAAATTTGCCTGTTCGGCTCCAACAACCGCGCTGAGCAAAATTTAATTAAACGTCCTTTATTCCCAGATCTGATGTGGAGTTTGAACTTTGTACCTTATAAAGTGGCCAGTGAATATATTTACAGTTCAAATGATTACTTCCCACTGATTACATGTGGATGAAATTACATTACTTGAGATCCATTTGTATTACCATTTTTAGTGTTGGTGTTCTGACCTTATGCAGGATAAGAAGAAGTTTCCTAACAACAATCTTCCTATTTTTGGCCGAATTCATTCAACCACTGTAGCATCGTTACCGTTTTGTAGAAAGTGCAGCTCTATTTGGGTCTGAAAACAAAAGCAGCCACTCAACTCAGTTAAAAACTGAGGATTCAGAGAGTTAATAAATCAAATCTTAGTGCACAATGTTGCGAAGCGATATTATCCCACCCAGACCGGAGAGCAACCATTAAAAGATGAGGAGGAGAATTAAAATAACCGTTAAGAAAGCAACACACAACATAATTGGACTACAGCTCTTTGCATAATGTCCAAACAGTTTAAAGTCAGCAAAATGTAATTTGAGAGTGAAATCCCTTAAAATAAATGCTGTATGAAGTAGTTATAGTAAGTCAGTAATACTGATTCTCCTGATGTTATTTACACAACAATGAACACATGAATACGGTACATGTCGTTGCAGTCTTGATGTCATAACTTCACTCAAAAAGGATGATCTTTCACTACCGATAGATGATGCATTCATTCAGTCTTTTTTTTTAACACGCGAGATCCGAGAAAATACACAGAGTTAAAAGACACAAATGACAACTCAGTTGGGCAGAGAGACACTGAAACACTTGCAGCTGTTACTGCTGAGAACGATTCCAAATGCACGCCACACTTTACAGATTTTCCACTGCAAAAAATAACATTTGGAAAATCACATCAACACATTAATGTTTGCGATTGTAATGTGAGTTTTTCCAAGGCAGTAGTTCATTATGCACACCTTTTGGTCATAAAAATAAAAAAATAAAAAAACAACTAAATGCTCAGCAGCGGATGAGTCGGTGGAGTCGGTGTGTAGGCGACACAAGCACACCAAGCAATCACATTAATGAAGTGCTACAAGCAGAGCCAATTAGTAAATTGAATACACCCTTGTTAACTGCTATTAGTATAAAAACACTCCCTATTGCTGCCAATAAAGGACACCGATTTGTTTGGACACATGTTTTGGCCACAAATGATAGCTTTAAGTCTTTCACAGTCTATCATGTTGTTGTCAGAAATCTTGTTTTTTTTCTTTGCTAAAGGTAAATCATTTAAATTTTCTCTGCTAAAAAAAAAAAAAAAGAGAGAGAATGATGAGTGATCTCTGGTGTTTTGCAGGGTGTGAGCGGTTTCTGGCTTGACAAACCGTCCACTGATTGGAAGAAAACGTCATGTTGATTGAATAAGCCACAGTTAGATGGGTGATGATCTTTAAATCACACTGTGAAAACCAACATGCCGGTTTTAGTTAAAGGAATTTAGTTGAAGAAATAAGTGTTCGTTTAATACTGTGTGATTGCTTAGAACAGTACTGAGAAAAAGGTGGCACGACAGACACAACTTCATATTTCACAGATAACTGAAACTAATTTATTTATTTTAATTAATTGTTAAATAACAAAATAACTGATTTTCTAATCGGACGTTTTTCAAAGCTGTCAACAACAAATTGACCGAAATCTTTTGCAGCATGTGCATTTTTTTAACATTTAGCCATCCAGGTAAGTCTGCTTTAGGTGTACGGATGTTTGTATTTATAAGTGAAACCCTGCATGCACAATGAAGAACACCATCAAATGTTGTTTATGCCTCAAATAAAAATCACAAGTGCTCAAAGTAGATACATTTTGCTCTCTGCCTCTAAGCTGTGAAAAACTATCCTAATACAGCTTGATAAAAATGTTTTCCTCAAGCAGGTTTGCTCTGATTTAAGCCTCAAAATGTTGTGCAAATTTAGTTGCTGCAGGAATACAACACATGCAAATTGATAACTCATCAAGAAAATCAATGCAACACGCACAGCGTGGTGGAGCTACATGGATTTTTCTGTTCTTGCTTTAGCAAAACCACCACTTCCTGTAGCTGATGGTGAAATAAATACAACTGCAAAACAGCAGCTAAGAATCGCTGCAGGTGAAGTGGGAAGTTAGTAAACCGGTTTTTCATCACTGTGCATCCAAAAAGCAACAGCAGCAATCCTTTTTGTTTTTACGGTTCATTTAAATGATCGTGTACAAGTTTTTAATAATTGAGGGATTGCTTCAAAAGTGAGATACATTCTTACATTTTACGATTGGTGAGCTAAAGGCAAACATTTTCTTTTACAGATTATTAAAGAATATAAATATTTCAAGTATTTTCAGTTAAGTATCAAATATAAAACTGAACACAAAAGTAAAAACAGTATTTTTAGCAAGCAGAAATTGGAAAACAATTTTGTATAGTTTGAGCGGACAAAATCCATTCCTTTCAGAGCTGTGGTGCTTTTTTTTTTTAAATAAAATATTTACGTTCTATAAAATAACATGAAAGCTTAATTAGTTGAAAATAATTCAAAGGATGTTTCATCTCCTACACAAATTTGTGTTTTTCAGTATGGCATTAGGTTATAAGCACCTAATACCACACTAGCAATAGAAACTCTTAGTTTATAAACTGTGCAAGAAATAAACTTTACCTGTTTTATTTCTGTGACAATTGCCAAAATCAATTTCCTTTACTAAATCCCTCAATAATGAGATTCAGAATTTTGTATCAAATTTCTCCATCCAATGTTTATTTACATTTCCTCCAATTTTGGTAGAATAACTAAATAACTTGGATGAAACATTTTGAGAGTTTTTTTCTCAACAAAAGTTTGAGGCTGCCTTGTTCACTCATATATTACCTCCTTAATTCAGTTTTAATTCAGTTTGTTTAAATCGCCCCACTTCACAATTAACGTCACACATGTAAAAGTGTAGAAACTAATTGTGATGAAGGAAGAAGAGATTGATCATTTGAATATACCACATAAAATAGAAATACATTTAAGTATGATGCAAATTAGCAGCATTATGTATATAGTAGGGTAAATTGGTAATTCCACAGATTTACCATGTAGATTACTTTAATGACGCTGATGTTGCTAAACTGATTCTAAATGTGATTAAAATCCATTCTAGATGATCATTAGGAATATTTCAGATTGAGCTTATTTTTTTAATCAGATTTTATTCAGACCATCTCAGCAAGACGGGGAGAAAATGTTTAAAATACAATTCTTAGTATGTGTTGAATTTGCATCGATGGGCATCTGATGAGCTAGGTTCAGGTTCTTTCATAACTTTCCAAAAGGGGGTTTGAACACGGTTGAAGTCCTTCTTGGTCTTGACATGAACTTATGACTTCTCAACAGAACCCCACTTCAAGAAACCTAAAATCTCTCTTTTAATCGTGACCTCTCTGTATATAATCTCAAAAGTACATATGTTCTTTTGGCTTGTGCAATGACCCAAAGTTAAGAGCTGAATCGAATGCACACCACAGGAGACGGCGCTAAGCTGTCAAGCTAGCTGCAAGGCCCACTGAACCCTTCAGAGCTCACAACCTGTCACACTATTTTAAATCCGACATCAGCTACACTCTTCTCCCATTTTCAGAGGTCACAAAGGGATATCAGGAACATGAAAAATGCAGAGACTTAACCAAACCCCCACCAAACCATTTTTTCTCTAAGAACCCACCATGCATATTTTGTACTTATCGTTGCTAGTACTTCTGTACGAAGTGTGTACTTTTAGGAGGCAGACGATGTACTTGAAAACCTTATAACAATCTGTGATCATGAAAGACCTTGCAACAAATTGACCTCAATGAATGGACACTGACCCATCGGAGAGCGGTAGCCGGACATGATGGAGTATAAATCTAAAGAAATGGCAACAGGAAGATCGAACACATGACGAGACTACGGTCTGCCAGTCTGGATGGCGGTGGTGGCAGGTTCCTCGGAAAGACATGAAAATTGCAAAGTTTGAGATGTGACAGTGATGGACTGAAAGACGTGGAGAAAAAAAACAAAAAACGGAAAGATGAACTGCAAAAGAAAAAGCAAGCAGTGGGGGCGGGGCGTACTGGGAGCTGGAGAGGCTAAGTAAGTGGCAGACTGCCACGTCGGGCATTGCAGGACAGAACAGACTCATTTAGGCGTCTGCAGTCGATGGTGGTGAATGGCAGTAGTGCTTCCTCTGCTGCTAGTTTCAGGGACGTGCCTGGAGTGTAGAGCAGTCGTCTTCCTGTGGCCTGGGGCCTTAAATCAGTTCTGCACTAGACACACCAAAGAGCAGCTGCGCACACTCTTTTTCCCACTGTTTCTCTACCTCTCTCTTTCTTCTGGCCAACAGATGCCCTATTTGCTTAGCGTGGCCCCCTTGGTGAGACGTAGGAAAACAATGCAGAGTTTGAACTTGGTGGGATTCAACAAAGCAAAAAAATAAAAAATAAAAATGTTTTTAGAAAGACAGAATTTGAAACAGAGCGTCAGGGAGAAATAAAAGTCCATGTGGACTGTAAAAAGGGATCCAGAAAGCATTGTGTTAAAGGTCGGGTATGGAGGTTTCTCACTGAGCTCCAAGTGATGCAATGCTGGAGGCTTACAGAAAAACGGAGATGTATACCTGAGGTAGTTTTGACAAGAAAGGCAGCATTAAATGGAGGCTTATTTTATCCAGGGCTGGCTAAGTGTTACACTGAGAGTAGTAAAGTTAGGCCTTCCCTTTACGCTGCTGCCCTTGCTTCTGTCTAGCGGACACCCTGCATTACAAAAGCAGCATCCCTTTGAATCCTGTTGGGTTTTAACCTTACCCGAGGACAGCAAGTGCCCGCTTTTCCAACAGTTGCTCATGGTAATTTATAATGCATGACCTGAAATGTTGCATTCCTCCCTAAGGACACACACACACATATATATATGCATAATCGACGACAGGTTTTATGAAAGCAGATGGTACGCAGCACTACATCCAGAGGGATGCGTTTTGCAAAGAAATCCTGCTGCTGGCAAGGCTGCAAGCCACTGGGTTAAAAGAGAGAGAGAGAGAAACCTCCAATGTTGCATCAAGATTCAAATGCCCTTTTCATACCCATCAACATTTGAGTTATAACCACCACCAAAACCAATCTAGTTGTCACCAAATGAAAAAAAGGACTTGTACTTGTTCAGACCCCTAAAGGTACAGACGTTTCCCATCAACAGAGGCTTAGGTGTGGACTTTTATTGCACATATGCAAAATAAACATAAACTTCCTTAGTATTACTACAAATAGTCATCAGTATCTGACATAATTTATGCAAGCACAGGTAAAAGTTTTTAAAATGAAAAACTCAGGTGAGATAAATATATCTGGTTTGACTTAATTTATCAAGGTCTACAAAATCTTCTATTCATGGGGACGTCATAAAAAACTATTAAAATGTTAAATTTCCAAAAAGATGTATGCTGCAGCTAATTAGCGTGCAGTGAAATGTGATTGAGTGCTCTGGGGATTTTCTGTTTTATTCTCATTTGGTTGCTGAGTCACTTCCCTGGTTTTCATTCTGTTGAAAAGCAGCGATTTGTCTGTGATTTTTGAGTCCCACAACCTAAACAAATGCTCTTCTTTCATCACTGCACAACATATTTCAAAATGTACCTATTATTTTCACTGATTCACGTTGAGATTTCATAATTAATTCTCCAGCTTTGCTTTATTTCATTCACGCCCTTCTTCACCTTGTTCGCTGCCATTTGACACCAGCTGACAACATTGGCGAGATGCTTGACCGTGACGACGAGCTGACATGGAGAAAGGATGGTTCTTTGGGGACACACATGGGAATGATAAGTGGCTGCAGGGTATTTTCACTGCAGTTTATGCATGCATAAAAAGATTTGGTGTCAAAAGCCTCCTGTCCGACTGCAAATCAAATCAACATAATTATGAATGAATGTGCAAAGATACATGTGTGCCCATGCATGTCCTTGTGTCTCTGTGTGTGCACATGCACTCTAGCAAGTGGCAGCTCAAGGACAAGGACAGTGTGCAGATATGCCCTAAAAGCATATACATTAAGATTGCCTACGCATATTGAAATGGAAAACAAATTGTTAAGGCGGGGTTGTTTGAGTAGTCAGCGACTAACTTACACCAAACAGCGAACAGTGCGAATCAACTTTGGGATATTCTCAGGGAGAAATGATCAGGATTTCAAACAAATAGTCACTCATAGAGTTCCTGCAAATGGTAGTAAAATTACTTCAGACTTTTCCAGACTCGTGAGTTAAAAGTTCTCAGTTCATTATGCTCATCTAAAGCTAATATACTAATAGTTTATCCTTAATTTGACAGATATTTATGCACCGACAAGGTTTTTAAACATGCCACCTACAAGAAACAGAAAAAAGGGAAGAAAGTAATGAAGGAATAAACCAGAGGTTCCCAAACTGTGGGGCGCGCCCCCTAGGAGGGGTGCCGTGTCATTGCAGGAGGGGCGCGGGAAGCCGTCTGGATGAAAACAAAAAAAAACATGAACACTGTATGCGCTGGGTTTTTACCTTAGAATGGCCAACTCTCTGTTATTCCTATGTCAATTTTATACAGTAGAGGCTTCCACACTTCCCATATCTGTGTCCTCCGTCACTTTATCAGCAGTTAAAACTGTTTAATCCGTTGTTAACATGTTGTAACCTGTTTTTCCGAGCCGCCTTTAAACGCAACATGAGCGCTACGACGCTCGCGCTGGGTTTACACCTGTGAAGGAGACCTGCTGCTGCTGTGCGGAGCTACGTAGGTTTGTGTTAGAATCACGGCAGCAAACCAGCAAAACGCAAAGAACTTTTCACAGTTTTTCCCTCCAAACTAACCGACTGAGTTGAGTAAAGCTGTTGGATGCAGGTAATGTTAGCTAAAGGATGACTAGCTAATATCAATACAGGACCTTAAGCTTAACAAGTACCTTGTAGGCTCCCGATGTTGGTGTCTATTTTCAGCTACGTACATTCATTTTGCCCCCCAAAAAGTCGATTTGATGTATCCCGTCCAAACCCCAAACAGTTGCCACGGGAGATTAAATGATTTCTCAAACATGCACGAAGGAATCAAAGCAAAACTCCAGATATGTTTTTGATGTAGAGCTAAAAAAAAATGTTGATTTCACATAATAAAGCCCCTTTAGATATTTTCCTGAAATCCTGCTTCTCTACATTAAAACTTCCCAATCTAAAAAATATACTAATTTGACTGGCGTTGTGCATAATTGAGCTCTTCAGATAAGCATATTAATCATGCTGTTTTTTTTCTTCCAAGAACAACAAAAGGGAAACGTTATGATTCATAACAGTCTAAAGCTGCTTCCTCAACCCTAAAAGGATCATTGGGTTCCACATTAGACTCACAAACAAAGCTTATGTTTTACCAAGCTGTCCCTTTCCTGCTATGGCAGCTTAATTATGAGCCACCTCTGATTAGTAGTGGGAAACATTGGGGAGGCAACATTCATAACAAAACAAACTTAAATTAGAAAAATAATAATAAAAAACTGAGCAAAATACATATATATTGTCCTATTTGTTGCCTTATGTTCCTGTATTTGTCAGAAAGTTATTTTATAATGGATGTAGACACAATAAATAAATAGTTGTGAGGAAAAAGATCTTCCAGACAGGTACGTATTAAACTTTCCACATAAACGTTTTGTAATTTCTTTGATATTGCAGAAAGATCGATGATTGCTGTGAGAGACAATATTCCCGATGCTGTAGGGAGCAATATTTCATATATTCATTTCGTTTTATCACATTTCCATTAAGTTTAGCGTTTTGGAAAATAACGACTTTTTTTCCCCCACCACAAACAATCATCTTAATTGGGATTTGGACCTGGAGGCTTAAATTTTATGACCTAATCATGATGGCGTTATATTATGGTAAATGAAAATGTGTTTTAAGTGCCAGCTGTTGTTTTGTTCCACTGATGACTGGATTTGTTTCATTAGGGTCTGTACTTAATGTGCAATGGAGAATGAGTGATTTGTGTTTTTGACTGCTGAATGAGATAATGAGATCCTTTGATTTAATGGGAAGGATGCAAAATTGACTCTCCACACTCAAGTACACGCGGAGGAATAAACCAACATAGCAAGAAGCTATGATTTACAGGCGGCATAGAGATTTTTAGTGTATAGCGAGTTACTTTTCTTTGTTTCCAAGTTTCTCAGCATTCATATAAATATTTTATATAAAAGCAAATGCTGACTGGTTGGAACTGTAAAGTGATTCCTGCAGGGACTCAACAGTAAGCTTTAAAAAAAGAACAAAACAAAACATGCATTATCCCTCTAAGTGTGAGGTCCATTAACCCTTTCATGCTCAGTGGTCACTACAGTGGATAGCTGTCTAAAAGCCATTTTCTTGATCTGGATTTTTATGTTATAAATGCACACAGACCACTGAAGTGGACACTAATGCATCATAAAGTACACATCAACTACTGGCCATCAACTGCAAATGCAAGAAATTATTTTTGTTAAATCCAATATGGCCGACGGAGAAAAAAGCACGCCGACCGACCCGGTCCCTCCTTCTACTGTAGACGACTCTTGCAGGTAAAAAAAAAAAAAAAATGTTACATCAGATAACCCCAAAAGAACAATACTACTGATGTGTTTTTCAAATAACAAATTCGTATTTGGAGAAAAATTCACCTAAAAAAATTTAATAAAATTTTATTTATTTATTTATTTATTTATTTTTTTTACAAAATTTTTTCCCTACCTTTTTTATGCCTTAAGAAAAAAAAATCCTGACACAAAGGATCATAATTCATGCATGAAAGGGTTAAATTTGGATTTATTAATCATTTATTCATCCAGTGTCTTGTGCTGATCCAAGATCATGAATTGAGTGTCGAACCTTTTGCCGAACAACAGAGGTCCTAATGTTTGATCTACAATTGCTGCTGAAATGTTTAGCTTCAATAAGCTACAAGCTGTCTAACATTTTCACACCTGAAAAAGGGAGAAAAAGGGAAAAGCATTAGCCTTGTTTGTCACCTTCCCAATTACTTAATGAATTTTGACAGTTTGGGGCTGTGTTCATTTATAGTTCATTCATTTGTAGCTCAGCAGGCAAGATTAAAAATAGTGACCTTGTTTTTTGTACAAACACACAGAATAACACACCTGCAAAAAATAATTAGGTGCATTTCTTTTGGGAAAAAAAAAAATCCCAGTTTATAAGGGAGAAATGTGATAAGAATTTCTGTAAAGAGAAGGAAAAAGAACTGAGGACACTGAAAGCTAAAAAAGGTACAGAATCATATTTAGATTGATATTAGAAAAGGTCCAAACATTTACAGCTAAATGCATAAGATCTGGATAAGCAAAGGAAATAAGGGGGTGAAAAAAGTCTGGTCAGATGAATCTTTGCTGAAACATTTGGACTTTACTATTCGCTCAGAGAAATTTGCATTTGAGAACATTATGGTGTGGATATTCCTACAGTTTATATTACAACAATCAATAAAACTCTTGTTTTCAGACAAAGAAAGGAAAACTGCAAGAAAGTCTCAGTAGATCTTGGCATTACCTATAAAAGCTTTTGTAGAAATCAATAAATATATTCCTGTGTGCTCCTTGTGTCCCCAAATTTTGTATATTTACAGAGAAAAACAATGACATACCCGGTGTTTATTATTTGCTGTACAGTGTCTGCTTACAAAGACAATTCAGTCTGAAAAAACACAATATGAGGGGAGAAATTAATTTGAGCGTCAGATCTGGTGACTTAAAATCTACCTGACAAAAATATTACCAGCCCCTCTGTCAGATCAGTTTCTTGATAGAGAAATTAAAGTCAGAGATAAAATTACCCTTTTCACAAAGTGTTATTTCACATAAATCACATGAGGATGGGTGGGGATATATTTCTTTTACTTGTCATGTTTTGTTGTTTCTCTTTTCCTAATGATTGTTTGACTTTAGTCTCAATATATCCTTCAGACATTTGTCTTGTTTTTCCTTGCAAGCAACATCATCAACAAAAATCTTTAGTTTCCAAATTATCCAAATTCATCGTCGCCTCGCTTAAAATATGCACATATTTAAGAACACTTCTGCATTGTGAAGCTCAGCAATATTTTATAACCCGACTCATTTGATGTTTGAGGTACATTTTAAGTTTATTGGCCAGACAAATCAGACTAATGACAGACCTGCAGTGCTCACATATGCACAGACCTCAGAGCAACACTACTGACAAGACACTTTTGATATATATATAGCACTTTGGGAACATCATTTTTGTCAAATACTTGGACTGAAAATGTATAATGATTAAATTAACTAACTGACCCACAGAATGTGGCGCTTTGGCAGACTCAAAGCTTTTAATCATTACTGCAACGCTGAATAAATGAGCTATTGGCTGTGACTCTGCCTAGATAAATATATATCTAAAGTGGATAGATGGAGGGATGGATGAATTCATTAATAAATTAATGGACACTTTCAAAATAAATTGAGTTTAACTCCATTGCCTTCGGATTTGACCTTCTCATGTCTCCTTTTGTCAAACCCATCGTTTCATGACGGCCATTTGATCAACTAAGTTACATGACATCTGCCAGTAATTGTCTAACTTCTTAGAAAACAAAAGTCTGAATTCCCAAGACAAGAACAACATCTGTAGGTCAAATATACCATAAAATGCTCGTAAGCATAATATGCTAAAAGAAAATGTTTGTGTTAAGTTACAAAATGCATTTGAGGGCATTTTCATTTGGAAAATTTATTTAGCAAACCCTGAAAAAAAAAAAAAAAGATTGTATACAAATTGCTAACAGTAAATCAACAGAGTTATAAAATATCCCTTACGTCTTAAAAGCACCCGACTCATTCAGCTGAGAATGTCGAAGCTGTGTTTAATATCCACAGTGACACAGAGCATGAAAAAGGTCAACAGTGTAGAGAATCAATCATGAGGAACCAGGCATCAAGGATAAATTTGATGCACAAGTGATAAAGAGATTGAATATTGAATGCTCTGAATGCAGAATAAAGACGGGCTGCAGCATCGGCTGCGGTCGATATCATCTCAAGTGTTGGGAAACCAAGGAAATGCTTAATAACAGAGACAAATTTGGTGGAAAAAGTTCCGGAATAAACAATTATCACCTGTTGTTTAAAAATAACCCACAATCTAACTTGTGAATTCATTCTCTTTAAACATAAAAACTTAATATTTTAGCGAAAAACCAACATTTGAATGGACGGAGTTTGTTTCCAAGCGGAAACGCCTCTCTGACTGCCAGCTTGTGCTGCTCTTGTCGTGAGACATGAGAAGAATACAGTGTTCAACAGCTTTCCAAACTAAAGTAGGGCTTTCTCCATCCATCACCCTCTGCCACAGACAGTCATCCCTGGATTTAGCCATAGGACATGGCAGATTTAAGACCGCCGTTGGATCAGCCACACACTGGGCCTCCCAGTGATTTCACCTCAGGGCACGTAGTGATTTTACCACCAAGCTTTTTCCCTCCTCATGTTCACCTTCTCTCCTAAAGAACTGCACAACGTGTGACGGCGGTCCTAAAAGTTCAGTAACTGTTGAGTCTCGACTCAATTGTGGGATTTTGTAATGCATTGCTATCAAGAAATGAAAATAATTAGGACAGTTTGTCTTTATTATATGGCAAAGACATAGAAATAAAGAGAAAAAAAAAATCCACTCCTAATGCTTACAGGAAATTGGTTGCCCATATATGGCAACTGTGCTTTGTCAGATGACTTTCTGCTAACTGGTATTTAATGATCAACTAATTTTGTCTCTGTTGTATTGGAATTATAATTGATTTGGTGTGTATGTTATTGGATCTGCACCTGACTGTATGATTAGAGTGTACTAAATAAATTATTTTGAATTCAATTTGTGCAGAGTTATCTTCTACAGCTGCAGCCGAACTGGAGCCGTGTGTCTTCTGGAGAGTTTGAGATGACATTAGAAATTTCATTTAAAATAGCAGAAAGCACTGAGCTGACTAGATTAAATTATATTTGGCTCAGAAGTTTTGACCTGAGCCAAATATGTCATCACTGTAATCATCACTTGGCTCAAATCCTCAAAGATATTCTGTAAAATGTGGATCTAGATTTTTATTATCACCGAAAACCGTCAGATAATAACTTATAAGTAGCAAACCAAGAGGTCCCAGAAGTCATGAACTGAGGATATAAGTCACCTCAGATTTAAATTATGCAACTATTATTCTCAGAAACAGCATAGCGCACATTTTAAATGTAGATCGATTTAAAAGTTAAGAAAGGATACAAGATATTTTTTCTCTCTTGTAGTGTTTTCCCAGCAGCGCTACGACGGCTGCAGCTGCAAAATTTAACCAACATTTCACACGCACGTCTTCTTTGTGAAGACGTCAGTGTAAAGCATCGGCAGACGGCGTTCTGAGAACTTGAGCACAAAAGAAATTGTACTCCAACACATCGGACATGACACGCTGCCTCAAGATATCACACGTCACATCGACGAACGGGAATTATTGTCCCCTATGTAAACCACAGTAAATCACAAACATTTTTTTGGATCAAATCCTTATATTGCTGACTGAAACAGCTGCGTTGGCTTTTTCAGAGTGATTAAAGAGGATAGCATCCGCACTCCAGGCCAGTTCTCCCCGCATCACCCCTCTTCCCTTGTCTCCTCCGCTCCGCTTTCCGTTCCTCTGTTACAGCCACTGCGGCTAATCAGCGCCTTGAATTTAATCAGGCTTCATCTGAACTGAAAGTTGGCCCTAAGCAACAATGGTTGAGCGGGGAATTTGTGAATGAAGAACATGGTCGGACTTCTAATTATCAAAGCGGGGAGAGACAGACAGAGCTAACATTGTTGTAATTGGTCAACTTGTGGATGAGAGGGAGCGAGAGTGAGAAAAGGAAGAAAAACACATCAAGAGAGATGAGAAACAGAAAAAGGGGATCTGAGAGGAGCATTTGGAGGAAATCAAACCAAGCGACTCAAGATGGGATCCCTCTTATTTAAGTGTAATCTCACGCCGAAGCACAAAATGCAACGGGAAGCAAATGAAGCCAACATTCTTCACTGCTTTACTGTTTCTCATATACCAGCAGCAGTCAATTTTCTCCTCCTACAATAATCCGATGTGTGTACTATTGTTTCCTTTACTAGAGTGTTATGATTTTTGAAACAGTCGTTGTACAATTAAGTAAACTGTAAACCATTTTAATGTCAAAACCTGCGACGTCGAAAGCACCATTTTCTTTTCAAAGTGTCCTCAGTCGTCCGCCAACACAGATGTAACGCACTTGGAAACAGAGAGGAAGCATAAACCAAAGAATCGACATAAACATTTGAATAAATGTGATAAAGGGAAATCTTCCCAGAGAAAATCCACCAGAGTAATTTCACTGCATGAGATAACAGTCCGCCTCCTCTCCAATCCTGTTGGAAATAAAAAAAGGAAAAGAAAAGAAAACCAGTGTGTCGAAGCTCGGGGGGGAGTTACGCTGACTGGCCCACAAATACGAAGCTGAAGTTGGTTTCCAATTCCAGCTTCCAAAAGTTAAAGGGCGATTCCACTTAATCTTTCACTACTTTCCGCATCTATAATCGACTCTAGTTTAAAAACTACTACACCTAGACACTTGAAACTTGGACTGGATTACTCTCTTCTTCAAGCTGAATATTTAAAACCTTGTTTGTGATTTGTGAAACCTTTTCCTGATTTGTGAAAACTCAATAAAGTTAGATTTTCACAATTTTTGGCATCTCTTTCATACTAGAACTGCTCTAATTAAAAAACTACAACTCCTAGACACTTCAAACCTGGACTAAATTATTCTGCTCTAATAACAGAATATTTAGAATCATGTTTGGGATTTGTGAAACTTTTTTCTGATTTGTGAAACTTCAAAAAAGGGCAATTTTGCCCTATTTTTCGGTCTCGATCACACAGGAGCTGCTCTAATTCCAAAACTACGACACCTAGACTCTTCAAACTTGGACTAAATAATTCTGCTCTAATAGTATAATATTTAGAATCATGTTTGTGATTTGTGAAACTTCACTTAACAGACCCCTGCAAAAGATCTTTCCTTCCAACAGCCATCACCATCTAGAGCCTCAGATCTGTCCTCTCACACACGTTCAATTACTTGAACCAAATCTTTTAAGCATGACTTTAACTCTTGCCAAATCTAAATCTAATTTTACATAGAAGGTCCCAAAATCTTCAAATACGTTTTTTATTATTATTATTATTTATTAAAGCTTTTATTATTAGAATATGTTCAGTTGGATCTCTGTCTTTGTTGATCATCTTTAAACTGAATACTTTTTTTATGCTTCAGAAATGATTTGATTTCAACTTATTTATTAGATTTTTATAATCTATATATTTTTGTTTAGGTTTTTTTTTACTTTTAAATTCATTTAGTTTACAGTAAATATTCACATGTTATATTTCTATGTATTGTCGTATAGATCCATTCATTATCTCTCTGCCTAACAAAATAAACAACTTTTTTTATTATTGG
>NW_006799970.1:1254987-1259246 GCF_000485575.1 Poecilia formosa | reverse complement strand
GGAGCATCAGGCCAACAGAGTTGGCCTGATGCTCCTAGAGCCACATGGAAACATTTGTACCTGGTTTTCTTTATGTCTCTTACTCACAAATATTCAGTTTTCAGGTTTACAGTGTTCTGTACTCACATGTTTGCATGTGGGAGTGTGTTTGTGGGAGATTAGGAGTAGAGAATAGTTTTTATTCTGTTTATTATTTTGACGTTTTTTTTGGAAAACATACGAGTGTCCTCCTCCACCTCCTCTGCCTCCCTCTCATTATTCTTTGTCCAACAATGACCAAACTTCGGCTTTGTGAAGAGGACGTTTGTTCTGGGGAATCATGTGGTGACAAAGAAAAGTTCTGACATGTGATGCTTAATAATCTCAAATAAAACGACTTTAAAACTTAAATCCGTTTGTCTGAGTTCTTCTGAATAAAAGGTGTGCATCTCATTATATCTGGCATAAATCTAACAATGTAGAAATTCAAACACTCACTTGATTAACACTCACTTGATCAAAAGCACAATAGACTGTCTGATATTGATTGGCTGAAAAAAAAAGGATTTGAAGTGGCCTAGTTAAAGCCCAGATTTAAATTTGATTGGTTTGGCTTTTCCAGGCTGCAGTGGCGCAGTTGGTAGAGCTGCTGCCTTGCAGCAAGAAAGTTCTGGGTTCGATTCCCGGCCCAGGTCTTTCTGCATGGACTTTGCATGTTCTCCCTGTGCATGCGTGGGTTTTCTCTGGGTACTCCGGTTTCCTCCCACAGACCAAAAACATGACTGTCAGGTTAACTGGCCTGTCTAAATTGTCCCTAGGTGTGTGTGTGCATGGTTGTGTGTCTCTGTGCTGCCCTGCGGCAGACTAGCGACCTGTCCGCCTCTCGCCCTGAACGTTAGCTGGAGATCGGCACCAGCAACCCTCTTGACCCCCCTAAGGGACAAGGGTGTAAGAAAATGGATGGATGGTTTGGCTTTTCCTTAACCAGGCTGTCCAAGGTGGGACTGAATTAAAAATAAATCTTTAAAGAAGAAAAATAATGAGCAAAAAAATTCCATAATGCTTAATAAGCCAGTTATTTCTGGTTACATTTTCTTAATAAATTACTTTTATTATTTAATTTTTTCAAGCACTGCATTTAGATTTTTACTCGTATCATCTTTACCTGAATTTAAAATATGCATTTTAACATTTAAACATGACAAGAACAAAAACATTTTGATGATTTCTACCGGATTTATTTGCTCCAGCTCAGCACATTATCCCCAAAAATCACTTTTCAGTCCTCTGTGATCTCTACATACCAATATATATTTTATAAAAACATTTTGAACAGTGCTGCATATCAGTGAGGTTGCTCTGTGAGTTTAAGGCAGTGGTCCCCAAACCACAGTCCGCGGCCCGCCTCCACGTTGGTGGTTTCTTCAACCACCAGGGGGCTCTTTAGCAAGAAGTGAATCATTGGAAGTCAAAATTGTAAATAAAAGAAGAAAGCAACAGAATTAGGTTTGATCAGTTAAATCGCATTGAGGGGAAAAAGAAGATTTTTCAGTTTTTTTAAATAATACTGGGATCATTATGAGAATATGAGGTATAGATATTAGGATCCAATAGATGGCAGTAGTGCAACAATAATGGATGCAAGCTGTCGTTGAGATCTAAAGATGAAGAAGGAAGCACCTATTTTCATTTAGTCCATGCTAGTAGCAGACACGAAGGATCAGCACTTTTACTGTTACAGTTACCGTTCAGAAACTACTGCAATCAGTTCAGTTAAATCTAAACTTGGCAACTTTTTCTATTTCAAATGGAATAAATGTGATATTCAATTAACCTGTTATGACTCAAATGTTGGCTGTCCGCCCCCCTCTGCTGCTGCTGCATCGTTGTGGAAAACCTGGGGCGGCAGAGATATCTGCGGCTTATAGCCCGGAAAATACGATATTTATTTCATTAATAGTGTTATTATTTATTTCCTGGATTTTTTCTGTGAAGAACCCAGAGAAGGTTATTTGATTGTGCTTTCTGAAAAACAATACATTTTTACATTTAGGCACTCCTGCAATCGTCACACTTTTTCTGTTACAAACTGACTCCGGCCCCCCAGCAGAGAAAGGAAAAGTTATGTGGCCCTCACAGGAAAAAGTTTGGGGACCCCTGTATTAAAGTCTATGGTTGCACGTAATAGCCCGCTCTTTCCCACCGCTACAGTGTGTGCTAACCAACTAGCAACATGGCCTGTTGACTACTTCCTCTAGCCGCTGCTGGCTCTGAAACACAACAAAACTCGTATAATATATTTTAACACATTACATTTCCTTAAACAATCCTCGAACAGTACCAAATAATAAAAGTACGTAGTTAAAATAAACTTTAGGGTTATTCTCACCTCAAGTAAATGAGCACACGGGAGATGCAGTTTGTGTTACTCCAATTTCTCTCAGCTTATGAGAAACGGCAGAGCAACAGGCAGCTCAGAGTCTCAATACACCACCTACCGGTGAAACACTGTTACTGCACCCACTGTGTTTAACCCCTGTTAACAAATAAAATATCTTCTTATAACCCCATAAGCATTTAAAGAAATGCATGCTCTTTTTTTCACTTTTGTGGGCACACACCAGTGGGCATCACAAGACTGATAGACCGGCTCAGGTCGTGTTGTGGTTCCATTAACACTTTGCTCTATGCCTGTTAGGAGATGGAACCCAAATAACAAATAAAAATGGGTAGGGCGGTAAAGTGGAGGGTCCAATGGTTCCCAGAACCCTCCTGTTAAGCTGCGCACATCACTCCCAGTTCAGACTTGTGGGAATAATGCATTTAGTGCACACAGATTAATTTTTTTTTCATAGCGCATGCTCACTGCGTGCTATTTTTACCCTTAGCAACAGTTGCCATGCTTCTGACAATGATGTCATTAGCATGACTTCAAATGATGTCTGTGTCATGAGGCCCTTCTGAGGATGACTTTATGATGTCATAGAGACCATGACATAACCAACTGATCAGTTAATTCTCTGATCAGTTAGCACAAATCAGCCAAGACAAGATTCATTTGAACGATTTAGCTCGCCACAATAAAGATGACTGATGAAAATCCACAGAGGGAAATTGATGTGAGGCCTAAGACCTCTTTTTGGACAAAAGTCAAAAAGACATTGTCCAACAAAGTCCATCCTGGCCAAAGAAGCCCAGATTATAAGAAGAGGAAGTTTCTCAGCGAACTTCTGTGGGAGGTAATTGAGAAGGCTGCAGATGAACCAACTCTGCATCTTGTCCGACACGTATTTGAGGAACAACACAGCAAAATTTTGATTTTGCTTTTAAGAAAAACTGGCGATATAAATGTGGATGTACTCTCTCAGGTGTCAGAAGAGCTTGCTGAAAGGATTTTCCAAAGTGTTGCGAGAGATGCATTCCACTTTGCCAGTGAACTGCATTTAATCGCACTGCTGGATTATCCAGAAGGACACGAAGTCATCGTGGAGAAATTCAAAAAGCACCTGGAGAATCCTGTTCGTCCAAAGAAGATGTTAACGTCCACAAAAAAAAAGATCCGGAAGACGTTTTTTCCAACCGAGGACTTGTATGCAGATGAAAACTGCCTGAGTGAAGATTATACTCAGGCAACCATGGACCCTGAACAATTTTTGAGGGACGCAAACAGGATGGGCTTCAGGCGAGGAACAGAAGATGAAAGGAGAGTTATGGTGCAAAAGATCCTATGGAGATTGATTTACAAGTCCAGTAATAGATCGAGCTATGGGGCTTACAAACAGAAGCACACAGAACCAGTCCAGAGAAAGCTTGCTCCAGAAATCTGGCAACAAGTCAAAGACATCGATTTTGTGTTTTTTGACAAAATGGAAAAAAAAGTCTGCAGAGACATCTTACAGCTTCTCTGTGGCAATGAAGATGTGGTTCGAGAACTGCTCTTCAAAATGATCAAAAGCAACAACCCAATTGTGATTCACAAGGTTGTAGAGTGCTTCAAAAGAACCCTGGCACGACCGCGGAAAATCAATCTCCGAGACACCTTTCTACAAAAGGCATGGGGGCTCCTCAAAAAGGCTGCATGTGGTGGAGACGATTCTGACGAAGAGGAGAGGCAAGAACCCACCAAGAGTGAACCAAACGTTGAGTTTAGTCCACGCTTAGCTGGGCCTGTAAATTTGGTCAACCCAGAGATCGGTACTGACTCGGAGGAGTCAGGACCGGTCTCCGAGTCAGGACCCGCCTCCGAGTCAGGACCCGCCTCCGAGTCAGGACCCGCCTCC
>NW_006799970.1:1239308-1254089 GCF_000485575.1 Poecilia formosa | reverse complement strand
GTCAGGACCCGGCTCCGAGTCAGGACCCGTCTCCGAGTCAGGACCCGTCTCCGAGTCAGGACCCGTCTCCGAGTCAGGACCCGTCTCCGAGTCAGGACCCGCCTCCGAGTCAGGACCCGCCTCCGAGTCAGGACCCGCCTCAGAGTCAGGACCCGCCTCAGAGTCAGGACCCGCCTCAGAGTCAGGACCTGTCTGAGAGTCAGGACCTGCCTCGAGTCTGGACAGATCTCTGAGTCTGGACAGATGTCTGAGCAGGACCTGTCTCCGACTCATGACAGACCTGAGTCCTCATGCCTAATGGTGTTTTCAGGATTTTTTCTCACCAACAGAGTGACACCATGTCAGAAGTGTCAAAACTGGATGCCTTTCCTCAGCAGCATTTCACAACCTACCAGAGCGGATGATTATGGCCTTAAGAGTGTGTACAAGTTTTCAATCTCAGAATACCGGAAACCTTTAGTCATCCATTGTTACAGTTAGAGCAAGGTGGGTAGGGTGTACCGAAGAGTCAGAATGGGACGCCGAGGGAACGGTGGCGGACTGGAAGGCTAGAAGAGGTTCGAAGAAGAAGGAGAGAAGGTGCAGGACTGACGTATCCTTACAGAGGTGGGGGGTGGGGAAACGAAGAAGGAGGGAACGAAGGAGAGACATTGAGGGGGGGCTAAGTGTACCATGAGAGGTACACTAGCCCCCCCTCAATGTAGAGGGGGGGCTAGTGTACCATGAGAGGTACACTAGTCCCCCCTCAATGTAGAGGTAGATGTGAGGGGTCGAAGAGGGTTCGGGGCGATCTAGCGTACCGTTGAGTGGGCGGACGGACGGCGTATTGCAAGAAGGGGGAGGAGGTCTGGCTGTAGAAGGAGGGGGGCAAAGGAGAGACATTGAGGGGGGGCTAGTGTACCATGAGAGGTACACTAGTCCCCCTTCAATGTAGAGGTAGATGTGAGGAGTCGAAGAGGGTTCGGGGCGATCTAGCGTACCGTTGAGTGGGCGGACAGACGGCGTATTTCAAAAAGGGGGAGGAGGTCTGGCTGTAGAAGGAGGGGGGCAAAGGAGAGACATTGAGGGAGGTCTAGTGTACCTCTCATGGTACACTAGACCTCCCTCAATGTAGAGTGGTGGTGGTGGTGGTGGTGGTGGGCCATAATTTAACAGTTTGTATATTTTAAATTAAGGGGGAAAAAACTGTTAAATTATGGAATAATTCTGTTGAAATTCCGTAAAAAACGAGAAAATGTATTGGCAGAAAATTACCAGGACATTTACCTGTTTTTTTAATGGAAAAAATTTAAATAAAATACTGTTAAATTACGGGAAACTTCTGACGGAAATTCTGTAAAAAAACACTGAAAATATCCTGGCAGAGAATTACCAGGACATTTAGTGTATTTTTATATAGTTTTCTTTTCAGAATTTCCATCAAAATATTTTCCATAATTTAACAGTTTTTATGTCAAATTTACCAAAACTGAAATTCTCTTTCTTTTTACTCTGTCTTTTGTGATTTACTCACAAATTTTTTTAAAAAAACTTTGGACTTTTCCAAATATTTTTGTCCTCCATACCATTGAAGTCTGTATTCTATACCATATGTTAATTATAGTGTAAAATATATTAAAGTTAATGTATTTAATATATCCTCAACATAATTTTTCAACAAAATTTAATTTTAAGTCCACAGGAAACGTAGTTGTAGAACACAAAACACTTAGTTTGGAAGTAGCTCATGCAAAGTGATGTAAAAATAAAACCATTCCACAATCAATTTGCAGACTTTATTTTGCAATTTAAGACCATAAATTGACATGTAATCTAGTTTTTATAACTAACCTTTACTATTACATATTAAGAACGCAACATATTATTGAGTTTGCTAATGTTTATCTTCTGAACATCACAACTAATTTATTGCATTTTACTATACAAATTTTCAACATATTTCTTAAATGTAAAGCAGTCTTGACTCTAATCTTTGAAGTCAAATAAACAATTTTCAATTATACTATAAGATGGAACATAAAAAATGCTTTTCAACATGAAAATCATAGTTGTAAACAGGACCAACATAATTCAAAATAAATGCCAAAAGTCAACGATTATTTTTATGAAATACAGGTGTAAATATTTTTGTTAAAAATCAAATGCTACATAAACCCAGCCGATAACACTTTATTTGAAGGCGGGTGAATAAGACTGACATGACGCCGTCATAAACCCCTGTCATGAACATGAATAAGCCTTCATGAATATTTATGAATGTTGTCATAAAGCGTCATTCGGTAAATTATGACACTTTTAATACAAAGTTGACATTATTGAAAATGTTTTTGTTTTGGCAACTTGACATTAATCTAGACAAAAACGATTAATGATTGATTAATAATATTCAGCAGGTTGTTTTCTTGTCAGCACAAAGACGGTCCTCTTATCTTTCATGATAGTATTATAAAAATAAAGCTGTGGTCAATAAATCCCCACATATGATTTATTTACAATATGTAAATAAGTTACCAGTTCAGACACTGCTAGGATCCTTTTATTGCAATAGAGCTTTGGAATCTACTATACCTAGACACTTCAAACCTGGACTAGATTATTCTGCTCCAATAGCAGAATATTTAAAACCGTGTTTGGGATTTGTGAAACCTTTTTCTGATTTGTGAAAACTCAATAAAGTTCGATTATCACCATTTTTTGGCATCTCTTTCATACTAGAACTGCTCTAATTAAAGAAATACAACTCCTAGACACTTTAAACCTGTACCAGATTATTCTGCTCTAATAGCAGAATATTTATAACTATGTTTGGGATTTGTGAAACCTTTATCTGATTTGTGAAAACTCAATAAATTTTGATTTTCACCATTTTTTGGCATCTGGATCACACTAGAACTGCTCCAATTAAAAAAAAACGACAACTCCTAGACACTTCAAACCTGCACTGGATTTTTCTGCTCCAATAGAAGAATATTTGAAACCATGACTGTGATTTGTGAAACCTTTTTCTGATTTGTGAAACTTCAATAAAGGTAGATTATCACCATTTTTTGCATCTGGTTCTAGTATGAAAGAGTTCAACAAAAATGGTATTAATCAAACTTTATTAAGTTTTCACAAATCAGAAAAATGTTTCACAAATCCCAAACATTGTTATAGAGATTCTTCTTGAAGAGAATAATCTTGTCCAAGTTTGAAGAGTCTATGAGTTGTCTATTTTTAATTAGAGCAGTTATAGTGTGATCCAGATGCCAAAAAATGGTGAAGATCGAACTTTACTGAGTTTTCACAAATCAGATAAAAGTTTCACAAATCCCAAACATGATTCTAAATATTCTGTTCTTAGTTGAGAATAATCCAGTTGAAGTTTGGAGAGTCTAGTTGTCGTAGTTTTGGAAATAGAGCAGTTCTCGTGTGAACAAGATAAAAAAAAGTGGTGAAATCGCCCTTTTTTGAAGTTTCACAAATCAGAAAAAAGTTTCACAAATACTAAACATGGTTTTAAATATCCAGCTTGAAGAGAATAAACCAGTCTAAGTTTCAAGTGTCTAGGAATTGTATTTTTTTCAGTTCTAGTATGAAAGAGATGCCACAAAATGGTGATTATCGAACTTTTTTGAGTTTTCACAAATCAGGAAAATGTTTCACAAATTGCAAACATGGTTATAAATATTCTGCTGTTGGAGCAGAATAATTTAGTCCAGGTTTGAAGTGTCTATGAGTTGTAGTTTTTTTAATTAGAGCAGATCCAAGGCGATCCAGATGCCAAAAAATTGTGAAAATCAACTTTTATTGAAGTTTCACCAATCAGAAAAAGGTTTCACAAATCACAATCATAGTTGTAAATATTCTGCTGTTAGAGAAGAATAATTTAGTACAAGTTTCAAGTGTATAGGTGTTGTTTTTTAATTAGAGCAGTTCTAGTATGAAAGAGATGCAAAAAATTGTGATAATTAAACTTTATTGAAGTTTCACAAATCAGAAAAGGGTTTCACAAATCCCAAACATGGTTTTATTCATTCAGCTTGAAGCGGAGAATAATCCAGTCCACGTTTCAAGTCTCTAGGTGTAGTAGTTTTTAAACTAGAGTCGATTAAAGATACGGAAGGTAGTGAAGAATTAAGTGGAATCGCCCTTTAACTATTGGAAGCTAGAAATGGAAACCAACTTCAGCTTCGTCCCACAAATGAAATTCATTGGAATCCCAACGTCTTTCAGTCTCTTCATCACGTTATTTGTGATAAATAGTCCCAGTTTTTGGGTTTTTAGGTTTTTGCGGATACAGTCCCAGTAATTAAAGCTAATGACATTTAAATATATTTCTTAAGAAATCTAGTAAAATAACCAACAACAGCTCATCAGCATTTATATGATCGACATTATTGCAAATTATCTCATTTGTAAATCACTACGGATAAAATTCCCTGCCAAATGGACAAACATTTATTACATCGCTCATTTTATCGGCCTTTGATTTATCTTTTCTTCCCCAATTCCACTTTTTTTCATTTTTATTGTTCTGGTTTCCACTTTCTCTGCTCCAACCACATTTATTAGCCCAAAAAGAGTGTAATTATAGAGTGGAGGTCTATTCTGTGTACTGAGAGGAGAGTCACGAGTCGAGTCCCGCCTTACCAGGTAACTACCAGGTATGGGAGCTGCAGCAGCCAAAACACTACATGGACTCCTGTGGCTGTTGCTTTTCCTTCTCAATGAATTCTGTAAAATTTCATGTTTTTTTTTTTTGGATTCTCTTGTGTATCTGCATCACAGATATTTTATTTCACTGGATGCTGACAGAGCAATCTCTCCTACACATTTTTGTTGACTGTAACATATTGTAACAGATGCTTGGTCCTAACTAAAGTCTCATCAGAAAAACATCCAACACTGTATTATCCATATTAATGCATCATCTGACACAGACATTGTTTTATATACTTTTTTTTTTAAAATAAATATACAGATGATGTTTTCCCACTGAGCAGGTTTTTCAAGTGCATGGATATTGTTAGCATATTTCCACTGTTTTGACTTGATGATTGTGATAATAACATGCTGCACTTCAAAGCTGTTTCAGTTCAGATGTATCTGCACAAATTTTACAAGAAATAGTTTCTCTTTCTTAGAAACTATTTGCTTTGAGCAACATTTAATGAGTACTGTTTCAACTCCTCTCAGTTTATGTCCACATAGAAAGCTATAAATGCAGTGTGCTGAATTTGAACTTCATTGTAAAGAGTGAAAAAGACTGAGCTTGCAGGAGACAATCCAGATGTGTTACTCCAACTAAATAAATTACATTTTCAATAAAACGAGCTACAGCTATAAAAAAAATATGTAGATTTTTTACTCCAGAGTTATGATCTTGATATCTGAATTTAAATATTCTCAAGTCTAGAACGGTTTCACTCACACATTTACAGTTCTTATTGGTCCTGTTGTTGCACAAATTAATATTTTTGGGTCACTATTGCCTTCCTGTGTGACNTCTTAAGTCGAGTCCGAGGAACTGTCAGTAATAACTGATTATTTGATCGTAAAGTCCTGGACACAGACCGGAAACTTAAAAGGTCCCGAAGATAAGGGGGGGGCTAACCCACTTAAAACTTTATAAGTTAACAAAAGAATCTTCACTTGATAATCTAAAAAGTTTACATAGCCATGTTTAGGGGATGTAAAAAGAAACTGTACTTTGGCTAGGCCATTCCCAAAGCTTTTTGGGAAGGGCCCAACAGAGTTGGCCTAATGCTCTTGGAGCCACATGGAAACATTTGTACCTGGTTTTCTTTATGTCTCTTACTCACAAATATTCAGTATTCAGGTTTACAGTGTTCTGTACAATGTTAAATGTTGCTTTGAGCAACATTTAATGAGTACTGTTTCAACTCCTCTCAGTTTATGTCCACATAGAAAGCTATAAATGCAGTGTACTGAATTTGAACTTCATTGTAAAGAGTGAAAAAGACTGAGCTTGCAGGAGACAATCCAGATGTGTTACTCCAACTAAATAAATTACATTTTCAATAAAACGAGCTACAGCTATAAAAAAAATATGTAGATTATTTACTCCAGAGTTATGATCTTGATATCTGAATTTAAATATTCTCAAGTCTAGAACGGTTTCACTCACACATTTACAGTTCTTATTGGTCCTGTTGTTGCACAAATTAATATTTTTGGGTCACTATTGCCTTCCTGTGTGACTCCACTCAAAAAAAAAAAGTTCTGCTTCCAGCAAAGTCTGAGCTCGCTCTCCTTTACTTGGATCGCCTCTGGTTTTGACCAGGACAAACAGCGAACAGAAAGAGAAGAAGTGAGTTTTCTGCAGTTTCAGAATTGCAGTCTGCCTGTAGCTGAAGCGAACGAAGCCGTTCAGTCCGTGTTGGTCACGCTTCCAAATATTTAATTTGCATCAACAGCCGTGTGGTTCAGAATGGCTCTGAAGGAGCAGGCGTCTTCTGGTAAGCTTCTTAGCAAATAACTGGAGCATTACGTCACAGGCAAACATTCGCAATTGGGTAAAATTTAAAACTTCAACAAAGTCCATGCCTCCAGCAAGCGGCTGGTTTCTAACCAGGCTAATTTAGATTTAAAATACTGATAATTATGTTATAAGACTGACTATATTGTGTTTTAGAGGATTACAGTTTATAAGTGAAGCTACCAAGGCAGGTGCCAAATAAGGATGATAACCAGTGTTTCTATAATCATATGTAAAATAACACCATCTTTCTTTTATGTTAATAGCATCGGAACATTAACTCCATTTGTGTTCAGAGGTCAAATAGATTGTTCAAAGACGGACATCACAACCTTCTGTGTCTTACACACACGCACACACACGCACGCACGCACGCACGCACGTGCACACACACACACACACACACACACACACACACACACGCACACACACACACACACACACCTGCCTCTCTTTTCTGCTCTCCTCTCTTTTATAGTGCCATTCATCCTCCCTCTCTGCCTAAAGTGTGCCCATTAATATCTGTAATACTGGATCCCGTCCAAGCTGCTGCTCCTGGAGGAGGGATATAATGTAGACTGTAGCAGGACTGAACTCACATTTGTGCTGCAAACTTTTTCATCGCGTAAAAAAACCCCAGAATGCAATCATGAGAAGAAAAGTAAGAGGACTGCATAGGAGACATGGTCAGTGTTACCTGGTGTTGTTCATTTGTTGACGTATTTAAATAAATGTGACTGAACAAAATCCCCTTCAAATGTTTTTGATGCAACAGACATTAGTATAAACTACACTGTGTTTTGTTATTTTTGACTGTACTGAAGTCAATTTAAATCTAGATCGTCAGGGTACAAAGCAAGACGACCAAAGGAAAAACAAATGTAAATAAATCATCAGCCACTAGTCAAGAGGACGGAAAACTTACTGTGGATACTTGGTGATTACTAGCCAAGTGCAAAACTCTGTAAAGGGAATGAAAATGATTCAAACAATGAACCAAAAGCACAATCCAAAAGAAAGCAAAAGAAGTAGGTCAGGAGAGACGAGCAGAGATCAAATCAAGGTAAGACTGGCAGGTGACACTGAGGTAAGGACACAGCTATAAATACACATGGACAACAGGACTAAATGCTAAAGGAAAGACATCGAGAACTGGACGGTAATGCTGAGGCACCACAACAAAATGAACAACTTGACAATTCATTGATTTTTTTCCACATTGAAAATAAGTAATGTCCATTTTGCAGCCATTTCATTCCCATGTATTTGCATGTCAGTTTTGTCCTCATGGTAGTAAAATATCCTTTACTACCATGAGACAGAGAAAAAACGTTTTCAATTTATAAAACTCATTTATAAAGCTACACTAACCTCATTTCCTAATAAAAGACGATGAGGAGATTATTGATAATAACTTCTAAAAATTAGGTGTAAAAGTTGGTACAAAATGTTCCCAATGGGTGTAAAAGCCGGTTCACTCCTACGGTTGGTGTAAAACATCTCATAGAAAATGCTTCCTGTTCAAAAGTTGTGTCCATAAAAAGCTCCAAAGACAGACATCACAACTGTGAAGGGGCATAATAACCTGCACCCGACGACATACAATATCAACTTCACAATGGATGCAAGAATGACACGAATCCTTCACTTCATATTTAAATTCTTCTTGGTTGGCCATCGCCAGCATTAGAAGCTCGAGTCCTGAATGTGTTTTATGAAAGGAACAAACCCGGCAAGCCTACTCGAACATCTGATCTGGAACCTGATGGTGTCATGGACTGCGTGCACTTGGGAACATCAAACCCTTCATTAACGATGATTGTATGCCTCACTGAAGCTTTACAATGATGAGGATGCAGAGATTGATTGATTGCAACACTGCGATTTCTTTAACTGCAATTCACTTCTGGAAAAAAGGCATGATTATAATCATTAGCGATCGCTCTCATTGAGAGCAGACTGACCTTCTTGTATACCTCGAGCCATTTACATTTTATTTCTCCCCACTCATTCTGTTCTCTGTGAAAGAATGGTCGGTTCTTGCCCGTCATGTACATTTCATCCTTATTTTTCAACACGCAAAGAGAATTGTTTAGATTAAGACGCACTGTACCAAGATGAACAGATTTATATTTTAAAGACGAGATGATTTGTTTTGCCTCTCTTAACTGGACACATTTATTGGAGTCTCTCCAGCAGTAAGTAAATCCACAAACCTGCTCTGAAAAAGCATTTGCCCACTGACAGGGGAAGGGAGTTGTGAGCAGTGTGTAGACAAATGTGATTGACAGCGCTAAGTCCCGCCTCCTGGCTCTGTTTGGTTGCTCCTAGAAGGCAGACCTGAACTTTTAGACAGATTATCTGTCTCATCCTACAGATAATCTGTACGATGAGACAGATTATCTGTAACTCTGGACTAAATAATCTGGAGTAAATAATCTACATATTTTTTTATAGGCGTAGCTGATTTGTTAAAACATATTTGTTTTTACGTTTTAACGTTTTAACAAATGCGTAAAAAAAAAGAATTATGAAAATTGCATACTGCAACTTTAAACAAATGTTTAAAACAAGCTTAACCCCAATAAACTGATTTGAAATAATGATTTGTTATGCACACTCGCACTGGATACAGTTTTCTTAATTTATTAGTATAACTTCATTTATTTTTTTTAAGCTGGAGATTATTTTCTTTAATTTTATCAACATTCGAGAAAGAGACATATCAAACAGTCGAGCAATCGTTCTTATAATTTGTCCTTTTTAGCAGCAGAAGTGGAGGCCTAGCTTCGGCTCCAGATCTTACCGTATACAATAGAAGCATCAGACCTTGACAAACAGTTAAGAAAATCCACTGCCGTTTTAAAATCTCCATGATAACAACAAACTTTGCCTTTTTATATTGTTATTTGAAGCACACGTCAGCCATATCACTACACAGTTTTTTTTTTTTTTTTTTCTATTTTAACATACATCTTTACACCAAGTAGCAGTAGTGGTAGTGCACATGCTGACTGTGTCAGATAAAAAAAAAAAAAATCAACATGGACCAGCAGGACCGCAAAGAATAATGTCACAGTCAGAGATGTTAGATTGGTTTGTCTCCTGTGTGATAGCACGAGTCCGACAGAACCTGTTACATCTGGGGAACATCCACCAACAAGACGGGTCATGGTGACCTCACCTCCAGCTGTAAACCAGAGACGACATATCTGAAATATTATGTCTACTCTTACAGTATATGGAGTAGAAACTGAGAAGCTTTAAGTGCGTCGGGGCAGAAGACCAGGTGATTTAAGGACGGCCGACGCAGATCGCCGTTTGAAAGGGTCCAACCAACAGACTTTTGCCTGTTGTGGGAAATGTGAGCTGCCATTTTTACTTGCCAAGGACTCGATAATAGATCCGAGGCTTCATCTGCGTTGGAACATGAGGCCTAAATAAGAAGTGTATTCTTTACTCAGTCAGAGATTTTTATGCAACTGTTTTATGTAGAGAATAAAAAAGGCAACTAATTCAAACTATCCACATGAAACTTCAGAAAGTCGCATCTACATACAGAGGAAACAAGATTCTTTTCTGATGGTCATTTGTTTGAATGTCAAAGTTTCTAAAATACTTCAATAACCAAGTATGAATGAAAATTTGAATAAACCTATCAAATTTAGATTTAAAGTTTTTCTGATTTTACAAACTTTTTTATATTAGGTTGAATATTAACACTTGGCAGTGGCCTGACAGGAATCGTGTCTTAAATGTGATCATCTCTATAGGAAGCTAAAGATAACACAGACGGCAGGGAAACGCAAGCTTAAACTTTTGGAGCTCATCACTGAGGATAATTAGTGAAAAGCGATAAAAAATGTGGTGAAGGTTTGATTGTTTAATTGCCAAAAGGGGTTTCCATTGATCAATGGGAATTGTAAGGCTAATTTGATATGCCATATTTTCATAAAATGTAGAAAAATATTTTTTCTTTTTTTTCAAAATTGATACTCGTTTTATAATGTTACATCAGAAACAAACGTCTTGGTTGAATAAACAATTTTCTCAGGAGAATGAATCATTTTGGGCTCACAGTGAATAAAACAGGGGCGTCACCTTCGACTTCACTGAATATTTCTAATGTGTCCATTGACATGAAATTCATCCCTGCTGGAATAGTCCCAATTCTTTCATTCACCCGAAAGATTTAAGCTTATAGTTGCTATTTGTTCGACTGAGGATGTAAATGTTTTTGCTGCTGATATGGCATGAAATGCTCCTCCAGAGTAAAACACTCAAAACTATCTTTTTAGGAGAAACAACAGCAGTGTTAAAGTTATCAAAGTTATTCAAAGCACAAATGCTGGAGTTTGTCTCAGCAGTTAATTTAGAAACATTATTCCTGAACTTAAGACAAAGGATGTTGTGCCGTCCACCAACTCACAGAAAACATAGAAATGATTCCCCAAGAGTAAGCTGCATGAAACCTAAATAAGGTTTAGGAGATTTGCCTCTGCCTGCATTTCATGGTTATGCATGCATTGAATCCAAAGTGAGTAAAAATATTGAGACTTCCTGACTTCATTCCTTATTTAACAAACCAGAAGAAAACATAAAAAAAAAAACGGTTCATAACTAAGCTTACGTGAGTATGGGGTACATTTGGGTTGTGTTGTTTTTTGTTTTTTTTTTTGCCACTGATCCATCCATCCCATCCATTTTCTTTACACTCTTGTCCCTTATATTGTCCCTTAGTGGGGTCGGGAGGGTTGCTGGTGCCCATCTCCAGCTATCATTCCGGGCGAGAGGCAGGGTCACCCTGGACAAGTCACCAGTCTGTCGCAGGGCAACACAGAGACACACAACCATGCACACACACACTCACACCTAGGGGCAATTTGGAGAGGCCAATTAGGGGCAGTTTGGAGAGGCCAATTAACCTGATAGTCATGTTTTTGGACTGTGGGAGGAAACCGGAGTACCCGGAGAAAACCCATGCATGCACAGGGAGAACATGCAAACTCCATGCAGAAAGACAGGGGCTGGGAATCGAACCCAGAACCTTCTTGCTGCAAGGCAACAGCTCTACCAACTGCACCACTGTGCAGCCCTTTTGTCACTGATATATATCTTAAATAGTGCAGACTACATCTATGCAGTCCTGACAGGAGAGTCAGCACTAAATCTCCAATATGTGAAGATCCTGAATGCCAATGGTGTGGAAAATACTCTGAATTATTTTGAAAATAGCATTTTAAGATCACTGGGAATATTTGAATGGACAGGGTTGTACTTCTGCTGTTCAGACCAGTCAAAGTCAGTAAAATCCTTCATCTACTAAACTCAGCATTTTATCTTAACATAAAGATAAAATTAATTTTATCTTTATGTTTTAAAATTAAAACATAAAAAAAATTAGATTGGACAGAAAGAGCGGACTGAAGAGCGCAGAGGAAAAACAAGGATGAGCGTTGACAGGAAGAGAAGGGTGGTTACTATCAATCAACAAACTAAATCTCATGTCTGAAAAACAAATGTCTTTGCTTTTGAGTTGCGAGAGAAAGATGAGAAAACCAATTTGTGGTCTAAAAGAAAGTCAAATGAAAGACAAGTCCCATGTGGGTTTTAAGGAGTAGCAATGTCAAACATCACACTTCTGAGTCTAACTTGGGCTCAAGATTACCTTCCAACATTTACTTATTAATTATCCCAATGACAGAGCAGTAATTGTTACAGTAAGAGTTTAGAGCGATCTGAAATTTTACGTCTGTTGTTACAGAAGTCAGAAAACTCAGTGCGAAGGGAATCCATAATGAGTATTAAACCCAAGTTGCTGCCAGGACTTCGTCTGGAGAAATAAGTGGATGTTATCAAGTCCTGAATATGAAGGTGAGTAGTTAGAGTTTGACACTCCGGTGTACCTGAGTTTGAGACCTTTCCTTTGAAGCAAAAATAAAAATAGCTCCCGAGTCGGCAGCATTTTAAGTACAGGGTGACAGACAGATGGACAATTGACTTCTGCTTTAAAGAAAATCACCAAAGCTTGCATGAGTCATGACTGCATTCAATCATCTGTGGTTCGAAATCAAAAATTTCAATAACTCTGACAGAACAGAGATTCTTTGTAACATCTAAAAAAATAAATAAAAATAGAACCACTTAATATCAAATATGGACTAAATTGTGGTATATTGATTATAAATTCTTTAAAACATATGCGGAGATTTACAAAAGCCTTACTCTGTTTTCACACATTTAACAAGAACCTTGTCTTGTTTTCATGGAGCCAGTGTAACTCGTGGTGTCGTCTCACGAGCTTTGAGAATTATTACACTCTTAATACATTTGTGAAAAGAAATAGAATAATTCTAATGAATGCTCAGTTCTTTTAAAATGGAAGTTCACAAGTCAATATCACACTTTAATCTCTGGAAAAGAATGAAAACACAAGTACACACTTACACCTTACGTTACATATTTTAGTATGTTGTACATTGTATTCTAATTTTCATGACTGTATGTAGATTTTAATATTTTATCTAACTGTCTAAATCACCTGCGTAATATTGCATATAAAATGCATCAGTGTGTGATCAACGTGTCTAAAAGGAGAGAGTTTTTCCTCCCCTGTAGCTACAGTAAAGTATTACTAAATACCAGAAAACAGGCACACTCTAGTTTTGGGAAAAGGAAAAGCAAAAGGAGTGACTACCTCATATGAATTTGAACAAGAGGGTCTTTTCACCCAGCTAATCTAATCGCGCTGGGAAAGAAGGTGTTGGTGCATTCAATCACAAATTGGTGCAAAAATAATCACAAACTGAATTCATTTGGTGATCCACTGTAGTTAGACTCAGACGGAAGATTATTATTGCACACATTAATTGCAAATTTAGAATAGGCAACTTTCCCTGCAAGGACATACAATGAGGGTATAACCTGCGCTTGTAGGAGGAACAAACCAGAGCATAATCTGACTGCAGACAGATGAATGTTTTTCTATCTTGTTTACTGTGAGCAGCGAAAATCAAACACAAGACTTCGACAAAGGACAACTTTTCTTGATTAGTCACAACTTCTGTGTTGGTTGACATTCAAAATCCTGTTACAAAACTACTTTTTGTGGACCAGTATAATAAATTCTGCTGCAGTATGACACATTTCAACACCTCTTACAGCAGGACCGTATAACTTGTTACAATGTTGTTTCAGATTTTGACAGCCCTAATGCATATCTGTCACACGATAAGAAAAATAGATCGGCGTCATGCGGATTAGGGAACAGTATTTTACATAGGCAGAGTCTTTCAACTGTACCTGAACGCTAGTGTCACTATACTAGCTCCCAATCTCAGTGATCCAGCACCGAGCCATCTGTCATTGTCAGTGTAATTAATCTGGTGCTATTAAGTGGATAATGAGATGCTGTCAAGGGTTTCACATCCCAGAGACTTGTTTCCCGTCTTTGTCAGAGCACGAGAGTAGAAAGCCTGCGAGAAGGCTGTGCTTTAGCTGCTGCTGCTGCTGCTGATGCAGAGAAGACTTTTATAAACCTGAGAATGGTACCCATGCCACAAAAATCAAGCATGCACTGTTTGAGAGGTTCTGGCAATCAAAAATCAAGAGGGGTTTTGTTTTTTGCCACTTCCGTTTTGTTTCCCCCACCACCCCCCCCAAAAATAAAAATAAATAAATAAATGTTAGACATAATCATACAGTTTAAACTATACAATGAGTCATGCAGCGTAGGTATGATTGCGATGACCATTTCACAGTTTCAAGGGAAAGGTGCAAACTCTGCTAAAATTAAACTGACACAGTCTGAGTACCAACTTGCTCTGAAAAAAAAAAAAAAAATCGTTTGCAATCGCAAGTGAGAATTAAACGCCGCACTAGACAGGCCGCTACTGCTCAGGATGGAAATTGCCCTGCCACATGTAATACCTCATGCAAAAGCATTGCTTTCGAGATTCACGGCATTTGCCTGCTTCCTTTCGAGAAGAATTTGTGGTGGAAACTTGCAATAAACTAATCCTCGGCCACCGTCACTGAGCAGCAGCACCTTCAATACAAAAACACCTGTTATGTTTTCACTTCATTTTTATTCTTTTATTTTTTTCTTGGATGTAGTGAAAGACCCAACTATTTTATGTGTTTTCTCATGCTGAGACAGATTATTTTTTTCTACTAAACATAAAGCGAAAAAGAGCAAATTGTGGATTATCCTCGGCTTCCTCCTGTTGTGTACTGCCTGCCACTAAATCATTTACATTCAAGCCTGAGAGAGGGAGTGTATATATATATATATATATATA
>NW_006799970.1:1228582-1239102 GCF_000485575.1 Poecilia formosa | reverse complement strand
TAATAAGGAAAGGCAAAAATGTGACTTAAAGATGTAAATTTAAAAAAAAAAAAAAAAAAAAAAAAAAGCTGCAATAATTTTTGGTACACCAAAACATCGTGGTCATGAGCATAAAATGAAACAGTCCATCTGCAGCTTTGTGGAAAGAAGCCTAGTTGCTATATGTTATGCTATTAGAAATGCAGTGTGTTTTATAAGCTTAAAACTATTATTATAAATGGTTAAAGAAAAAATTAAATTGTGGTTTCCAAAAAAGGCATGCAAGTTGGGTTCATTGAAATAACATATAATGTCATTAAAATATTCCTAATTGCAGTCTGCGGCACAAGCACAATGCACTGATGTGATTTTCTTGGTTTTTTGTGAGGAGGAGGACACTGAAGGTTAAAATTATTTGTGATAGTTGCAAACTCTGCAGCTACATTGCAGTGTGCAAATTACAGTCATCAATGATTAAAACCTTCTGTCACTTGATAATTGATGCAAAAAAAGTCTGGAAATTCAGAAAGAAAATGGTTGGCTGGAACACAGGGTCAATAAATTTCAGTGCAGTATTACACTTTTTGCAGACCTACTTTAAAGACCTGGCAATTATAAGTAGCAAATTAAACAATTTCCATCTGATTACATGTGTAATTGTCGTTAAAGACCAGAGGGAGAGCTTCACCTTAGTCTGACAGATGCGTTGTGGTAAAAAAACAACAAAAAAAAAGGCAATTTGGAGGATGCATTTCATTCAGGTGTGCAAAGTTTAGGCTGAGACAGTCACCTGATCACTTCACCATGTTTAACTTGTTAAAGGGAGTAAGATAAGCACAAGTTACAATGTGGTAGTTAAAAACGTCCAAAAAAGCCGGGAGCAAGAAAACCAGTCAAACCAGTCAATCTGAAGGCTGCGTGCATATGGCTAAATATTAAGTGACTAGTTTATAGTCTTGGGGTAGAAGACTCAGTCCGTCAAGAGAACTGGATCCTTTTTTCTGCACATAGTGCAGGCAGAGAAAGCACAATATAAACACAATGTAACCACAGTTGAAAGCTGGTGGTCTTCAGAGACTGAAAAGTCTCAGATGTACTTTCAATGCCTTCTGCTTGCATTTACTAAATAAATATCCAAAATAGCAAAGTAAAGTAAACCCTCAGAATCTTTACAATGATAACAATTTCTCCCCTAAAAGAAATGCTATGTAATGAGGCACTGCAATTAAAAAGAACATTAAAAAACCAAAACATTGTTTCTTTCTATGGAGGAAACACTTGTCTAAAGCCATCTTTAAATTCTGCAAGACATTTAACTCCAGGAAACACATACATTGAACGACGGGGCCTAATGTGAACAGAAGTTTAAGCAGATTCACAAGTGACCTTGTTGTGCCAAGAGAATCCACAGCCAGAATTTGCTGCTAAACATATTACGCTGATCTATCTCACCCTCTATGTCTCTATCTACTAATGGAGAAGTGATTTGGCTAACCTTCAGTTGCATCAGCAACTTGCAGGAAATTTAGCACAAGAGGCAGTCGATGTCCGTGCAATCTCAATACAGCTAAATTCTCATTGGGTAGATTGATGGACACTAGAAGCTTGTCTCTGGGTTCTGGAGTCAAGCATCATTACTGCAGCCAAGCACTGCATGTGTGTGGTTAATGGTGGTAAAGAGCAGCGTGCATGTAGACCAGCTACTCAATGAGGCTCTACAAGTTGTTGGGGAGAGAGGAAAAAAAAAATCCGCTGCTCTGTGTAGTGACCATCTAAAAGGTAAGGTAATTTTATTTGTATAGCACATTTTCAGCAACAAGGTATAAAAGGCATATAAACCTTTTACTTGGCTGTTGTCACATTGCCAAGACAAGATTCTTGATTTGTGATGTGGCACAAATCAAGAATCCTACACCAAAACAAACGCTGTGGTGCAAGGTGCAATTAACATATAGAAGTTCTTGAAGTTTATTGTTTTTTTTTTGGGGTTTTTTTTGTGAATTTACTTGCTGCATACCATTACAAGCATCAAGTAAATTGATGCAGGTCATGGTGTGCAATATAATAATTAAAAAAAGAAAGAGTAGAGATGCTCAAACATGGTTAATTTCTTTGTGTGTTTTCATGCTTGTCTAAATTTAAGGTGAACCGCCATGCTGGCAACTGAAAATTGAGATTTACTCAGATCAGTAAATCCTGAGAACTCTGAACTATTTTCTACAAATGCTTGACAGCACTTTCATTCGGCATCAGTCTGTCTTTTGTCTCTCAATTTACTGCTACGAAGCCTGTATACAAAGTTGCACCGTTTGGAAAACTCTGCAAGGACGCTTTTGCAGCTACTCGAATAAAGAAATGAAAGAAAGTCCACAGAAGTTATCAGAACTGAGCATTTTAAAGTCCACTGGAAACAACAATCTGTTACAATGTTCCAGTCGGCCAGAACAAAAATTTGACTTCCATAAGTCATTAATTTTTCAAACACATCAGACTATGCTCTTTTAAGTTCTACAGACATTGCTTTAGTTTTGTGTGTTTTACAGGTAGGACAATTATTTGAATTACCATCACCCTCTGTTGACAGAGTATTGCTGTTTTCGATACAAAAATGTCAAAAGAAAAAGTGATTTGAGTGATCTCTAAAAGCAACTTTAAGTTTGTGCGGCTGCCAGATGGTGCATACGACAAATTTAAACGTTTGAATATCTCCATTAGTGTGGGCATGATCAGATTATCTGGAAAAAGCCTGTGCTTTTAGCATCAGTGCAACAGAAAGTTCAAAGGTCAACTGTACCAGCTCTTTGAAGAACATTAGGACAGATGAAAACTTACACTTTGAAAAGAGTTACAGCAGCAAGGCCAAATCGTTTTATCTAATCCAACAAGAGACTAAAGACATGTTTTCAAGGTGAATACGCCCACCATCACAACCTGTTCCCATTCTTCTCTGGAGCATCGCCGTCATCTCTGATTTCATGGAGTCAGAAACACACGCAGGAAGACTTTACTTGCAGCTGTTAATACAGGGGACCTAAATTACACTTCATTGATCAGTGTGCAGAGCCACGACTTGCTGACTGCACTTAACATTGTGATTGCATGTGAAGACCAATTATCTCATTAGCACGAGCTGACACAAGAGGATATCTAGTGTGCTACTCCCCGCTTAACACATAGTTTGTCTAACCTACTCACACGGGTCCTTTTCTGGGTGTGTGATTTTACATATCCGCATCTCGTTTTCAGAACAAACCCCATCTGCGTTGTGCCACACCTGGCTGGTTTAGTTGTCGCATCTCAATTGGATTAACGTGACTGTGCAAATGTCAGCGAGCTCCACGGAAGCAATTAGCACAGATCTCTAACTGCATTTGCATGTGTGCAGTCATGCCTGTGCTCAAGCAAAAAAAAGCAACAAAAAAAAAAGTCTCAATGAGTCAATGGGCTTCATTTGAAACATGCGGCAAAGAGAAACGTCACTATTCTTCTCACAGTGTGATAGATCACAGGCGGGAATAAAATCAGAGTGAACTGTCCGTAAGTACGCTAATTATCTAAAAATGTAATTGTAGTTTTTCATATTATTTGATCAGCACTCACTGTGAACACCCCCCGTCTACTAAACCCCCTAAGGCTCGACTTCACTCATCCACAATGAACATTTTCGTTTTTCCATTTAGCCTTCCATGTTAGACACCTTTATAACCCTCATTAATGACAAAAAAAACCCTGCTGACACTCCACTGCAAGGATTAATTTGATCAATTCAGACAGATGTATTTGTCTAGTACGTGTGTCGTGTGTTGGTTCTTGAATTGCGATGGGGTTCTGGTTCTCAGGACAATACTTGTACCAAGTAGTGCAAATTAAGGTTTTCGAATTAAAGACTGGTTTTAAAGTTTAGTTGAAGATTTATCTTGGGTAAGACGCTAACATAACTTCAATAGTAAATCTGCAATCAGGTTAACTGTTGAATCTAACTGCAGATTCAACAGTATATATTTAGCACCTAAAGACAGTTTGTGCACAAGTCAAGTCTGCACAGCATCAAATCGTACTGCAAAGATGAAGTTCGTGTCTCACTGGACCCCCGGGGTGTTTTACTGCGTGTCCGTTAATTAGTGTGAATGTGACGCTAGTGGAAGGTGCTCTGAGTTTTCATTATAACTACAAAAGTGTTGGATAAATGCAGTCAATCTCCCCGGAAGACTAAGAAAGCCACTTTTTTATTAATTTTGGCAGTAAAAATGTAATTTTAAGCATAATAATAAAATTACTTTAAATTAACCATCCGCTGCAATTTCTTTTATTATTTAACAATTTGTTTAAAAGCTATCGATCCCAGAAGTGAGGATCCCACTCAGCCACAGAATTTCCTAATTTCTCTTTTTAGCTGAGATTACATGCATGAACCCGTGAAAATCGCTTGATTTTCTTGCAGCACAGGAAACGGATGGTGTGTTTATATCCGAGTGCAGTAGGACAAAACCCAGGAGGATTATTTGATATACATAGACTCTTGCACAGCTCAGGATCAGAAAAGACTTGTTTGCGCACTGTGAGACAGTCAATGTCAGACTTCTGCTTATCAAATCAATTTTCAACAGTAGACATGGAATATGTCAACAAAATCTGCTTCCTTCTGCAATTTGCAAAATATATTATCCTCAAAATAAATTATATTATATGAAAACTGTGCTTTTTAAAAAAATAATTTTAAATTAATTAGATAGACCTAACCATGAATAAATATATGTTTCCAGTATAAATAGGCTCAGAACAGGTGATCCTAGTGGGAACCAAAACCAATGAAACTGCGTTGGGAATAAAATGTACACAAACACACCGGCACAAAAAAAAAATTAATAAAATAAAAACATGAGCAGGTAAAACTTAATGTAGGAAGCAAGTGCATTTATTCTCAATTTCCACATGTAAATTGCAAGTCTTTATGCTTGTGACACTTCTCTTGAGGCGTAGTCACAAAAATTGGCATTAGACAGATGGATTTAGAACATTGACAAGCCTTTGCACTAAACTTTAAGAGGAAATGTTAGCTGCACTCATTTGGGTGATGGAGATGTAGTGGAGTGGCTGTTAAGCAGTAAAGGAGCTCTGATAGATGAGGCCATCTTCTTTATTCACAACCTTTCTTGACAAATGAAACAAATCTTTGCATGGAGTCTTTCTGAAAAAAATTCTCTCCTTTTTTCCCTCCACCTAGAGTGTCCTAATAGGGCTGACAAAGCCTTTCTACCGTTTTAATTAATAATAGTGGGTGATCAAATCACAGAGATGTTCTCCTCTACTCTGTTGTTGGTTCTTTTTTTATTGAAATGATCAGAGTGCCCAGAGGGGTTCAAACCCACTGGCTGCACCCTGCGTTAGCTCTTTTTCTTCCCACACCAATAACTAGAACGTTTGATAACGAGGTTAGAGGGAGATGATGGGGTATCAAACAAAGATGACAGGGCAGCTGGAAAACAGAGTGTCTGTCAGGTGGCTGTTTGGGGGCAGTAATGTGCAATTAGAGAAGGTAAAGTGTGAGAAGTCAGCAGAGTTGCAGACATGAGATGAGTGAGGAGTAGAGTAATTATGGTAACACCAGAGCAAAGAAGAGCATAAAAAGTCTGAATTGTGATCTTACAGTGAAACATAAAGATACAAAGCTTGAGAAAGAAAATTAAAAAAAGACTTGCACCAAAGCTCAATGGTAAGGAAAATTACACTAATTACCATAATACGATGCAATTCAATGTACCAGACATAAAAGGCATAGTACCCAGAGCTCAGCAAAACAAGCCTGTCATAGTACCTGCTCAGCGCACACAGTTTCCAGGTCTTCTCTTAATCATGTTTAAGGATCATTACACACATACATTCATGATTTGATGAGGGTTATATGTCTGGAACCCAATGACCCATTGAAACCCCAATGCCTCTTCAACTTTCAAAAGAAAGCAGAAAGAGTCAGAGAGCGTGACGGATTGAAAGCGGCATGTCTGGTCACGGCAATCTGAATGACAGACCAGGCTGTTGATGTATTTGATTGTCTGAAAACTCTTGGTGCTACGACATAATGGCTCCAAATGCCGCTTGGAAGCATTAATCTTGATAAGGCGCAACAACAAAGTCTATGAGTACTTCCCAGATTTGATATTGGTCACAACTGTTTGACAGCGCCGAAGCAGAGATGTGGAGAACTTATCGAAAAAGAGATCAGTCTTGTGGCAGAGAGAGAGAGCTGAAATAATACGACCATTTTGTTTTTGTAAATAGTTTTTTCACTTTCAAAGCTTAACCCTCTTGCTGCCTGAATTTTACAATTATATGAAAAAACCTTGTGTTTTATTGTCAAACTGATTCTACATTAAACTCGTTAATTTGAATACTAAAAGTTACATCACCACATCATGATTATAAAATCAATTAGTGGGTTTCTAGTTTGATCCCGCTCTATTCGCCTCTGTTGTCGTGCTCTTGGGCAAGACACGTCACTCGCCTGGTGGCAGCAGCGCAGGACAGCTTCGCCTCTGTCGGACTGCGACGTTGTCATGGCTACAATCCAGTAGCTTGCCACCATCAGCAATGAGCGATTATGTGTGAAAATGTAGTGCAAAGCTCCTTGGGGACCTCTCGGCTTGACAAAATGCTATGCAAAAGCAAGCTATTTACAATTTTTATCAATTAGGGAACTTTGGCTTGACTCCAGGCCACAAGATGGCAACAAAGTGCTTCCAACGTCATTCTTAATAGGTGTTGAATATGCATTGATGGACTTATGGCAACTTAACTGTATAGTGGGTTGATGTGAATTCATAATTGTCAAGCAAGGGATAAATTATATATTCATCTTCCACCCTAAAGAGACATATTTTATGAAGATTATAAAATGTTTGTGGCCTAGAAATATCTAGGCATATTTCTGTTGCAATAATCAATAACCCTAACCCTAACATATAATATAGTACAATACACAATGGAGGAGCTTAATTTAGACCAATATATTAACTAAATAATCCAATTCTATGAAATGAAACAAAACAAAACAAAAACTCAATCTGGAACCTGAAAGTGAAATTGTAGGTGAGTAGGAAGGCAGTGGCGATGGTCACATCTGTCAAGGATGCATGTGACTTTTACACTGTTGTTGTGCGATAAAAGATGTGTCTTTTTCAACCTTGATCCAAACCAACAACCTCTGAAAAATCCCATCCTCTTAACAGTAACATAAAATGATTATCAATCTATCTATCTATCTATCTATATATATATATATATATATATAAACAGCTAAAAGGATGAAATTGGCTGCTGGGGACCGTGGTTAACAGTGTCCAGGCAAAACGTAGAGAAAGTGGTTCTGCTTCATAAAGTAAGAACTTTGCTCTGAATGCCACATTGTTCAGGTCTCCTCTACTCGACTGCCCGTCTGAAGCACAGGTGAGTCCTGTCTGAGCAGGTCGTTCCAGCTGCCTCCTTACCTTTCAACTGGGAATGAGATTTGCAGCAATCCGATGACGGAGCTGCCGCTTTACTGCCATTCACAAGTCAGATGTAGAAATTTAAAGCTGTGCTCTTATTTAAATTTCAAATGCACTAAATACTTCATAAATTAATCTTTATTTGGCTGCCGACTGTTGCTACTTTCTATCCATACATTCAAATGAACAGTCTGATGAAATAGCAGTTTTTTCACAACATTGACCCAAGCAATTCAATTAAAGGTGTGAGAATCTGGTGCATCTCTCTGACAGCACATGTTCAGCTCTAGTGGGTTACATCACCCAACTCAGAAAAAGATCGTTTTTCTGATCTCTCAGTTTACTTACTTTTTGTCAACTTCACTTTATACGGTATATTTTACCAATTTCTCACACCAAAATCTGGTACTTGGCATCAGATCTTTGCTACATTAAAGTCTTAGCCCTGTATGAGTTATTTTTGTGTGCTTCAAATTTACCTTTTATTAGTATTTTGACCTTGCCTAGCATTAATAATTTCTTAGTTTTGCTTTTTTTATTATTACTTCCTTTGAAGACAGATTACGGGTTCAAAGGAGATTTTTATTTACTGCAGGAACATAGAAACTTTAATGGCCTTCCACTCCGGTAAAGTGGAGCAATAGCATGAGCCGAAGGAAAACATGACGAATTATGCTCACCGTTTCCCCAGGTTTTCTGTCAAGAAACATATTGCACAATGTATTGCCAGCAAATGCAGAGGCGCTTTGTATTCTGCTGGCCATGGCTAGAAGAGAACTTGACATTTAGCCACGAGTGCAAATGGCCCGCGTGTGCACATGTGCATCCACTAATAGGGAGCATATTTTCTTTGGTATTTATTCCCTGCAGGTCTCGATTAACGCGGCACTCGGTTGAACTCCATTACTGTTTTCACAGAGTATTTTTAATAAGTTTGTCTAATGATGGCACACCCACATAATGAATACCACAGCAATTACAATGGCCGCAAATTTATCTGAGACCTTAATGAAAAAAAAATATATAAAAATCAGAGTTGTGACAAATGAGCTCCCTTTACTGAAATCACTAACATGTAGCACGTATTTCAAAGTGATTTCTGAGCCATCAGACCTGCATAAGTAGATAGTGCTAAACAAATGGGGACGACAGACTTCCAATAAGCCCAAACCCTGCGAGAAATCTGCTTGAGATTGACAGGCAAGTTGCAAATCATGGAAAGTGAGAAATAAACTCAAAGCAGATGGAGGAAACTGAAAAAGTTAAGTGATCTCTAGCTGAACACCTTTTTTTTCCCCCTCAACAACTCCTCGTGCTGCTGTTAATTAAAGGAGCTTTTACTCTCACTGAGCAGATCACAAACAACCCAGAATCAAGAAACGACACGCTCTGGCAGAGTCGCATATATCCCGAGATGCAAACATTCATCCGCTGTACCTCAAAATTTTAAAGGGTAGAAGAAAGGTGGTTGAGAAATAAATTTGGGGAGAGAGAGAGAGAGAGAGAGAGAGAGAGATGAAGACAGAAAGAGGAATGGGAAGTGGATGTGACATTGTAAGAGAGGACTGTTTGAAAATTTTTGGCAAAGAACAAAGAAAGGAAGTGATTGTAGCAAAACTTGGAGACTTCGAGATCCTGGAGTGAACAAATACAGCAGAAGAGGAAGAGAGGCTTTGAGCTGTCTGTGTTTTGAACATGAGCTAAGTGCCTGAATTAATCAGGCTGAGTCACAGGCTCCAAAGGGGGGGATCTGCTTAGTTTAGATCTATTCAGAATGCTGTGCATGCTAGCGGGTTAAAAGATTTGCTCACCTTCATCCCAAAGCCTCATTTGAATTTGAAAAGTTTTTGTTTTTAATATAACATCTCATACATATTAGATATTTCCTCAAGGAAATAATATTGACACTGAATTTCCTTTTCACCTCCTTGCCCCTTATTATAAGTCCTAAAAAATAAAATGTTCAGTTGCTTATTTGGAAATTATGAAGCCATGTAACTTCACTGGCAAGCTTGCAAAAGTAACCATTTTGCACAATGTTTAGTGCCATAATGCATCCGACAACTACTGCTGACCAGTTGAAACCATGAAGTAAAATATTAATTTAAATTTCATAATTGGCCACTTCTTTACTTTGTCGCTATATTTAGCAACTATTCAGACCCCTCGCATGACTGACAAGAAATTCAAGCTTTTATTTAAGATTTTTGAAGATATTAACATGAAATCTCATATCATTCGATTTCTTCCTAACCAGGTCTGCCGTTGGCCCCCCTACTCCTGAAACACTCCGAGGCCCCGGGCCCTACGTAGCGGCCCTTCCCTGCTGCAGCCAGAACAGCTCATCTTCATCCCTTGCACCCAGGCGGCAGATCAATGGTTTATGCCACTCACAGCACAGAAGGCGACTTAAGTTTCATGCAAGTTTCAAGCAAACTTTGGGCTCGACTTCAGGCTACAAAACACATTGGTTTATTAACTCATGTATGCTTATCCACAGAGAGTTAAAAAGAAAACATGTTGCATTAGCTTTGCGAAAAAACATCCCATTTCTCAGTGGAATATTTTACATTTACCTGAATTAAACACCAAGTCTTAGGGTTATGAATAAACCTAGGAAATGGGACTATTGTAGAAAAATATATGAATTTTACTACATTCTTCTGATAAATAAAACAAACTCCTGCTGCTTCTTTTGCTTCCAGTCAAACATTATTTACGGTGAGGCGCTCTTTCCAGAGCTCCTGTGATCTCAATAGTGATTACATAAGATTTCATAAGGAGAGACCAGCTTCAATTAACATTAATGAGCTAAAATGAATCATGTTAGCACTGCTCACTGGAGGTGATTTACTGGATGGAACCATTAACACAGACAAAGCCAGAAAGCTCATAATCGGCCTTGCCCCCTGTTCATGCTGTCATATACGACACTATAATGGTTTCCCGCAGTCCGAGCCGTCACCTCAGAAAGCACTGAGTCACAGTTTGGTGATCGCAACTAATTTCTTTTCAGTGGAAAGTCGAGCTGTGTGTGTATATATATATATATATATA
>NW_006799970.1:1145430-1228413 GCF_000485575.1 Poecilia formosa | reverse complement strand
TAAATAAATAAATAAATAAATAAACTCTCCCCTAAACTTAGAGGAAGGCATACAGTGATCAAACAATATCTTCACTGCAGGGTTTGGTGACAAACTTTAACTCCCGCTTGTGGCTGAAAACACGCCGTGCTTTGCATCAGAATCACACTAAAAAAATAAATCCTAAATATGAAAATTAGCTGCTTGGAGTCAATCCACAGGTATGCACACAGGCAGACAAGTACTAAGGCAGCAGGATGTGTTTACCTTGGTCACCCCCTGTCCCACACCTTCACTGTTGGGTTTTGTTATCAATGAAGCCCAGTACTTCCAGGGATCTGTAGTTCCCCCCCAAAAAATAAACCATTAGTGCATTTGATGTGAGGATTAATCACTGGCTGCTGCATTGGCTTCTCCGTGGGAGTTTACAATGCACCACATGCAGCTCAAGCTCCATTAGCAGCAAGTAGCTGGTCTGCGTCTACTGGCAGCGCTGATTTTACCCCACCATTTTACTTTCTCTCACTTTCTTGTTCTTTGACCAGGATTTTATTCCAAGTTTAGTGAGACCTGAAGGAGCACCGCCTTATATTTCCCGTATTCTCATATGCTTCGTTTAATTCTGATTAAAAATCTGGATGAAAGATTGAACCTCAAGAGACATACGAGCCATGATCAAGGTTTTCATGTAACTGAGTCACTGTGATCTTTAGACATTTCCTTGTTTTAAATCAAGGAAACGCATAAAACATGCAGGGCAGTGTGCCTGCATGTTTTATGTTGGGGAACACTGGTCTAGACTACGTGGATCAAATCCAAAACATCACATGAGCTTAAGATGCTTTTTTTGTTTTGTTTTTGTTATTTTTAGGAAAGCAGCATTTGATAGAAAAAGAGATCCAAACAAAAGTGTTTCAATATTTTCTGCAAATTAACATAATGAGGCTTTCAACTAAAGGAAATTCAGTAAATAAAAGGCCCGACAACGGAATAAACCAGCATATTATGCGTGAACTAAATTGGACATCAGGCTGCATTTCTGTGGTCTTCATGTGTGCGCTTGTGCTAGAGTGCACTCTCTACCTTAGATCCAGTTCAGTGTGTCTGAAGAAGCCAATGAATCAAGGTTTTGATCCAGTGTCAGAGGACCGCAGGCGGCGGCTACTCAGTCAAACAAGGATTTCATCACACATTTTCATCATCATTTTTACTCCACCTGCAGTACTCTCAGTGCTGAAAGCCCAAACCAAAAGCTTTCACTACATAGTTCAACATTTCTGAAGACGGAGCAATGAGTTCTCACAGTGTTGGAAAAGAAGGTCTTAGAAGGTGAGAAAAGCTAAATTCACACTTTAATAAATAGTTTAATAGCTGGTGTCTGGGCTATGGTCAACAAATATTTTAATATTTGAGTACTCCATTGATTGAGTAATGGGATACATTTCTGCTTTGGAAGGTTTATTTCCCCCCTGGAGAAAGCTGTTCCTCTCTTTTTTTTTTCTATCAGAATCACACTCACTCCCACAGGAAAGGTGGTTTTCCTGGCACACCAAACAGTTCAATCCATAAAATTTTATTTATACATCAATCACATTTTCATAATTTCTTTCTAAGCAAAATGACCCGTCACCTTGAATAAATGTCTTTACTAGAGATTAGATGTCAGCATGTCTGCAGCAGCTGCTTTCAGTCTTTTAATTGTCATAAATTGCAGGAGTCTCAACCAGGTATGCAGAGGTGAATGATTATTCATGCTGCTGCATCTAAAAGAGTGCAAACAGCATGGATAATCCAAAACCTTTCTCCTGTTTTTTTTTTTTTACTTTGACAATAAATCAGCTTGAAGACGTGAGAAATATGTTTTTGCTCTCTCTCTTTTCTGGACATGTGAAAGACCACCATTAGAAAGAGTGAGCATTGTTAACTCATTGTGTTTTCATAGCTGGACTGTTCTCAACTAGTTCAACATTTGTTCAAGTTTATATTCCAGTAAGTTCATGATGATTCATATACCAATTATGTCCATGGAGAATGTGAAATGTTTCAGCAAGTTGAAACAAGTTGCCAACAATGTCTACCTTTCATTATAGACAGCTAGTGCAGGTTTCTGTAGGCTCAAATTTCCTTTAATATATTTTCAGAAATCTGTCCTTACTGTGTGAAGGGATACATATCAAATATACCAGGCTTTCATTTATAGCAATAAAAGAACCCCTAAGCAGCATTCATCACATAATTGCTCATAAATCCATTATCTTATAATTATCGGCGGTGTCACATTATGTGCAGGAGAGAGCAGTCTTACTACACAGCCCTGCAGTAGACCACAATTTCACTATAATTTAAAGAAAAATTATTAGCCTCAGAATTGTTTACTGTCATTTGCATCCTATATTGTTGTTCAGTTGATTTATGCAATTAGCACAATTAATGCAGAAAGTATTACTAGTACACTTAGCAAACAGTTAGCTAAGTGTATTCCTTCTAGAGTTAAAAGCACCATCTTGTAGGAGTTTTGAACTTTTACATACTGACACAATTACAAGTCAGTTGGACTTTCGTTAAGGTTTGCTTCTTATTAAAAATGTGAAAATATGGTCAAACATTATAATGCTTTAAATGTGTCTATTTACTTATAAAATGACATATTAAAAAGTAATTATACCCTAGTTAATAATGAGTGGAAAATTGTTATTAGAGCAATCAAACCTTCCTTATAAAAGCCTTTTACATGTTTCCACTGAGGCTGGGTGACTCCAAAATATTTATACTACCAATCAGGACAAAAATGTTTGCAACATTAAAAGATTATCTTAAACTTTAATCTTGTAGGGGTATCAATAATTTTGGCTCCAACTATAAAAAGTGCTTTGGACACAATTTTAAACAAATGCAAGGTAAAAATCACATTTAAAAGGACTTGTGAATGCAAGAAACATAGCAGATTGCTTTAAATCACTGGCTGTCAAAATGTTTGCTGACACACCCTGAAACTAGAACAAAGAGGTTCACGGCGGCATCTTTTCAACACCATGAAAGTCTAAGGCTAAACGGCCAAAACCACAAAGAGAGCAACGGAACAAATTGACCAGCACTTTCCTTCTTCTATCAGCTTCAAATCAAAAAGATGAAGGCAGAGCAGCTGGTTGCAAAAAAAAAAAAAAAAAAAAAAGAGAAAATATTGGTTTTCAAACTTTCATGTACTTGAACATAAATTGTATTGGAAGAATTTATATCCTGTTGTGCTGACGAAGCCTAAATCTGTCCATATTTTACTGCTTAATGTCCTAAAACCCAGCAACATAAACAGAAGAATTTAAAAAAACATCAGAAAATGTCAAAGCATGACAGAAGAGAAAAGTGCATTTGCAGTTTTTAGTCTATTTAGTCTGGCTAAATAAAGCATCAACTAAAACTACCCCACAGTGCATCTACGTAAATGCACATCCCAAAGAACCGCGGCTGTGTGGGTGGACACAGCAGCTCGAAACAGAATAAACTTTTACACTGCAGCTTTGACTCCACAAACTAATTCAGAGACTGTGCGGCATCTGGGCTTTCTTCATCACGTCGCATGTCCCACTTATCTTGTCAAATCGCAGCCACTTAAGTTGTCAAACAACAGCCCCATTATACTCTCTGGTCTTGTAACTGCTTCGATGAAAAAAGGAATAATCTTCAAGAAAATATTCAAACATTTCTGACCCACAGGCCTCCCAAATTTAGCCTTTTAAAATGATTTTGCTAAAAATATTTTTGCAAGTAAATTGTATAAATGCAGGGCAGAGCCTAAACCTAACCAGCTAAATCTAACCCATTATTTGGATCTTGCAGACAGCATGATGTGAAACTGTTGTACTCTTTGTGTGCAAACAAAAAAGGCCTTTAAATTAACTCTATACTCAGGCACACAAGCATGCAGTTCACTTGGTACATGTTCAATTTCTTAACACAAATAGCAAAGCAACAGGTAATGGACAAAAAATAAAATATTCAGTGAGCGACGGTGTGATAAAAAATGTCTCGCTGATGTGAGATGAAAATGGACAGACTGGTGGCAGACGACAGAAAATGCAGAACTATTTCAAATAACCCAAGCTATGACGAACACCTCCTCTGAACACATCAAACCTCGATATAGGTGACCAGGATACCACAACAATAAGACTCAACAGGGGCCATTCTTGTCAAATGGGAACAGATAATTGAGGCTACCACTAGCACAAGCTTGCCAATATATACTTTTTTTTTTATTTTTAGGGTTTTTTTATGGCCTTTATTCAACAGCAGCTTGACAGGAAGGAGGTCAGAGAGAAAGACACGCAGAAAAACGGCCCAAGGACGCGACTCTGATCAGGGATAACTGTATTGACGACTGTAGCCTCCGCTCCAACACCGAGCTATGTGGCGCCCTCAAGCTTGCTGAAAATAATAATAATAAAACAAAAAAAAACAATGCCTGGTCTGGTGAATCTCAGTAAGTTCAACATTCAGATGTGTTGAAACTTCACTAAAAACAGAGTTGGACCATGTTCCCGTCCCTCATTGCTATAATGGTTTAGACTGACAGTGTAACAGGGTAAGCTGTCCTAACATCCGGTTACAGTTTGTGAGAAATTTGCAAGTCAAAATGTGGGACAGACGGACTCCTACCGAAGAACGGACGCTGAAATCGTTAGTTTTGAGAGACACTTCTGCGTGTAGCTCGTTCAACTTTATTTTTTAAATAATTGTCTTGTGACTGAGTTGTTTGTTTTTCAGTCGATATTTGTTCACCATATGTGTGAAAAAGTCTGGAAATGATTTATTGCTGTACCACTTTTTAAATAAAACTGGCATTTTAACAGCGGCGTGTGCTTCGAGTTGATGTACAGCCTGTGCACAATCGGCTCCAAACAAAAACATCATAAAGACCCACAAAAGTGAGACTGAAGTTGCGCTCAGAGCTAAATGCCGAGGCCACACATCCAGAGATATTGTGGGAGGCGTAGCTCCGTATTTGTCCATCACTTTGAATGCAAATGAGGCCATTTTCCATACTAAAGCATTACTGACTCCACACTATAAGCAGTGTTGCTACAAGGCTGTTTTCTTATTTTTGCCTGTTTCAAGGAAAAATCCATTCAGTATGAATGAGGACTAAAATTAGGCGCATCCTCAGGCTAATTTTAAATGATGACCTGAAGAATGATTTCAGGTTTCTGACCACAGCTGACATTTTGGTCCACCACAGAGGCCAAACAATGGGCAAAAGATGGGGGCAAGCAGGAAAGACTCATGAATGACGAGCAAAAGAGAAAGGGCAAGGTTGGAGAGGAGGAGGAGGAGGAGGAAGATGAGGGGAGATGAAAAGAGAAGATAGGGTACAGCAGGAGACTAACTGCAGCACACACAAATTAGGTGACAGATGAAGGAAAAAACCTTGGAGTGAAAATAGAAGCAATTTCAATTATCAACAGCTAACACATTACACCAACTGTGTATGAAAGTCACTTTGTTTGACTTGAAGAGGGGAACAACTCTTGCTCTCTTTGATCCTTTGGTGCAGCACGTAATTTAATCACTCGGAGACATCATTCAGGGGTGGCCATAGCAACTGTGTGATTTTTGTTCTCACACTTGAGACCTTTTTCTTTAGCGATCTGCAATGTTAAGACTGTTCTTAATGTTCGTTTCTGCTGAATGTAATGCACAATATCACAATGAAACTTCAATTCATGCAGCATTATTAAAGCAGCGTAAAAGACGTAAATGTGCGTAACACACGCAGAGGCAGTAGGGCACAGACTGCAGGATCGTTTTTGTTTACGTGACCAAAACATTAAAGAAAAAAAAAATGGTTTAATTAAATGGGCTGCAAAATAGAACTAAGCAACCATCTGTCAGGTCCTTACAGCTAATAGCTGCGTTGCACTTCCAGACTTTAAAATGTAAACAAGCTGCTCGCATAGCAGATATTTTCACGAATCACGAACTTGTGAGCAAAACAAAAAATGTTGCTCAAAGACGACATATAAACACGGACTTAACATAGATTGTCTAATATATAGTAGTATTTCATTCAAGCACTTGAGTTCTGGATTTCATTGTGTGTTTTTTTTTATTTTTTATTTTTATTAAGATTACCGCACACACAGTTGGGAAAACACACCTGGATGACAGCTTAAAGAACTCTGCCGCACTGAACTTGGCGCTGCTCGCACAAACATTCACAGGGATGAGCAGTCATTATCTCTGTGTATTTTTAATTAGGCTGGCTGTGTGCGCATACTGTGTAAACAATAAATGCATCAAATTATTTTATTAAGAAATTAAGGCCACAGAAGATAACCCCCAACAAGAATTAGCATTTTACTTTTCTACTCGCACAATACTTAAGTGAACCCGACACATATTTTTGTTTTTCTTCTTTTTTGTAGGCTGCGTTTGTTCAGGAGTTGGAAGTGGGCTCCAACAAATTAAACTAACTCAAGCTAGTTGTAATCTGCTTTATTTAGAAGAGAAAACACACTGTGCTTCAATCTTAAAGAAAAAAATAATATAAGATTGTGGGTCACTTTCTTTTTGTAATTTGTTTTAAAATTGCACCTCATATATTGAAAACAAAGCAACGCTCCGAACGGGTCAAGAACTGCCATCTTCATCTTTGATTATATATTTTTTTGACACTCTTTACAAACATTTCCACTTCTTTAAACATGACCAGATGCATATTCTTTTTGTAAATGCGGTTCATAGGTTGACACTGTAAGAGGCATTTAAGCAGCATTTATAAAATGGACTGCTGATATTAAGGCCTCTGTCAGGATAAACTTTTAAAAAATATATTCTGTTTTTATCAAACTACCTTTATGATATTAGCACAAACACAACATCGTAGAAATGAAAGAAAATAACTTTGCTGTACTTTATCCAGCTTTTCCTGAATGTCTTGAAAATTACCTCAATGATACTAAAAACAGTATCATTTTAAGACTTCCTCACACAAAACCAACTTCCACACTGAAGAGTGGCACCAGATAAGTATGCAGTATTAACCATTTGGAAAAAAAAACATATATATTTGAGTTGGTAAAGTGTACACACTGAAGTTAAAATCTCAGGTTTCTCTCAGCAGCAGTCTGTCGTGCCCACTCTTCTTTGCAAAATCTGATAGACTAGGAGGACATTTCATTCACAGCCTTCATCAGATGAAAGAAACTTGGATACATCTTTAGCTTTTTGTGTACACTAATCTCAACCCAAAAATGGCAGCTCGAGACTTTTAAGCCCAACAGAGAAATTCAGCAAATATTTTGACAAAGTCATGCGAGGCAAAAAACAAAAAACAAACAAAAAAAAAAACACATGACTATCCCAGTGGTGCTGTAAGCATTCATGTGGACAACCGTCCAATTACAGGTGTGAGATGGGGCTAAATGGAGAAAAATGATGTCCAGTCAGGCGAGCGAGACCTTGTCCCTGAGTAGTTGTTTGGCGGTTTGATCTACAGCACGGGTCACCTTGTCCATCCATTTACAGCCAGCCTACAACACAACTAAACCCAATTCACAACAGGCAGGTGAAGCTAAGATGAATCATTCGGGTCGGTGAGAAACAATAGCCTCTTTCTAACTTCTCAGTAGTGTCCTTGTAACATTTAACCTTCAGTTGAGGAGGGGAAAAAATGATCTCTAATACTTCAGTTTGAGACTGAAGCTTGAGCTAAATCTTTGTTTATTCCCCTCTGGGTGCTGCAGCTGCTTGACTTACTATTATCTTTGTGTGCAGAAACTTCGGTTAATTAAGGACACTCTGTTGTGTTTAGCTGCCAGCCTCTGGAAGAGTAAAACTGTTGGAAAAGCAACAAATCATAAACTTTAGCACCTACCGAAGCACCATAATTATCGACGGCCAAACACTGCCAGCGCCAACTCATCCAGTGTTCAACATGTAGATGTGGCAGCATGATCCTTGTCCTACTATAAGAGCACTCTGCATGTATAAATTAGCGACATTATGTAAATATATAGATATATTACACTTTCTTTGGCATTAAGGAGAAACCTCTGCTGCTCGTCCTCTCTAGCTCACCAATTAATTTTGATAAAACTCTGTTCTGTTTCTAGAAACAGCGAAAGCTTGACTGACTTACACATTTTCGTTGCAGATCCATTTTTATTCTAATTTATCCTTGTCGCAACAAATTAAATGGCGTCATGTTTGGCTTAATCTAGTCACACCGAGCTGGACAGAATTTAAGGGGGGAATTGAATTGTATTTAATCACAGTTTGCTCTTCGTGTACCTTTGAGGTATCCGAGTATTAGCAGCGTATCAACGTATATTAGTCATCAACAAAGGAGAGACTCACAATCCTGCTGAACGCTAACTGAGCTCCACACATCTCCTGTAATGAGATAACTCTCTTTTAAAACATGGCGAGTTAGGCAGCTGACTCAGGCTGGCCAAAGTAGCAGACAGATTGACTAATTAATCAGATTATATGAGGTAGTTATTTTGCTACTTTATAAAATCAGAGTTGCAAAATCTATATTGTGCACATAAACACTTCAAAACTATTACTGACTTTAGCAAGTGTTTGTTTTACACGTTTGCTTAAGTTCATGTATCGAAATCGAAGCGACGACAGTAACTTTTGATTAACTTTTACACCAGCAGAAAGTGCTGGTGTTCTATTCTGCTTCTCTCTAATAAAACAAACCAATCACCGTACATTACTTTAAACATTTTTTGTTCTAAATAAACACTAAATCCATGTTAACGCTACAACATACCTTCCAATGCCTACCAAAAGGGAATCAGCGAAGCTTTTTCAAAGTTAAGTCTTTTTATAGATCTTAACCGGCCTTATTGACAGATGGCTAAATCTGACAAACGGCTTTTGTCTAAGCTCAAAAAGCTTTTGATCCTCCCTGCACTGGCATCATAATTAACCTTGCGGTCATATCACCGTTCATACCAAGCTAGGAGTCTCTTTCCCATTTTTTTTTCTTATCACCTAAACCATCCCAACAGTATAATAATCATCATAACACTGTGCAGAAGGACTTGACGTGCCTCTAATGAGATGTCAGAAAAAAGGAGGCAAAGGAACATGCAGGGGACACACATGCCCTTAGATTACTCCCAAATGAAGACTTGTAAGAGACCATACTTCATGCAGACAACCTCATCAACCCTTTTAATTATTTTCTGAAGCTGTTCAACGTATTCATCAAGGGGACTATATTTATCTTCCCCTTTAACACTATATATCTGGGTGGATAAGGCTGTGGAGCAAATAAGTGAGTTTATGTTGATTTTTTTTCAGGTGTGAGTTTAAGCGGGCAGACATGCAGTCTGTGGGTGAAGTTTCTTTTTCCGGAGAACAACCGTCCTAATCTTTTTTTACTTTCACACTTTGAGAAGAGGCTCTATCCTTCCGCTTAAGCTCACAAAATCTTTCACAAAAGAAAATAATTAAATATATATGAAGCTGCTCTTTATTGGTAGATGAGGCTTCACCATTAACACAGACATCCATAAAGACAGAGACAATTTTCAAAGATGAATTTCATCACATCACCTGTTGATACAGCTGGTCCAAATCCCAATACATTTTTTTTTACAGATAAAAAGAAGATTATTGTCTCAGGAACAAAATGGCTTGGATGAAAGAAAAATTGGCAGTTCGGCTCCTCATTGAAAGATGCACTAATTTTGCCCAGTCTAACAATGACACTTGTTTCTATGGAAACCAATAATTTGATTTTATTTACTATAATGTTTTACTCTTCCTCTGAGACATGAAAACAATGGGACATACAGCATCAGCCTGATGTGTTAACATGTTCAATACCCATTAACTGAACAAAATATAGCAAAACTATCCCACATAGCAAAAATATCCCACACTTGCAACTTCTAAAACCTTCCTTAAGCCGAGTTATTTTAAGTAACTTTCCTTCATCCCAACATAAACCTTTTTCAATTAGGTAGGTTGGCCTTTAATAATGGAACAAATGTTCAAGTATATGGAAATCAATAGGACACTTGCAGACAATTACGAATGAAACTCATGAAAAAAAAAAAGAAGAAGTGTGATGACAGAAAAGCTTTCACAAAGAAATTATTCTCCTGTCCTTTATAAAGGGAAACCATTAATTTAGGACAGGTCATTTCTAGAACCGAGCTTAGGTTGTTTCTGAAAAGGACCCAATAGCAGGGGAGAAACTTGAAATATACTGATATGATGCAACAAGGAAAGAACCAGTAAGACATGAGAAAATCCCAACAGGGGGATTTGACGATGATGGGAAAAAAAAAACAAAAAAAAAAACTGGATGTCAGGAGAAAATAGGAGAGTAATTAGCTGAATATCGAACATCTGTGCGGGGGTTTAAACTGAGACAGTGACGACACAAAGAGGACGCAGGAGGAAGTGACTCTGGAGAACCAGGGACCAATCAAAATACAGGCGAGCACAAGAAACACAACTCAGACAAAACTAAATTCAAAGTCTGAAGGATCGCAGCTCAAGCAAGGGCAACAAACTGCTTCACATGAAGTCTCAAGATGTGTGTGCGTATGAGAGGTCACAGTAGTTTTAAACATTTAGGTAGCTTACAGCTCCTTATTGCATGACAAAGCATAATGACGACATCGGGTCTGTTTAAACTAGATAGTAGATAAACATCAGGGATTTTCTATCGCTGACATAAAAGCACAGCTTGTGCTATAAGAACAATCATACATAACATACACATGCACCCACACACACACACAAGCACACAACTGACATTCAATCCAGTCAGTTGTTGGAAAGCTCGTCTGTTGCACCATCAGATGAGCCAACAGCGATGCGACCTTTAATATATCAATTTCAGGGCTTGTATTGAAGGATCACCTGTGCCGCAAAGCGCAAAAGCAATGGCTGGTGACACACCACAAATTAAAACCATGGCGGCTGACTAATTGATATGAGAACCACCCTTCTCCTCCTCCACTTCCTTCACTGCTCTTCTAATCAATACCAGACTCCACAACAAACACCACATCTGAAGAGGCTGCAAGTCAACAGATCAAAATCTATCCCCTCAGCAGATACGGCCGGTACAGGAAGGATAGGAAAATAATTGCCTGCAACAAAATGCCCGCATCAGACACCTTTTTCTTCTATCAACATTAGCTTGTTAGAGTAAATTCAATTAGAGGAGATCTGAGGCAATCTGATCATTGCAGTGTGACTACACTTAACATTTTGCCCAACATAGATGTTTCTAAGCCTTCCAATCTGACTGTCTGCCAACCGGGTCGTCCTTCCCCTCAGTGATCTTCGTTTTCTGCCCGGTATTTTAACCGGCTCCTCTTTTAGGCACGTGGTTAATCATCACAGGTGTTTCAGATAGCAAGGTGATGCAGATGCTTAGCAGAGCAACAGGGGTAAAAAAAAAGATAAAAATGCAAGCAATTTCAGCATTTTCTGGAAGCAAAGAAGCAGCTGTGTGGGACAAAGTTAGCACTGTGACACATGTAGCTTTATGAGATGTGCATGAGGTCAAACATTTCTCAGAACAGATGTGAACAGACACAAGTCGAGATAAATGTTTCTGCAGCGAGACAGCAAAACTAAAGGTTCTAAAATGCAACAGGAGAAACACGTTTCTCACGTAAAAACCTGAAGTTTTATAAAAAGCTGGCTTGTTAGACAGTTAATATATTTGGTATATTAACAGAAAATGGAGAATGAAGAGAACAACAGACACGGACACACGCTAAAGACCTATTAACTAAAACAACATGCAGAAGTAATCCTTATTGCTTTGATAGATATCAGTGATTTAAGTTAAAAAAACAACTTTGATAAGAATCAATTAGTGGTTTCTTAATTCATTTGTGACTCTTGTATAGGATTTTAAAATATTCATTATCAAGGCAGAACAAACTACTGTCATCATTCAGCTTTCATCAGTAATAATTTTACAGTAGTATTCTTCCTGTGAGATCAGTGGTACACATTTCAGACATTTAACAGCTACGATTTCAACCATATGAGGGGAAAATGACACTCGGAACACAGGAACTCGAACGGGCAGTCTGAACTAAATGAGAAGCTTCAAGTAATAAATCTCTGTGATGAGCCAACGCATACAAGTAATTACAAGCATCCGCTTTATCTCTCCCCGCATCTCTGCTGACGAAAGACACGCATCGAATTAAGAGCTTTGTGATGTCAGACCGGTACGAGAGCAGGGGCAGACTAAAGAGCACTTCTGAAGATACAATGACTGCTGGATGTGCGTAGGTGTGAGTTCATTCAGGGACATGGCGATGGCAAAGATGCCAACTTACCTAAGAATACATAATTGACTAAATGAAGACAGACATGTCTTTCATACCCACCTCTTCCTTATAAAGTAATAAGCAACTTCCAACAGAAAGTTGAGATTTAAAGCCTTTAGAGATAATGAAACATCCCCACAGTTCCATTTGTTTTTTTCTTTTATTGTGAACGGACCAATCGCAGCGCTGCCAAAGAATTACATCTTTCTGCCACAGGGCTCATAAAACCAGCCTTTTTAGGAGTATGCTTTTTCTAGTCACTGTCCTTATAAATCAAGCGATTTTATTAGAATACAAAATTCAATTCTGAAGTAAATACTAGTCGGAGACACAACGGCAGACTCCCCTGCAGCTCAGCCACCTGCAACAATAACAGGCTTCCAGGAGGAAACTGAACCTCTGGGGACTTTACTTTTAAAATGATTTACTTCTTATCCAATAGGCTTCCTTATTTAAAACCTGGCACATTGATCTTTTATAGTAGACATATTTATTCCTTAATTTAATGTCACTTACTGCTACCGGGTGTACCCGCCTCTCGCCCAGTGACTGCTGGAGATAGACAACAGCCCCCCCACCCTGCAAGGACAGATAGGTAGAGACGATGGATGGATGGATGAATGAATGAATGAATGAATGAATGAATGGGTGGGTGAGTGGATGGATGGATGGATGGAGAAAATTTGCATTCTTAATGGCAACTTCCATCATTCAAATTAAGACGGCTGGATAGATGGTGAGCTATTTATTTATAGTCCATTGCAAAAGCACTTAGACTTTCTACATTTTTGCCACGTTATAAACAAGCATCAGTTTTATTCAGAGTTCATGTGATAAACCAACACACGGCAATGTGCAATCAGAAAGTGTAAAGAAAGGAATGCATAGTTTGTGTTTGTCTTTTGCAGCCTGAACCAGGTTTTATTCCCAGGATTTCCATGTCTTTAACTCACTTCATCTGCCTCTCACGTCTCACCAGCTTCTGTGGGTCCAGCCATGAACCAGGCTAAAGGCAAGAGGAGGAAGAGGAATTTGCTGCAGTGGCCTTGAGACTCTGGAGCTTTTTCCCTGTAAGAACTCTTGGTAATTTCTGTTAAAAGCAGCTCAAAATGCATCTTTTTAAAGATGGCCTATATGCAAGGTCCTGTGCATTAATGTGTTACTCTAGACTTAATCTTGCTTTTATTATTGGATCTTAGACCTACAACAGTACATCTCCATCACGGTTCAATTATTATTATTATTATATTTTTTGTCGCAGCAGCTTATTTGGACTTAACGTGACACGAGACTTTAAACCAGTCCATTCTCAGTGGAAATCTCATTGTCCGAGAAGGATTTTGTGCAAACAAATGTGATGAACATGCATCATATAGCCCATAGAGATATCCTAACTGGTTTATGTATATCACTACAAAAAAACAAAAAAGAACGTAGGATAAAAAACGCACCTCGGTTTTTCCTTCCAAACTTCAAGGGGTGCGAATAGCTAAATCAATGGATAAGGTAAATGGCTGATGTGAGTAGAATATATTGGAATTAGCGCTCAGTGTACTGGCAGTAAAATGATAGGGAAGCTGGAGCGTGCAGAGTCATAGGGAGGTAAAAGTCACAGAGAAGAAGAAAAAGAAACGAGACTGTGAGGTGCGGCGTGTCCAACAGGTAGATTTAATGTGACCTCGGCTGAAGTGTTGGTGAGTTTGAGGAATCCATGTTCTATTTCTACCTATAACCATCTGCTTCTGTGAGATGTTTCCAAACTGTAACCTTATGCAAATAGATGCCAAATTTAAGTTTATTTTATTTAACTAGTTGGTGAAATCCTTGAGCGAGGCCTCCTTTGATTTAGCTTTCGTTGCACATTAAGTCACCCAGCCCTTGATTCTGCCTTTTACAGAGAATAAGTTTGTGCATGGCATGACATGCACAAATGGCTGCGCTATTTTTAGCTCGCTTAGATCTTCCTCTATTTAGTGAACTTTTTTTTTTTCCTGGATGACAGATGGACATATTTCACTTTTCATTCATGCTTTCTGCAGGAATTTGATCACACAGACAGACATACACACACACACACACATAAATATATACGTACACTTACTTATACATATACACACACACACACACACACACACACACACTCATGCTCATGTATTAGAAATGAAGTGGAAACTGGGTTCAAAGGTTAGGTAGGCTCAATATATCTGTAATGTTTTCCTCATCTCTTCTCCCATCCGCTGCACTCGTCAAAATGCAATAAATTCAAAGATTATGTGGACGCTTTAGGCACCGGATCCGAGTTCCCCGAAGGAGCAAGTCGCTGCTCTCTGTTTCAAATTTCTCCAGCAACTCTGTAACCCCTGCGGAGGCAGCTATCTGAATACTGATGTATTTATTCCCCCCAGTCAGAGCATGGCGAAGAGCCATAATCCCAAGGCCCCAGCACAAGGACGTCCTCCTTGAACCATAATCACCCTTACATCTCTTATCAGCCCCAGCCTGGAGTACATGATTAAAAAGTAGCCGGGACATACAGCCTCTTCACCTGGGATATGATGAGTCCCTGCAGCTGCATGTCAATCAAGCTGAGGGGAGCACATGTGAAATGACTCATGGCCTCTGCTGGCCAATTAGAATGACAGGAAAGTCATGCAGCATATGCTGCACATTTGGAAGTAGAAAATGCAAATAGCAAGGTCCTGTAAAACTACGGAGAGGGCAACGGGGATTGCGGCAGCTCCGCGGCTTTAGAGGAAAAGGAGGAGTCTGTGGGAAGTGACTGCGACCGTCTGAGAGACACTTATTAAATACGATCGATGAAGCAGATTAAAAAGAGGAGGATAAAAAAAGAAAGAAAGCCAGAAGATAGTGGCGTTTTACATTCATCAAATCAGCTGCTTGGTGGATTTTCCTTTATTTAGTGAATGATCCTTTATAGCCAAAGTCTTTGTCTCTCTCTGTCCAGTGCTTCTGTTTTAGTGGCTGTCCTGATCTCTTGGCTCCCATTCAGTTAAAACTGATGCTGAACCTGACAGAGGCTGCTTCTACAGGACCTTTCTTTCTGTTAAAAAGGAAGAAATGATGCATTACAGATTAAAATTAAACATATCAAACACGAGGGTCATCTCTTCCCAAAATGAAACAAAAAGCAGCAGTTGCTAAAACCTACGCAAGAAAATGTCATCTTTCCTTTAGTCGTGGATCAAAGAAAGAATATTTAACTTATGCAACTGAAGTTCAACCCAGTCCACTTCAAACAGCCTACACTGCTCAGTGACTAAGACAGCAGAGAGAGTTTGTCCTCATAGATTTCTCCTGTTTTGGCTCTTTTGTCACACTTCAACGTTTCAGATTGCTCAACAAATTTTAACATCATATACGGTTCACCCGAGTAAATACAGTAGCAGTATAAGTGCGACACAAAAACAAAATAAATCTGTAAGGGAGCGACACGCTTTCACAGCACTGTAGCTACGAGTCGGTAAGTTTTTAAGAACCAGGTAACTTAGAAATACGCAGTTAATTCACCATCAGTTCTGTCCTTTGCCTACTGGAAGTGAGTAGAGTTACCAGTTTCCATCTTAATCCACTGAATGGCAACAAGAGGTGGTCAGGTAAGACGAAGAAAGCCAGGCGTATTGAGCACACGGCTCGTTTCTTGCATGCAGAACAATAAAATACCCAATTGGATATGATTCAAAGGAGTATTGATGTTTGATGAAATTCACAATCACAAATGAGAGACGTGCAACACTGCTGGCAGAGCTGACTGGCATATAATCGGCGGAAGGGGATTGGGAAGGCACGGAGGGCTGCTTCACAAGATGGGGAGCTTTAGGAGCGATGTACCCGGATCAATTCTAACAATGTTCATTTTCTGCACGCACCATTGGGAGAGGTAGTCAAATGGAGACAGATTAATATGATTGTCTCTGGGGGCTCAGACCAAGGGAGGGATGCGAAAGCTTCAGTTGAATGAATGCTGATGCGATGTAATCTTTCACCGTTTAAAAACGATGCACGTCTAAATAAGATTTGTCCTGCAAGATTAGATTTTAAATACTTAAATAGTGCTCCACAAGCTTACTAATGTTCAGCCTGGTCCAAAACGAGTCATAAAACCTTGGGATAGTTCTCCAAGATGGATGACTGTCTTGTGGTTCTGGTTCTGCTCTGCAACCCCAGAACCAGAACCAAACATGGAGAAGCAGCATTCGGCTTCCTTGCACCACAAATCTGGGACAATCTTGCAGAAAACTGCAAAACAGCAGAAACAATGAGTTCCTTGGAATCCGGACTAAAAACTCACCAGTTCAGAGTTGCTCTTTGAAACATTATAAATGAAACACTAATCAACAATCTGACGTGGCATCTGACAAAATGTAATGTTTCAATTATTGACTGTGTGTTCATTGTCTTTGTATTTGTGCGTTTTTATGACGTAAAGCATTTGGAAGTGCCTTGTTGCTAAAATGATTGATCTGAGGAGTAAGAGTACTCCAACTTGTAAACTAAGGATGGATGCAGATATCAGTGCATTTAAAGGACTGTTCAGGAGTAATATCTGGTAACATACTATATTCCAAGAGTCATACATTTACACTCTGAATAATGATATTGCCTGTAATGAGTTGAAGTGAGCTTAATTGGCCTTAGTTGCCACAAATGATGTATATTTTCAGTGGCTGAGACATTAAAGCGACAGAGTGGTGGAGATATTGTGCAACGGTGAAGAAGAAGACGTAAAATCACAATCGATATCGTCATCTCCCTTTTCAGCTTTAAGCTCGCTTTCCTCAACCCAAATCAATTTTCCGGGAATTTATCTACAAGATCAACGCAAACTATAATTGTGCAGTGAAAGAAAAAAACATAAATTAATTTCAAAAATGTGTGTGGCATACAAAGCAACTAACTGTGCTTTGATGTCAGCCTTTCCATCACAGCGCTGGCTGTACGATCAGGGTTTTCGTTCCAAATGTACCTCTCTGCCTTAATTTTAAGATCCCAGTGAGTAATCACGTCGGTCACACTGGATTTTATTTAGGGGAATCAAAGATACAAATAAATAGAAACTTTTCATACCAGGTTTTTTTTAAAACCTGTTCTGCACAGTCATGATGAGCTACCATGTGTGTCCATCACATAAAATAGAAAAAAACCCAACACTATAGATGGTTTTTAGTTCTACATTAAAAAAAAAATACACTACAAGATCTCATTGAAGTGTGATGAAATAATAATTAAATTATCTCTTCCCATTTCGGACACACAAGCATTCACAAAAGTACATTAACATTTTATGACCAATCTCTTCCGAGCCAGAAATAGGCAAGCAGGGGTGAGCTGCTGTGGCAACGGATCCTCATCAGGGAAAGTCAAATTGCTTACTGTAATTGCCAAGTTGAATTTTTATTGTAATGTTTCTACAGAGGGTTCCCCGTTAGATGAATGCAGGTCAGAGATTTTTAAAACGACAAAACAGGTTCTCTTTTTGCATTTGTCCAGCAGCCCAACTGAACAAAACTACCATTTTTCTATCTGACAAGTTCTTCACACCCCCAAAAAAATAAAAAAAATAAAAATATCATAGCAATGACAATTACACTCTGGTCAAAATGGCTTATTTGGAAAGTTGGAGACATCAAAAAGCAGCTCTAAACCGAGTAAATGATACTACGAAGTAATCATCTTGAAGGACTAATCCCTGGCAGTTTAAGCCATCTGTGAAATTAAAAGTTAATCATGGGTGATTAGCTTAAAAAACAAAAAAACAAAAAAACAAAAAACAAACATGCAACATCAGATCAGTCCATTGGTATTTCTTTTATTGGTTTACAACCCAATGTGCTATTGATTTGCAGCGTTGTGAACTTAACAGCCTTTGTAGCATAATAATTAGAATGAATCTGGAGCCAGAGCGCCATTTATCAGCATGAAAATAACACGATGAGAAAATGCACATTTCAGTGTCCTCTGTACTTCAGCGAGGGACTGAGGCCATTTCAGGGCCCATTATAGGCGTCGTCTTTGAAATCCACAGAGATGTAAGGCGGCCTGGAGGGTTTCCCGACACCGTGTGAATGAATAGCTGCCAGTTGTTTGGATCAATGCAGTAACTTCACTACACTTTTTTTTCCTTTTTTTTTTTTGGAGAAAACAACCAGTATGCTACATAATTTGTGCATGCTGTTGTGCATTGCTGGATATAAGGACACCGAGAAAAACTTTGCAATAACTTTCTCTTTAGAGGCTGGATGTACAGAGAAGTTCAGATATTGGATGTGCAATTACCAGCCACCTTATTGTGTACAGCTATGCAAATCACCAATAGCATGGCAGTAACTCAGTGCATTCAAGATGTTATGAGGATGACTTGTTGAAGTTGAATGCAACCACCACGATGAGAAGAAAGTACGATATAGCACATATGAGATGGTACAGTCAAAAACTGTCTGGTTTATGGAGAATGGCTCAAATTTGAGAAAATATCCAGTGAACACTAGCTGTGTGTGGGGGGGGGGCGATGTCAGAGGTCACTGGAGAATGGGCGGAGCCATTCAAGAAGATGGAAAGACAATCGTAGCTCAATCAGTCAGCCTCCGTTTCCTAAACAGGAAACAGAGGCTACAACTCACTCAAGCTTACCAAAACCAAAACTGGACAACATTCTTGCAAGAAAAAATCACACCTTTTCCAATGAGTTCCAGTTTCAGCTGTGATATTCAGAGGGTACATTCAGAAACATCCCAGAATATCGGCTCCACCTGCCTTGTATCACTGGTTCTGGTTGGCCGTGTTGTAATTACGGCCAACCAGACACGTATCCGACGGCGTGTCGGATATGTTTTTGGCATACTTTCGGTCTTTGTGTAGCAATTAAACTTAAATTTAAACACCATGACTTATCTTAGTCATGCTGCTTCCTGTTTCCTTCACTTCATGACCATAATGTTCCCATCTTCTGACGCCTGTAAGATGATGCACTATGTCACCATACTCAATCTCAAAAAGAGATTGTTGAACATAAGATCCTTGAACTTCAATGTCTCCACAGTAACCAGCTTTAAATCCAGCAGAGCACCTGAGGCGCGTGATAAAACAGGAGATTCACACCATGGATGTGCAGCCAATAGCTCTGCAGCACCTGTGTAGCGCCATAATACCATTAAATAAATAAAAATTAGTGTAAGTGAGCTGTTGAGTGACTAGCAGTATCTCAGCTATTGTGAATTTAGCTTTCTTTGAGGTAGTTTTTGAAACCAAGCAGAAATACGCTGCACATATAACTTCTAAATAACCGTTTTGCATTTGATACAGATGTAAAGGTCACTGAGGGGTTTAGCATCGTTTATCGTTGTGAATCATTGTTTTCAAACTCATTTTAATTATGCACTTTAGAAAATTGCGTAAATTGAAAAATGCAATGACTGACAAGTTTTCGTTTGAGAACTTTAAAAAAAAATAAATAAAAAAATAAAAGAGCAGAAGCATGCCTGATCAAAGTCTGGCACCCACAATGTCTGATTCACTAAAATATCTGTATTGATTTATGGAACAAGATTAAGTGGAACTGACTTATTAAGTTTGAGCTGCATATGTTCTCTATAGAAACACAGGCCTATTTTACATTTTGACATTCTATCAATACTACACCAGTAAGTATTTCTCCCTCACTACAGACATTAATCAAGGCATTGCTTTTTTTTCTCTCTTAACGACGGCATGCTCACACAACATCTGTGATGCAAAATATATTTTCACACAAGCTTTGTGTCCGTAAATTTAACAGACTTCTTCTGAACGTGTTGCATACGAGGATGTAAATGTTTGCAACGTTTATCTCAGATGTTTTAAAGAGATGGCGCAGCTCAAGAAGTCAGGAAGGTAAGCCGGCATATAAAATATCTTTCTAACTGAATGGTTATGGTTTTGCATCATTACTCGAGTCTATTTATAACTGAAGTGAAGTAACTGAAGTACCTTTGCAAGGGAGTCCTTGCAAAGGTACTTTCGTAACATCGTCATCAAGCTCCAAGTACATTTTATCTCCCAATCTACTCTGTCTTCTTCAGCTGCACCATAACACAGCAACCTGCAATTGTTTAGAACATTTTAAAGAGGAAGAAAGAGACAATCCTGCTTTTAATGCATCAAATTTGAGGATTTTTGCAAGGTAGTAGTGAAGGAACTTTATGTTACACTACCAAATCGATTCAACACCTGAACTTCAAACACTTCTGAGTTCATTCGACTAACCCAGGGTTAACAATCTGCTGAAGCACAGTTCTGGAGTTACCTTTTGATTTGCACAAATACAGGAACACTTTGTCCTTTTCTCTTAGGGAGGGATGCACAAATCAAAAGCCGACTTTAACGCAAATGAAGAAAGGTTTCCACTCGACAGACACCCTGCGTTAAGCATCTGACACAATGCTGCTTAAGCATTAAAAAGGTTACCTTGGGACCGCTTCCTGCTTTGTAAAACATTTGACATTCATAAAGTTGAAGACTGCATAGCCTCTGTGCACACACTAGATGGGTTACCAGCTGCGATCCGCTGTGAGAACAGCTTGTGAAACAAGCAGTCACGTGATAAAAGAAAAGGAAATTGATAAGGGCATTTATGTCAATGCGTGTTGCAATGCAAGAGATCTAAAAATGGGTGTGGGCCATATCACACATACTGCTTATAAATTAAAGACTCTTCTGTCAACACGCAGCTACAGGCACATAGATCATGGAGACCAATGGTAATCAACCAAGTTCATGTAAGTACTAATTGAGTGTACTTTATTTTTGCAGAAATAGAAGATTAGATTTAAACTCATGGTTGAAAGGCAGCAAATCTAAAGCAAACTAATGTGGAAAAGATTCTCATTTGCAGTCAGTTGTGACATTGGGGAGTCAGAACTAGTTTTTGATTGAGTATGCAATGGAAAAGATTAAACACAAGCAGGAAAAGATGTTCTATGAACAAACCCACCTGGTTTCAACTGATTGATCCTTAATGCGTTGTTGCAAAAAGACTGATGGGGACGGCCGAAACTGAGCAGGAACATAAGGTACAGCTGGGAGTAAGTCAAACATGAGACTCAGCATAATGCATTCAGTAAGGATGCCAGGGTTGGATTTACAGTCTTTGACAATGGCAGAAAGCCTGTTGGGACACTTAAAGTAAGTTGGCAACAAGACATCTTTTTTCAACAGCTGGACAGTTATAAAAAAAAGGAGCTAGCTCAATAAAGAATAAGCTTTATTGAGCACTTATTTAATAAAAAAGTAATTTAAAAGTGTGCAAAAACTACTGTTTTTGTGTAGAAAACGTCTGTCCGACCTCTTTAATAGAGGGTGGTCATAAAGATGCTCTATTTGTTGTATTTAATGACACTCCTTGCATAATGTTTACACCGTTGGATGTTTAAAGCAGAGAAACACTCGGAGGAAACTAACAAAAGTTTTGGGAGTCAAATTATCCAGATATCTTAGCAGTATATGTTATACTGCTATCTTGGTTAAATATTCGAATAAGTCTAATAAAAGCAGTTTAACATAAAGACTTTTATATAAATAAATCCTGGGTTGGACATACATACCGACTTTAAGAGTGTTCACTAGTAACTGGCCAACATTCAGCAAGGGTGAGCAGAGTAAGCAAGCAAATAATGTGAACTGACTCTAGGTCAGTTTTACTTTGAACCAATTAACCGGCAACATGATGGTTGCGTTAGTTCGACAGATCCAAGACCACTTTCTACATCCCAATAGGAATTCTGCAGATATTCCTGACAAAGTAGCTTTACCAGAGAAAACAGATTGACTTTAGCAGCGAGGATTTAAAATGCTGCCAACATCAGCGCACAGAGGAAAGGCAGAAGATGCAGACAGGACAAAACAATCACTCAAAATTAGCACTTCTAAGCTGTCTGAACTATATTTAGTACTTTATTTATTACAATAGTTGTGCTTTGTGCATTGTTCTGTTCACAAAACTGAGTCTCTGCAGTGTGATATACCGAGGTTCTTATTTTTCTAACGTAGCTGCTGCTTTTAGCATCCGGCCGTTTCTCAATATTTTATGTGGTTTTGGCAGTGCGAAAACATTTGAAAAGGTAAAACCAAAACATGTGTGCCAAATCCATTTCACGACTGGTGAAAGTTACACACATTTTAAAAAAAATAACGTTATTTTTTTTTTTAAATGCGTGTAAATTTCACCAGTCATAAGATCAGTCATAAAAAGCATCAAACAGGCTTAATGTTGTGGTTTTAACTTGATAAGATTAATTGCTTGTTTGGTCTTTAATAAATATCTTCTGGTAAGCCGTCTTCAGGTTTCTTTCATCTTCAAGTAGATTTTGTGTGAAATAAATGAGTATGCAGTAAATCGTGCTCTGACTACGTTAACACGAGTTAATCTGGATAAAATGCATAAACTACCTCAAAATGTACTTGTGCATGATTTAGGAGGCGGCAACCAATCTGCAAAAAAAAAAAAAGCAACATAATGGACTAAATGGTTGATGAGGAGATCTGTCTAGTTAAGTAACTGTGACTGTTGTCTCTTATCATAACAATCAGCAGCTGAGAACAACTGGGGCTGATGCTTACCGAGTTCACATGAACCCGGCAGCTAATATGTTCACTCTGTGCTGGGGAGCACTCATATAGACTTAACATTTATTAAACTGCTGCGACTGAGTGAATTTGGTGCCGACAGCCGTCACATCTTATGATATCAGCAGTAGCCTATTAATTCTTTCACGCCATTTAACCCAAGGCATGAGAGCTATAGCTTTAAAATACTGGCTCCGGCTTTTTTTTTTTTTTTTTTTTTTAATTGGTGATGTTAACGTTTGACTTCAATGTTCTGTTTTCGAAGCGGCTTCCTATTTTAGCGTCGGCAGAGAGCGAGACCGCGCGCTAGCTCAGGTAGATAAGGGAGTCACGACGCGCGCTACATGTACACCGTGTCTGTCTGGGTTCTCCGTTTTCCCTTGACCACCACTTGAATCCCTTCAAGTACTTTATCTATGCCAGCTTGCTTTGCACTTATTCTCCTTCTCATTTATCACTGTCTAAACGTTTGACAGGTTGTGCAGTGGATATGGATCATCTTTGACAGACAAATAAACCACTCCCCAAAGGGGCACCGAGCACACAGACGGCTGTGCTGTTGCAAGAAAAATGTGCAAAGAGATAAAAACCATGAGGAGGCACAAACAGGCACGCCAAAGGCCACAACCTGGCATCACTGTGCTTTGTCCTCACACCTGGGCCATAGAAAGGTAACGCAACACAAAAAGCCGACGCGTTCTGCTAAAATATGACTCCCAGAACCTGTTTAACTCTTACCACCCAGAATCAGATTTTGTCCAATGATTTTCTTCCATTCTCCGCCTGTGTGCTAAACCAAAACATCGCACAGAAAAAGATTTCACCCTCAGAGTATTATAAATCAGTCAAGTTGTACAGATACACCGCCGAAATGTAACTGGCTAAATGGCTTGCTTTTGCCGTGTGTGAACCGTGCTGGGTGCGTACGCTTCAAAGGCTGAAGGGTAGACGCATGGCAGCTAGTTAACATTCACAACTTTGGGGAGTTGAGCTCCCATGTCCAATCCATCAATTGATCAAGAATGCAATGAGACCATGAATCTTACTTCGTTTTTCTTGTCAGCGCACAGTGCACACGGCCTCTGCTGTAATATTATATTTGCTCGCTCTGCCACTGTCACTTAATATTTTACATACATATATATATATATATATATATATACACATATACACACACAATTTTTTTTTTACTTATAACAAAGTACTTTTTCATGTTTTCTTTTAGTTCAATTCTTACACTGATTTTTCCATTGGATAGATTCAAACTAACATGCTTGTTTGTGAGAAGCCTGCTTCTTCGACACGAGTTAAGCTTAACATTTTTGAGAAAATATGCCATTTTAGGATTGCGTCAGAGGGCTTGTCAGACCCACAGATTTAATATATATATAAAAAATTATTTGCATCTATATGTATCCATCATTAAAACTATGTCAGTCTCTGGGAAAAAAAAAAAAAAAAAAAAAAAACAGTCCAGTCAATGAGACGCACAAATATTACAAAACACCAATGGTTAATATTATGTTTGCCAAAAACTTCATCTGGATGTTGGTTGAAACCAACTTTTGGTTGAGCTTTCTGCTCCTCCCTGTTAGAGTCTTCTGCTCTTTCATGCATGTCATCGCCAAGTCGCCTTGCAGGTTTAAACTGTACTTTGCAGCCTGCAGCAGAGTGCTGTCTTTCAGCAGTAACGCCATCCCAAAGCGGCACAGAGGACTGTGTTCAGTGCCTCGCTCCTCGTTCCTGGCATCTTCAAAAAGATACCTGAAGATAATTCGATCAATGGATGAAAAAAGTTGTACTAACTTCAGCAGATGGCATACATGGGGAAGTGTACATTGGGAAATTACAAGGATTTTAAGAGATCCAACACTTCAGACAGCAATGGTAACTCTAACTAGAGGTATGATTTATATGCTGCTTAGTAAACAAGTTACTCTTTCAGCAAAAGAGGTCTTTGTCGTCCTTTAAAACTGATACTGCATTAATTTCAATTACTTGTTCTTCAATAATCATGTAACCTTTTACAAATTATCATAATTCAAACTCTTTCAACTGAAACTACTTGAATTATCATAATCATACATATTCATCCTTACAAAGACTGAATGGTGATGCACCAGGATTTTCCAGAAATGAGGCCAAGAAACACATCTGCTTTTTTTTTTTCCAACACTCTGCAAATCGGTAAAAGACCTGAAGTATTTCTCTCCATTTCTTTAATTAATATGTTTAAAAAACATTAATAAAACACATCTATTAGCCAACTCTAAATTAATAATAAACAAATCTAACATACAAGCACAAAATGCTTCCACAGCAAGACCAACACGGAACACAAATTGCTGGAAAATCCGTCATTTAGTTTAAATTAATTGACATCGTCACTCTGACTTGCTCCATTGTGCTCGATTAAAGCTGCAGAGCTCGCTTTGCAAACCTCAGCAAACCAGACGCCGGGTAAACTGAAGCACAGATACGAGCAAACGGCTGCCAACGGGTCAAGTGTCTGGTAACACTTCACCCAGATCAGAGCTGAAACAAAGGTACGCTGCCATGTGATTTTCAAACTGCCGGAGGAACCGAGTTTGACCCAGCAGAGCCGTACCAATCCAACGCTGTTTTTAACAACAACCAAGAGCATCACACAAAAAAAAGCAGCAGCCATGAGGCCTCAGCAGTAGAAATCCTGCAGTGAAATCTCCACTGCCTAAGATTTTTGACAGATTATCCGTTTTAATCCAGCAGATAAGGGTTGTACGTTGCGATGCTGGATTGAAATTGGTTTGACTGATTTCGACTTTCGCTTCCTAATGAATTGAATAGTGATGGATGCAGTGAATTTAAAACATTTGAAACAGATGTCATTCATTGTGCCCATAAGGAAAAGAGTAGGAAAATACAGCAAAGATGACTCCGAGTTGAATATTTTTGGGCAAAGGATCCATTTGAGAAAAGTGAATATCACCATACTGTCATATTCTGAGAATTTATTAAAACTAGTCAAATGAACAAAACAAACAAAAAAAAGAAATAAAATAAGAAATAAAAGAATCATTTACGCTATACTGATGTAAGAGATCAGAAATCAATTATTTCTTTGATTTTTATTCACAGCTTTAATCCTTCTCGCCACACTGCGGTCAGGTTCAGATGACCAACTAATCTGAACATTATTTAGTGGAATCATACATGTTTGTGCTGGAAACCAAAATAAAGTGGGAAAGAATGGGTCTCACACAGGAAGAGATGCTGATTTAAGAATCGCTGTTTTTTCCCCCCAGAGTAACTGTGACACCCTGATCTTTAACTCAATATTATTATTTCTCTTGATTTATCAATTTCTTCTACTTCTTTTTTTTCTTAAACTGACAAGTTAAAAGTAAATTTGATGGAATCAAACTAAAATGGTCCAGTTTAGGAATAAAGCTCGGTTGGGATAATTTGTATCAACCTGCATTACTTCCAGCCACTTCAGTTTCCACAGGGGTCATTAAAACCTCCAGTCCTGCTCTTTCCCTTAAAGCAGCTTCGGTCTGTAAAACTTGTGCACTCACTGCGATTGTGTTGGGAATAATTTTTGTTAACCTGCAAACCACTGATCCTCTTCTAAGTGTCAGCAGACATGGTCCACTTGACACCAGTGATACTTGTATCATATAGGTGAGGGTGATTGATAGAGTAGAATTTGATAGGAAGCACACCAGCATACCCATCACCAGTGTACAACAAGCGCTACAGTCAAAAACCCTCAGCAAGAATGTAAATAGAGCTTCATTACTAAAAATGACCACTGATTAATAGCAGAGTAAAGTTGCAATATTAACGGTTCATATCGTGCACACATTAAAATGCAGTGAAAGCTAACGTTTCGTTAGAGTCGTTGCTCTTTTTTCCCCCCGTTTAGTGGCAAGAAAAAAAATATTTCTAGATTTCAAAGTCCATTGAAGATGCGTTTTTATGTTAAAAAAAATCAAACAGAAGAAAAACAGCCTGCAGAGCATCTGAGGCCTGTTTATACTAGTCATGGACATGGTCTCGATTTATCAACCGGAGACTGTTCATCATCAGGTCGGTTTTTCAAAAACAGCTCAGGGGCGGAATCACCAGAGACGAGACCCAAATAAGCTAGGATTTCACTTGTCATCTCACAATATTTCTGTTTTGACAATCTGACCACGCAGAACAGATGTTCCTGCAAAAAGCAAAAAACAAAACAAACAAAAAAAAAAATAGCACTAAATTATTCTTGATTTGATCATCCTACTATTTTTTTATGCCTAAAAAAAACCTTCTGATTTGCCAAAATGATCTTAAAACTGTGCTGGGAGCAAAAATAAATGATTGGAATTCATCCAAATCTCAAACACTGTTTGAGCCAAAGTCATTATGCTAATACCTCAGTGTGGTTTTATGCACTGTTGTTGACTTCTGTTAATATTAGTACTATCTCTGAGGATAAGAGCGCCTCCTTGTGAACAAGGGTAGCACCAAGATTTAAGAAAAACAACAAAGTTTCAGATTACGCCTCAGGAGAAAAGACGAATGCGTGCAGGTAGTTTATCTTCCTTCTGACGTTTTTGATCAGTGTATTGCATCACTTACAATTCATTCTTGGGGAAAAGAAAGTGTCTTCATCTTGGTGGCTGTTGAATCGCCTGTGTTCAACATGAGGATTCAAACGGAAAGGAAACATTTAGCCGTGTTTTCCTGAAAGAGGAGTGCTCAGAGAGATGAGGCTGGGGAGGGAACGGGACTCGGTATTTGTTGATAATCGTTCAGGTTAACATAAGATAGATGCTACAAAGTTCGAAAGCATAAATGTTTAAAACAGACAGAAGAAATACAGAAGCAGGACAATGGTTTCACATGGATTCTTAATGACCTATCAATATTAAGCAGGCTATGCATTTAAATAACGGCACTTAAGTGCTCTCCTTAGGAATGCATTTGTGCAGCACTTGTGCTTTTGTTTGAGGCTGTTCTATAATTTATTAATTCATATCCTATGCAATTTTGCAAAACATGAAAAACAATCACTCAAAATAAATAGCAATCTCATAAACGTATCAAATAAACAGAGCAACACACCTTTGATCCCAGTTGGATATACAACAAGAGCGGATAAAAGTTGCACTGATCGCAGTTTTCTGGTCGATCGTCAATCTTTCTAACAGCCTAACCTGCTGATCCCGCTTGACTGCACATAAAAAAAGCAATAAGACACTTGTTCAGTACGCAGTTTACACAAGTTATATTTTTTAATGTGCCGCTTGTGCGCAATAAGTTACCAGTGACAATCTGGCATGCGCTAAAACTGAAAGGATTTACTATGTTTTTTGTTTTTTTTGTTTTTTTTTGCCAACTACCATAAGTGAAATGTGTGCCTTTGATTTAAACAGATACAAAAATGTCAAAATTAACTACTAATTAATAGTTTTTAACTTTCTATACATTTGAAGGTATACTGAATACAAACCTTGAGGCTCCACTTTCAAAAAGAGTTGTCATTTTTCCAACTTTCATACTGAAAAATTGCTACATATGAAGACAGTCCACCAAAAAAGTAGTTCAAGTTGCAATCAGAAATTTAGTAGCATTCATTAAACCTGTGACAGAAATACTGCTATGCAATCTCTACCGTTGTGGACATATTACCGCTGCGTTTGAAGGCATAAAATAGAAAACACCACGTTGGCCATCCAAAGAACTGAAACAGGTGTCCCAATCACTTATATTGCCACCGGTGTATAAAATCCAGTGCCTTGGCATGCAGACTTGTTTTTACAAGCATCTGTGAAAGAATGGGCCAACTTCAGTAGCTCAATGATTTCCATTGTGGTACTGTGGCCTGATGCCAGCTTTGCAATAAATCCAGTTGTGAAATTTCCTCTGCACCAAATATTTTACAGTCAACCGTTAGTGGCATCATAAAGAGGATGTAGTTGATAGCCACAGTCGTCCACGCCTCCAGTGGCCTCCAGATTAGCTCCACAACAGTGCATAGAGCGCTTCGGGAAAGGAGCTTCTATTGCAAAGCAGCTCCATCCAAGCCTTAGTGCAATGCAAAGTGTCAGCTTCAATGCATGGTTGTAATGCACACGTCTACTGGACTCTATAACAGTCACAATTCAGGGGATCAGGCTTTGGTTGGTAGTTGCCAGACTACATTGTCCAAATATCCATTGTCTATACCCACTTCTCCTTGCAGGGCTGGCATCTTTCTCTAGCTTTCATTGAGAGAGAGAGAGAGAGAGAGAGAGAGAGAGAGATGCAGCAACACCATGGACAGCTCACCAGTCCATCACACAGGCAACACAGAGACAAACAGCCATGCATACCTAACAGTCATGTTTCTGTCAAGCCAGCGTGAATGCACGCATTCACGAGAAGAACGTGCAAACCCCAGGCCAGGATTCGAACCTAGGACAAAGAAAGTTCCATAAAGACACCGACGAGTCTCGGCTGGAACAACATGACCGGTTTTGCACAGATTCCCGACCTCAGCCTGAGCCAGGTCTTTTCATCCATCATCAGTGTCTGAAACCACACGGACGCATCCGGAATAAAAGGTAAGTAATTCTCATCCCTGCCATCCTAAAAACCTTACGGAAAACCTTCCCACAAGAGCCGAAGCTGTTGTGGCTCCGAAGGACGCACAGACTACTTGTCAGACCACATGGATTATGAATGGGACGTCTTTCAAGTTCATTTGCGACTGAAAGCGAATGATCAAATACTTCCAGCAACACATTGTACTTTGGAATTAGTGTTAACAGTATGAAAATGATTTGCAAATCCCACAGGTTTACAGAAGAAGCAAACAATACGTCAGTAGGAATAATTGCTTAACTTGAATATCTCCTAGCAAATCACATCTTGAGACTCTGGCATGTGTTTTTACAATAGTGTTTTTCAGCATGAAATCAACCTGAGCTGTTTGTGGGGTTTTTTTTGTTTTTTTTTTTTTAAATGAGCAACATTTCTCCTTAAAAAAAGGCCCTGAATATGGCTCAACAGGTGGAGACAGCAAAGGATGAAAGCCATGTTCCTCATTGCAACATATGAAGCAAACAAAACAAATTTTCAAACAAGGACATTTGGATTAGTATAGAATTACTGCTGGAATCAAAAGTGGAAAGCAAAACAGACGAATCCACACTAATTTTCTAATTTTTACATTAGAAAATGTAAAAATGTATATTTGATTGTGGAAAAAACATTATAAGGGAGATTAATAGAAAAAAAAAAAACATACCGTTACATCATAATGACTGTATGAGTCTGTCGCTCATCGTGCTATAAATAACACCAGTAACCTGTAGATGCCACCAACACAGCAAATAAAAGGAGCAGACCAAACCACAAGGTGGTGCCAAAAATATATCCTCCCTCCACTCTTCATGACAACATCGCCAGTCAATACCCCCTCCACACACACACACGCACGCACACACACCTCCTGTGAATCTGTGTTTTGAGGTGGGGGTGGGGGGTGTCCACTTTCCCAACTGTGCGCAGAGCGTCACATCAACATGCGCCACACATCTGCTGCTCATCACCCACGAAATGAATTTACAGTCCGATCTGTGTCACTTTCTGCCTGCGCCCTCCCAACATCCGTCACGACCAAGACGTCCTCTCTGCCTCCTTCCAACTAATGACTTGCGCTCTCCTGTCGCTGCCGCGCAAAGGACGGCTTCCATTCGGCCCAACATGCAACAATGTGCGCACGGCCAGAGTCCGCACAACAAGACAACTGTAGCCGCTCGGATATAAGCAAACAATCCGAGCAGTTCAAATCTGGCAACAAACCAACAGCTTCAGTCATCCATTAATTGGCAATTGCCCTGTAAATAACTATTAAACTTATCCCGCACGAATAAGCGACGTCTACCAAAACGCTTCATTTGCGTCGAGTCAATCTTAGGCAACTGACATTCTTTTAAACTCCGCGCAATCCCAAATGAAAAAATAAAAAATAAAAAAGACTCACCTTTGCTGCCTTCTTTGCTCGACTTAAAAATCAATTTCCCTCTCACTTTGGCGCGGGGTTTGTGCGGTTCGGTCCGCAGAACTCACGTTGAGTCGCAAGAAAAGCCTGTAATTTGCAGAGTAACTCAATTTCCCCTCCTCGGGTCTCTGGATCTCACGCAGCTCCCCTCCACCACCGACACTCTCCGGACAGAGAAATGGACAGATTAAATGCGATAGCGATAAGATCAACAGCGGTCCGGGGAAATCTCTCCCTCTCTCTCTCTTTTTTTTTTTTTTTTTTGGATGATCAGATCTTTTCCCGCTTTCACGGGACAGAGGCCGAAAATAAGAGCAGAGGGGTGAAAGAGGGGGAAGAGAGAGCGGGTGGCAGGTGAGGGAAATCACATCCGAAGGAGTTTGAAAAATATCCCTCTTCTCTTTATCACCAGTAGAAATGAGCCCCCCCCCTTTTTCCTCACCGGTTAAAGAGTTGTTGTTTTTTATTATTATTATTATTGTTCCACGGGCTCACAATCTGATAGGCCTTAAGAAGTGGAAGGTGTATCTGTGAGGATGATTGCAACGACGGCGCCGGTGATGCTGCGTAACCCGCATCCCACTTCCCCGTTGAGGGAAGAGCGCAGAGAGAAAAAGCGAGGCAGCTGATCCCTCTCTGTGCGCGAAGAAGCTCCTGTGATCAAACACTCTGCACCCTGCCGAAAATAAAAAAGAAGAAAGAAGCCTCCCTTTTTTTTTCACATCTTGCGCTGTTGATCCATCCACTGCGGTCCGGTAGAAAGGTTCAGAGCAGACTGAGGTGCGGGTGAGGTCTGTCCTTTCTCCTCCTTTCCCTCTCTCGATCTCCCTCCCTCTCCCTCTCTCTCTCCGTCAGAAAAGGAAGATGCTCGGTCGGTGCCGTCCTCACGCAGAGACTCGCCGGGCGTGAAAAGGAAAATGCTCCCGGACTCTGCATTTATAAACCCATCACAGGAGGTGGACGCGGTCCGCATACGGAATAAGAACACGGGTTTTTACGGGGTGGGGGGAGAAAGTTAACCGTGTGACATGTTGCTCCAGCCCGTATGAGTCGTTGATTGGTGTTGAAAGAATATTTCGACACCCAACTTATCCAGCTGCTATTGTTGTTTTGTCTAAAAGAGAAAGAAAGAGAGAGAGAGAAAAAAAAACGGAGTGGACACAAAAAATTGTGCTGCTTGAACAACAATTTCTTACTGGTTTTCATCTCACTAAAGTATTACAAAGAAAGCAAATCCAGTTTCCACATCTCTTTGGTTGAAGATGTCAGGGGCTTGTTGGGTGGGCAGTGCGGTCATCCAGTGTCCTGTGAAAGTAAACGGCCTTTAACTTTTACACTTCTTGGCATGTAGCGACCACAAATTTCAGCACAGCTTATTGGGATTTAATGATAGGCTAACACAAAGTAGTGCATAATAGAAAAGTGGAAGAAAAATGTTATTTTTTTTTTGCTTTTTATAAAGAATCTTAGAAGTGTGCATTTCTGCCTACCCAAACCCCGTTTAAAGCCGAGTCAGGCTATATAGAGATATATCCCAAACACTGAACTTCTCACAGGGCTCCGTTCAGGTCATCATCTGAAAATGTAAGGAGTACAACACGACTGGTAACCTACCAAAACATGGCCATGTTATCAACCTCGGCAAAGGTCACTGTGCTTTTGTTTTTTCCCGTGAGAGAGGTTTTACTGACAAACCGGCCGACCGGGTCATGTCTGCAACATTTGCAGTTAGCAATAGTCACCCCATTGTTGCCAATTCAGCAACTTTCTTGATATATTGAGCAACATTTCAGTCAAAAAACTGGTCTCGGCCAGAAAACTGCCATCGGTGGACCCCTATTATTTATGTGTTTGAATGGCGCGGTCAATTTCCAAACTTAATCCAATTGAGAATCAGCAATACGACTCAGATTTTCCTCATCCAATGTGACCAATGAGCTTTTTTCAGCTCCAGTCTTTATTTGACAGTGAGAGAGGGAGAAGAAATGTGTGTAAAGGCCTACAGGCCGGGACTCAAACCCAGGACAGGTCTGTCGAGGACTGAGCTGAGTACATGGACGAGCACTACACCCCTGTGCCCTTACTTATGAGCTATTTTTCAAAGAAAACCAGACAGCTAGTTGAGTTAGGGGGTCCAACTACAAGATCATGCCACATTTCATACTTTTATTTGTAATTTATTTGTGTTGGTCTGTCTCATAAAACCCCCAACATATTAATTGAAATTTGTGGTTGTTTGTAGCACGACAAAAAGTGGACAAGTTAAAATGACTTGACTACTTTTGCAAAGCGCTGTACCTCCTCACTTCTGCCGTTTGGTTCTTTGAGTGGCCGCCAGTTATTTTGCAGTAAGAAAAAAAAAACCTAATACATGGATTGAGCACTATATGTCCACACTCTGACACACAGATGAGTCACAAACATAGTGGATGAACTGTAAATGTCAATTTAAACACTGAACACTATACTAAAAAGGGTGAAGGTTATAAGTCATTAGAGCGGACAGCTCAGAAAAATCTGTCACCGCGACTCACCAGCCCACCCTCGGTACGCCCACTCAAATCATGCCATAAAACCGACACGAATCATGACACACCACTCTTATAACAGCTAAGAGGAAAAAAAAAAAACCTGCTAAATTTACATTGTTTCACACCAAACTGAATCAGAGAACCCACAAATGCTCAGTCATCTGCCAACAAGCACTGGTGAAATTTTTTTTTATCATAATACACTGAAATGTAAACAACTCAAAGATACAAGGGAAAATATTTGTGCTTAAACAGAATTTATTTTTTATTTTTTTAACCCCGCTGCCGACTCAATCCTGTGATATTTTCCAGGACTTTTATTCACACAGCTGGTAGCCTTTCTCCCAGTAAAATCCCTGATTTTGAAAAATCTATTCAACCCCAGCCTTTTTTCCTTTCACTGTATGCGACAAAGCTACTTTTTTGAAAGTTCTTTGAACAAACACTGCTTGGCAGAACTTAACCAAGAAATGCGTCTTCACGTTTTAGTAAAAGGGTAAAAAAAAAAAAAAAAAAGTTACTCATCTCTACCTGCACCACGAAGCGGCAATCCAAAATCACTCCAAAATAGTAAACCGTGTTTTTCACTCATCAGTAATCATGAGTAGAAATGGTGGTCGTCGAGTATTGCATGCCGCATCGTTCGGGATGATGGGTCTGCAGTTAATGTCAAAGTGATCTTCTTAATCACAAACCCGTGTCCCTCTGAAGCTCTCAGGTATGCGGGGCACTCGTGCAATTACACACAGGAGTGTCTCACCAGACGACTTTGACTTACGAGTCCTTCATTCCAGTCGTCCTGCTTTTGCTGCAGAACACGCGGAAATTGTAATGCAACCTTTACATCAGGCACAAATCTCTCAATATGAAAGATGGCTTCAGTGCTTCCTCCAGATAAAAGGAGTGTAACCATGGACCTGTCTTCATGCTGTCCTTTCTGTCCAAAATCCTGTGATCTCCTTACTGCTCTGCGATTACATCTTCCTACCCGTCACTTTGATCATCAAGGCTACTCTGGAAGGTTTTAAGGCTAAACTCGGGTCCCAGTGTTTTGCAAAAGGAAGAATTTAACACACGAAGGAGGGATTTGGAAGTGAACAAGGGTGCCGTTTATTTCAAATCTGCTCCAAGCAGAGCCTGTATGTCCACAGCTAAAAGTGACTTAACATTAACTGCCTTGCTTCATCCACAAAAACTAATGCAAGTGTTTAAAGTTGGTTTCGTTTGTATATTTTCCACATTTCACGCACAAATTTCTCACAATTCAGTCACAACTACCATCTTCTGTTCCTGCTCGTTTGTTTTCCTCATTTCTTTTGTTGTGCATTTTCCACTTTCAAGGTACACTGCATTCAGATTACAGCACTGCCACTTTGATTTTCTTTGCTTGCTCCAACCGTGTGATTTTCTTTCATAAACCTCACAATTCTTTATGATGTTTGCTCAAAGGTTTTAGACACACAAAGACTGCAAAAGAAAAGTACATCTTTGGACCACACGTGTTGAATTCTAATTATTCCTACAGACGTTTTAAACTCCTCGTCATTCCTCGAAGGAGGCGAGGTTTTTCTGTTCCACCAGGTGTTTGCTAGTTGCTGCTGCCGCTAGTCTGGTGGAGCCGTGTGAGGAAATGGCTGAGTGAGTATTTTAGACACAGAATGACTGCAACAGGAGACTCAGTGATTTTTCAAACACGTACAAAAGCATGAAGGCAACACTCCAGGTATGTTTTCAATGAGGGGGTAGCATTATTATGTGATTTAAAGCTGAAAAAAGTTAACTTTACGTTTTACTTTCCCTTCAAATGCAACAAAAATAAGGTGCGTTCTCTTTTGGGGTTTTGTTTTTTTACAAAATCTCCACATTTATTCACTCCATGTTCACTGCCCGAGTCTGTCCTCAGTATAAAAATGGGTCTGTTTCTTCAGCACATCCAGTCACTCATCCAACACTATAAAGACAGACTTTTCACACTAAAACTTGTTTAGAAGACATAGCATGTAATTTGCACAACCCTCAGTCTGATGAAAGATGAGCGCCGCATAAGAGACGTACATATTTAACCAAAAACAACCTTTTGTGCTAGAGTGGGATGGAGGGAGAGGACGAAGGCACGTTTTCGTCACACGAGAACGTAGTGATGAAATCTACCCTCCAACCATCTTCTCGCTCAATAATCTTCATGCTCGGGATTTACTCGCAAACGAGATCTTGATCTTAACAAGTGTTCTTCCCTAAATAAATAAAGCAACACTGTTAAGCCAGTGCAGCGTTCCTGCACTTTAACCGGATTTATTGGCGAATCTTACATCTGTGACAAGGCCAATTGTACAGTTCAGCTGCATTTAGATTACAACCACACCATGATTTTAATCTTTTGGAGCCACCTGCAGGGAGGTTTACATTAAGCCTCAGGAAAAAAACAAAAACAAAACAAAACAGGGATTATTAGCAGCTGCTGTAATGTACACAATCACTTCAACAGGTATGCAAAAGCTGACATCAATTATCGCAACTGCATAAGAGTGAACCACGTAAGTAAATCGTCACCGATTACAGATAAAAAAAATCTATAACTGCATGCTTCGAGTGGGACTTAATAAAGGGATTCCCACCATTCACAGCCAATATGTGGCCAGAATGGAAATTGAATAAGATATTTGTATTTCATAACCCAGACTGAGAGCTGATATTAATTTTTAATGTGTTCTAGGCGACAAACAGTGTGCCGAGCCAAATGGTTATTTGCTATTTTCCAAACACCGGTTCTAAAGCATTGACGACACCTTGAATATGAAGTTTGTCCTTGGTAAAAAAAAAAAATTTAAATCTAAAGATATGCACTCTGTGGTTAGGAGTAAGAAACTCCGGGTCTCATCTTTTAAAGGTTTTGCATGTACAAACCCAGGTGCAAACTCAACAGCAATGTGCAAACCTGACATGCACACAAAGTGGAAACAGGATCGTGTCAGCAAACTGAGGAGGATGCAGTGTCTGCCTTCACAAGTGTGCAAAAATATGTGCTAATGGTAGGGTTAGGGTACTTGGACTTGTGAATTAGAAATGTTTAACACAGAGAAGATTAAACATATAGAATCTGCATTAATAGCAACAATCCTTGTTGGGATTTTTCCCTTGCTGTCGGACACAATAGTACTTTGTATTATTGTCAGCACGAATGANCTCAACAGGTGGAGACAGCAAAGGATGAAAGCCATGTTCCTCATTGCAACATATGAAGCAAACAAAACAAATTTTCAAACAAGGACATTTGGATTAGTATAGAATTACTGCTGGAATCAAAAGTGGAAAGCAAAACAGACGAATCCACACTAATTTTTACATTAGAAAATGTAAAAATGTATATTTGATTGTGGAAAAAACATTATAAGGGAGATTAATAGAAAAAAAAAAAACATACCGTTACATCATAATGACTGTATGAGTCTGTCGCTCATCGTGCTATAAATAACACCAGTAACCTGTAGATGCCACCAACACAGCAAATAAAAGGAGCAGACCAAACCACAAGGTGGTGCCAAAAATATATCCTCCCTCCACTCTTCATGACAACATCGCCAGTCAATACCCCCTCCACACACACACACGCACGCACACACACCTCCTGTGAATCTGTGTTTTGAGGTGGGGGTGGGGGGTGTCCACTTTCCCAACTGTGCGCAGAGCGTCACATCAACATGCGCCACACATCTGCTGCTCATCACCCACGAAATGAATTTACAGTCCGATCTGTGTCACTTTCTGCCTGCGCCCTCCCAACATCCGTCACGACCAAGACGTCCTCTCTGCCTCCTTCCAACTAATGACTTGCGCTCTCCTGTCGCTGCCGCGCAAAGGACGGCTTCCATTCGGCCCAACATGCAACAATGTGCGCACGGCCAGAGTCCGCACAACAAGACAACTGTAGCCGCTCGGATATAAGCAAACAATCCGAGCAGTTCAAATCTGGCAACAAACCAACAGCTTCAGTCATCCATTAATTGGCAATTGCCCTGTAAATAACTGTTAAACTTACCCCGCACGAATAAGCGACGTCTACCAAAACGCTTCATTTGCGTCGAGTCAATCTTAGGCAACTGACATTCTTTTAAACTCCGCGCAATCCCAAATGAAAAAATAAAAAATAAAAAAGACTCACCTTTGCTGCCTTCTTTGCTCGACTTAAAAATCAATTTCCCTCTCACTTTGGCGCGGGGTTTGTGCGGTTCGGTCCGCAGAACTCACGTTGAATCGCAAGAAAAGCCTGTAATTTGCAGAGTAACTCAATTTCCCCTCCTCGGGTCTCTGGATCTCACGCAGCTCCCCTCCACCACCGACACTCTCCGGACAGAGAAATGGACAGATTAAATGCGATAGCGATAAGATCAACAGCGGTCCGGGGAAATCTCTCCCTCTCTCTCTCTTTTTTTTTTTTTTTTTTGGATGATCAGATCTTTTCCCGCTTTCACGGGACAGAGGCCGAAAATAAGAGCAGAGGGGTGAAAGAGGGGGAAGAGAGAGCGGGTGGCAGGTGAGGGGGTGGGGGAAATCACATCCGAAGGAGTTTGAAAAATATCCCTCTTCTCTTTATCACCAGTAGAAATGAGCCCCCCCCCTTTTTCCTCACCGGTTAAAGAGTTGTTGTTTTTTATTATTATTATTATTGTTCCACGGGCTCACAATCTGATAGGCCTTAAGAAGTGGAAGGTGTATCTGTGAGGATGATTGCAACGACGGCGCCGGTGATGCTGCGTAACCCGCATCCCACTTCCCCGTTGAGGGAAGAGCGCAGAGAGAAAAAGCGAGGCAGCTGATCCCTCTCTGTGCGCGAAGAAGCTCCTGTGATCAAACACTCTGCACCCTGCCGAAAATAAAAAAGAAGAAAGAAGCCTCCCTTTTTTTTTCACATCTTGCGCTGTTGATCCATCCACTGCGGTCCGGTAGAAAGGTTCAGAGCAGACTGAGGTGCGGGTGAGGTCTGTCCTTTCTCCTCCTTTCCCTCTCTCGATCTCCCTCCCTCTCCCTCTCTCTCTCCGTCAGAAAAGGAAGATGCTCGGTCGGTGCCGTCCTCACGCAGAGACTCGCCGGGCGTGAAAAGGAAAATGCTCCCGGACTCTGCATTTATAAACCCATCACAGGAGGTGGACGCGGTCCGCATACGGAATAAGAACACGGGTTTTTACGGGGTGGGGGGAGAAAGTTAACCGTGTGACATGTTGCTCCAGCCCGTATGAGTCGTTGATTGGTGTTGAAAGAATATTTCGACACCCAACTTATCCAGCTGCTATTGTTGTTTTGTCTAAAAGAGAAAGAAAGAGAGAGAGAGAAAAAAAAACGGAGTGGACACAAAAAATTGTGCTGCTTGAACAACAATTTCTTACTGGTTTTCATCTCACTAAAGTATTACAAAGAAAGCAAATCCAGTTTCCACATCTCTTTGGTTGAAGATGTCAGGGGCTTGTTGGGTGGGCAGTGCGGTCATCCAGTGTCCTGTGAAAGTAAACGGCCTTTAACTTTTACACTTCTTGGCATGTAGCGACCACAAATTTCAGCACAGCTTATTGGGATTTAATGATAGGCTAACACAAAGTAGTGCATAATAGAAAAGTGGAAGAAAAATGTTATTTTTTTTTTGCTTTTTATAAAGAATCTTAGAAGTGTGCATTTCTGCCTACCCAAACCCCGTTTAAAGCCGAGTCAGGCTATATAGAGATATATCCCAAACACTGAACTTCTCACAGGGCTCCGTTCAGGTCATCATCTGAAAATGTAAGGAGTACAACACGACTGGTAACCTACCAAAACATGGCCATGTTATCAACCTCGGCAAAGGTCACTGTGCTTTTGTTTTTTCCCGTGAGAGAGGTTTTACTGACAAACCGGCCGACCGGGTCATGTCTGCAACATTTGCAGTTAGCAATAGTCACCCCATTGTTGCCAATTCAGCAACTTTCTTGATATATTGAGCAACATTTCAGTCAAAAAACTGGTCTCGGCCAGAAAACTGCCATCGGTGGACCCCTATTATTTATGTGTTTGAATGGCGCGGTCAATTTCCAAACTTAATCCAATTGAGAATCAGCAATACGACTCAGATTTTCCTCATCCAATGTGACCAATGAGCTTTTTTCAGCTCCAGTCTTTATTTGACAGTGAGAGAGGGAGAAGAAATGTGTGTAAAGGCCTACAGGCCGGGACTCAAACCCAGGACAGGTCTGTCGAGGACTGAGCTGAGTACATGGACGAGCACTACACCCCTGTGCCCTTACTTATGAGCTATTTTTCAAAGAAAACCAGACAGCTAGTTGAGTTAGGGGGTCCAACTACAAGATCATGCCACATTTCATACTTTTATTTGTAATTTATTTGTGTTGGTCTGTCTCATAAAACCCCCAACATATTAATTGAAATTTGTGGTTGTTTGTAGCACGACAAAAAGTGGACAAGTTAAAATGACTTGACTACTTTTGCAAAGCGCTGTACCTCCTCACTTCTGCCGTTTGGTTCTTTGAGTGGCCGCCAGTTATTTTGCAGTAAGAAAAAAAAAACCTAATACATGGATTGAGCACTATATGTCCACACTCTGACACACAGATGAGTCACAAACATAGTGGATGAACTGTAAATGTCAATTTAAACACTGAACACTATACTAAAAAGGGTGAAGGTTATAAGTCATTAGAGCGGACAGCTCAGAAAAATCTGTCACCGCGACTCACCAGCCCACCCTCGGTACGCCCACTCAAATCATGCCATAAAACCGACACGAATCATGACACACCACTCTTATAACAGCTAAGAGGAAAAAAAAAAAACCTGCTAAATTTACATTGTTTCACACCAAACTGAATCAGAGAACCCACAAATGCTCAGTCATCTGCCAACAAGCACTGGTGAAATTTTTTTTTATCATAATACACTGAAATGTAAACAACTCAAAGATACAAGGGAAAATATTTGTGCTTAAACAGAATTTATTTTTTATTTTTTTAACCCCGCTGCCGACTCAATCCTGTGATATTTTCCAGGACTTTTATTCACACAGCTGGTAGCCTTTCTCCCAGTAAAATCCCTGATTTTGAAAAATCTATTCAACCCCAGCCTTTTTTCCTTTCACTGTATGCGACAAAGCTACTTTTTTGAAAGTTCTTTGAACAAACACTGCTTGGCAGAACTTAACCAAGAAATGCGTCTTCACGTTTTAGTAAAAGGGTAAAAAAAAAAAAAAAAAAGTTACTCATCTCTACCTGCACCACGAAGCGGCAATCCAAAATCACTCCAAAATAGTAAACCGTGTTTTTCACTCATCAGTAATCATGAGTAGAAATGGTGGTCGTCGAGTATTGCATGCCGCATCGTTCGGGATGATGGGTCTGCAGTTAATGTCAAAGTGATCTTCTTAATCACAAACCCGTGTCCCTCTGAAGCTCTCAGGTATGCGGGGCACTCGTGCAATTACACACAGGAGTGTCTCACCAGACGACTTTGACTTACGAGTCCTTCATTCCAGTCGTCCTGCTTTTGCTGCAGAACACGCGGAAATTGTAATGCAACCTTTACATCAGGCACAAATCTCTCAATATGAAAGATGGCTTCAGTGCTTCCTCCAGATAAAAGGAGTGTAACCATGGACCTGTCTTCATGCTGTCCTTTCTGTCCAAAATCCTGTGATCTCCTTACTGCTCTGCGATTACATCTTCCTACCCGTCACTTTGATCATCAAGGCTACTCTGGAAGGTTTTAAGGCTAAACTCGGGTCCCAGTGTTTTGCAAAAGGAAGAATTTAACACACGAAGGAGGGATTTGGAAGTGAACAAGGGTGCCGTTTATTTCAAATCTGCTCCAAGCAGAGCCTGTATGTCCACAGCTAAAAGTGACTTAACATTAACTGCCTTGCTTCATCCACAAAAACTAATGCAAGTGTTTAAAGTTGGTTTCGTTTGTATATTTTCCACATTTCACGCACAAATTTCTCACAATTCAGTCACAACTACCATCTTCTGTTCCTGCTCGTTTGTTTTCCTCATTTCTTTTGTTGTGCATTTTCCACTTTCAAGGTACACTGCATTCAGATTACAGCACTGCCACTTTGATTTTCTTTGCTTGCTCCAACCGTGTGATTTTCTTTCATAAACCTCACAATTCTTTATGATGTTTGCTCAAAGGTTTTAGACACACAAAGACTGCAAAAGAAAAGTACATCTTTGGACCACACGTGTTGAATTCTAATTATTCCTACAGACGTTTTAAACTCCTCGTCATTCCTTGAAGGAGGCGAGGTTTTTCTGTTCCACCAGGTGTTTGCTAGTTGCTGCTGCCGCTAGTCTGGTGGAGCCGTGTGAGGAAATGGCTGAGTGAGTATTTTAGACACAGAATGACTGCGATTTCTCAAACACGTACAAAAGCATGAAGGCAACACTCCAGGTATGTTTTCAATGAGGGGGTAGCATTATTATGTGATTTAAAGCTGAAAAAAGTTAGCTTTACGTTTTACTTTCCCTTCAAATGCAACAAAAATAAGGTGCGTTCTCTTTTGGGGTTTTGTTTTTTTACAAAATCTCCACATTTATTCACTCCATGTTCACTGCCCGAGTCTGTCCTCAGTATAAAAATGGGTCTGTTTCTTCAGCACATCCAGTCACTCATCCAACACTATAAAGACAGACTTTTCACACTAAAACTTGTTTAGAAGACATAGTATGTGATTTGCACAACCCTCAGTCTGATGAAAGATGAGCGCCGCATAAGAGACGTACATATTTAACCAAAAACAACCTTTTGTGCTAGAGTGGGATGGAGGGAGAGGACGAAGGCACGTTTTCGTCACGAGAACGTAGTGATGAAATCTACCCTCCAACCATCTTCTCGCTCAATAATCTTCATGCTCGGGATTTACTCGCAAACGAGATCTTGATCTTAACAAGTGTTCTTCCCTAAATAAATAAAGCAACACTGTTAAGCCAGTGCAGCGTTCCTGCACTTTAACCGGATTTATTGGCGAATCTTACATCTGTGACAAGGCCAATTGTACAGTTCAGCTGCATTTAGATTACAACCACACCATGATTTTAATCTTTTGGAGCCACCTGCAGGGAGGTTTACATTAAGCCTCAGGAAGAAAAAAAACAAAACAGGGATTATTAGCAGCTGCTGTAATGTACACAATCACTTCAACAGGTATGCAAAAGCTGACATCAATTATCGCAACTGCATAAGAGTGAACCACGTAAGTAAATCGTCACCGATTACAGATAAAAAAAATCTATAACTGCATGCTTCGAGTGGGACTTAATAAAGGGATTCCCACCATTCACAGCCAATATGTGGCCAGAATGGAAATTGAATAAGATATTTGTATTTCATAACCCAGACTGAGAGCTGATATTAATTTTTAATGTGTTCTAGGTGACGAACAGTGTGCCGTGCCAAATGGTTATTTGCCATTTTCCAAACACCGGTTCTAAAGCATTGACGACACCTTGAATATGAAGTTTGTCCTTGGTAAAAAGAAAACATTAAATCTAAAGATATGCACTCTGTGGTTAGGAGTAAGAAACTCCGGGTCTCATCTTTTAAAGGTTTTGCATGTACAAACCCAGGTGCAAACTCAACAGCAATGTGCAAACCTGACATGCACACAAAGTGGAAACAGGATCGTGTCAGCAAACTGAGGAGGATGCAGTGTCTGCCTTCACAAGTGTGCAAAAATATGTGCTAATGGTAGGGTTAGGGTACTTGGACTTGTGAATTAGAAATGTTTAACACAGAGAAGATTAAACATATAGAATCTGCATTAATAGCAACAATCCTTGTTGGGATTTTTCCCTTGCTGTCGGACACAATAGTACTTTGTATTATTGTCAGCACGAATGAGTGTTTCAATAAGAGTAACTATAAAAATCTGAACACTTTATTTTAAAAAGTGTTTCATATTTCTTTAGCTCTAGACAAAATAAAAGACTTAGAGTTTCTCTTTCTGTTTCGCTTGTCTCACAGAAAGACATTTCCTTTATTTTTATTATGACATTGCTTGAGGTCTTATTTGAATAAAAAAAAAAAAAAACAAAGAAAAAAAAATTGGAAGTAACCTGATTATTCAGTACAATCCATAAACTTACTGTACCGTAGCATCACACACAAACATCAAATCACGGAATGGGGGTAGAAACCATGTCAAGTCAGCGTTATAAAGGGAAGAGGAATGAAATAATATCCGAGCAAGTTTGGTTTGTTGTGGAGAAATGCAGCGCCGGAAACTTTATCTGATCTATCCGAAGTCAGATTCTTTTTTTAAGAGAGCTCTAAATCCCCTGGCGTGAGGTAGATGGCGATGATGGGTGGAATAAGGTAAATAGCAGCAGAGAATATGACATGCGGTACAGGCAACTTGACAGCAGCAGACGATTTAACGACGCATGCTGAAGCACATGCTTTCTTTCCTGAGGTGCAATTTAGAGCCACACGCACATTTTCCAAAGTGCAACGAATAATCAGCTGCACAAAACAAAATGTGCTCCTAAATATGTTTGGTTCGAGTCGCGTCGTGTCAGTCTGCCGCTGCTCGAGTCTGATTTGATTCAAGTGAGCATGACTTCATCTGACCCCGCATAAACTTCACATGACAGAGAGGCCTGTAGTAATTAGGCAGAATGCAGTCGTGCTGCTGCAGACGTTATTGACAGAGCCTTGAATCCCAAATGAACTGCGACCACGTGTGTGGAGGATGGATGAGAGCGAGGCTGCTGACGCTGACATGGCAGGACAAGGGTACAGTCACCTCACCGAGATGTAGCTCTCAATGGATGACACGTTTATGCTGAAGTCAGTGACTGGCTCCTTCACTGCGAGTGTATTGATTAAAGGAAAATGGCAAGGTGTGCTTGCATGGAATAAAACCTGCCACTGAATTGTAACATGGATTGTCAGCAATTTCCGTCATTAGCATTCAGGGCCTTATTCTATTGACAGATGTTCTGGCACCGACTTTTCGGCTGCGAACCTGTGAGGTTTATGCTCAGCAAAAGGGCAAGAATGAATCTTGGACTTACAGTTTAATCACAAAACAACATTAGCCAAGTAAGCGACGATGTCTCGTATATCATTCAAAAAGTTGATTTCAAGTCATTTAGTTTGAAAAGATGAGTTATGAATCACAACACAGACTGTTACATGTGAAGAGTTGATTTGTGTATGTTTTGATAACGGCTTACAACCAATGAAAACCCAATATTCAGTTTCTCTGAAAATTTGGATACGTCATGAGGCCAATTTAAAAGGTTTAATGCTACAGTTACCTTGTGCTCTGTGCTCTTTGGGAAAACAGCGATCACTGGCTCAATTCACAAGAGCAAACCACAAAGCGAGGAGCCACAGCTTTGAGAGGATTTTAAAGAGAAGCTCAAGCCAGACAGTTGGGGGAGATTCAGGTGACATGGGCTGCAGCTGGAGTTGGTGCCTAAACACCGACGGACGTATTCAGGAAATTGGCTAATGCTGTCGCAATCTTAAGCTGCTACTGACATTATGTCAGAAAAATCTTTATTGGCCTAGTCAGGAAACCGGCTGGATTGTTTTTTAGTCTTTGTCTCAACAGTCTAGGTCTACGTTTTCAAAGTTTTGGTCTCTCTTGGACTCCGTCTTAGAACTAGTCTTTGTCTCAAAACCATTTTTTGAGACCAAGGCCAACTGCAACCTTGTGCTAAAATCTCAATGGGTTACATTTAGATGCTACTAAGATTTTCTCTCTAACTTTAATAATTTAAGCACTGTAAGCTCTTTCTCCATAAGCTCTCAGGTGCTCAGTCAGAAAGAAAAATGCAAAGGTAAATAGGTATTTACCAGCTAGCTTGATTGGAGCAGAAGGTGGAGCGAGCATAACGTTACATGCAGAAAAAGGAAAATTAGTTAAAGTTACTTTACTTTGGAGGATAACACACCAATAATAAGACAAATAATATAGCGTTACCTTCAGTGACCTCCACCTTAGGAGGTGGGCTGCAGAAATAGCAAACACTTTTTCTCCTCCTATGACCTGCTGCATGGATCACTACCTAAGAAACCAGGTATAATGTTATGTTTTTATGGAGCAGCAAACATCCAACAATGGACCAGATGGGTGTTATGATCCAAAATCAGATCTCATTTGAGGCCGAGGGTGAAGCCCGTCAACATTATGTCAACAGTGCTTTTACTGAAACAAGACCACGATCAAGACATACAATGATACAGACTAAATAAATACTATTCTGAGATTTACTTAAATTTACTTAGTTTGGGGTGCAGAGGTTGGCAGGGGGCACCATATCATTCTGCCTTCAGCCCCCAAATGGCTAGAGCCGGCCCTGGGTGAGAAACACAAGACCCAACAATGTAGACAAGCTGAGAGCCACCATCAAAACAACCCAGGCTTCCTAAAAAGGTCACAGCCACAGAATAATGAACTGAAGTAGCAGTTCATGCAAAAGGAGCTCTGACCACTGATGAGTGGATTTACTGTAGCACACAGACTTTTTAGTTTACTTAGCAAGATCTTTTTGGTGTCGTGGTGTTGTTGTTGGTCTTATGTAATATTCATATTACCTAAGAAACTGCATTTTTGGTTTTCAGTAGCTCTAAGCCACAATCAGAATATCAGAAGAAGAAGAAAAAAAAACACTTTACATCTCTCTATATGTCCCTATGATTTCATAACTAAACATTGTCATTTTAATCAAAGCAGAGTTTTCAGTGATAGTCTAATACAGTGGCAAGGCAAGGCAAGGCAATTTTATTTATATAGCACCTTTCAGTCAAAGACAATTCAAAGTGCTTTTACAGAGAAACAATACCAATCAGACAAGAAACACACAAAAAAAAAAACTGAGTTGCATCTGTTTGAAAACATGTAAAACAAACCACAGTTTGAAGGAGCAATGCTTTTTTAAAATAAAGACCAAGCTTTTTAACATTTAAGAATCAACATTAACATAATGTAATGTTCTTTACGCTATGGGAATGAGCAAATACTTAGCTGCTCCAAGGCCACTAATACTTTAGATGAATTAGAATCAAAACATTTCACTTCCTTAAGCCCACATTTTTTTATTTGTATCTTTACTAAGACGTTAATATTTCATTATAGCTGACAATGTTTTTTTCCCCCATTCTTCTAAAACTTTAACCGTTGCACATATTGTGATAAATTTTTAATATTACACAAAAGTGCTTCCATGGTTGAGGAAAATTTAACGCCTCATACTGCTGTATGTTTGCAGGAGGAAAAAAAAAACAAGAAAACCCTGAGGATTATTCCCTTTATGTTCTGGGAGGTGTACCCTTTCTGCGAGAAAGAAATGTCAATTCTGTACCGCTACAGTCCCGTCGTAACCTGACAGCACTGCAGCTCCTTAGAGAAAACGTCACTGCTGAGGAGAGGAGTGGGGAAGAAGTGACTTATCGAAACAAAATCTTTTTTAAAATATATCCCCAATATTTCTGAACCTGTGGCACAAAGGGGTCAGTTTTCATTTGCCACTCTTCTGTGATCGTCAGAGAGCCAAATGGGGATAAAAGATTAACCGTCTACAGTATCAGGTACCTCATTCGTGACACGTGCGTAAATGTTAGCTCAGAGGACGGCTGCATGTGAGCTCCAGAGTAAACTCTTCACCCTGACAGCTGCTGGCGTTAAAGATTGATTTACGACTCTTAGCCACCAGAGGTTTAACACCTCTCCTGCGAGCCATTGCAGATTCAGACGTGGTATGACCAGCTGGTAAATATTCATCAGCTCTGAATCAGGCCAGTGCCGCACCAGTGCAGCAGTGCTGTGTCAGTGTGTCAGGTGGTGTTGTTTGGTGTCCATCTGCATGCGCGCGGACACTCCTTTATTGCCTGCGTGTACCGCATTACCTTCCGCCCCCGAAGGCCCGCCTGTATTGTGAATTGAGCGGCCAAGTGGTGGTGTTCATTTTGCATCAGCTAACAGGACGGATCCTCCTCTCCCGTCAGACTGACAGCAGGCTAATGGCTCTGGCTCTTTTCCAGTGGACGTGGAGAGATCGGAAGACATGAAGGATGAGGAAAAAACAGAGAGCGTGGGTAACAAGAGATAAAGCAGTGAAGAAGAGTCGAGTGACATGAATTCGGAGCAGCTAACCAAGAAATTGTGTCGGAGTGGGTCTGCCCCCAAACTCTTAGCTGCTTGTGACAGTTCTGAAAGCCGGCGTAGAGCGAGATGTCGCCTGGATTAGAACTACGTGTGCTAAAGCTCATGTGTCTCTCAGCTGGAAAGCTGATGTGGAATGAGATGAGGGGAGCAGGGGGATTGATTCACTTTCTTTGGACAACTTAAAGTGAACAATAACAGAGCAGCTATATTCCACTCAGCACAAGAGAACAAGCACTTAAATGCTTCTTACTCGTATTTCAATTCAGGAGGAATGAGCAATAGGGCGGATGGGGGCTTTTAAATAACAGTAATAGTTTGCGAGATTTAAATCACAATTTGTGCTGCCTGACTGGTAAGTGGGTTGCAATATTTAAGCATAGAAGCAAGAGACTGCTAGCATTTAGGGAAGGAAAAAAAAGTTCCTCTGCAAGGCAGTTGGATTCATTTATCAGAAGTTTGCGTTCTCTCTCTAAGGGTTAAAATTCCATTAATTAGTTGTATTCATTTTTCTTTCTTTTTTTAAATCCAGGCAATTTTGATTATTTTCTACAATCCACACAAGGTCACAAAACTGCACAGACAGGCTCAAATGTATACATACACCCCAAGTAAGATCTATCAAATATCACCCATTGACCTGCATCTCAAACAAACTCTTAGTGCAGCCGTCAGCGAGGTTCTGCAGGGTTCTGACGGAACTGGTCTAGTTAAAGGTCGAGAGGAGGCATTCTGTAAAATTGATTTTCTTTTTAGATTTTTATCATGTTATAATGTTAATCCCTCATCAAAAACACACCTGGAGTGTCACTCTGACTCTTTAATGTTTGAGGGAATCTCTGGTGGTGCCTAAATGCTTGCTCTCACAAAGCCCCACCCTTTTACCCAAAGCTCCTCCTTGGAGCTGCAGTCCCATAAATGCAGTCTGCAGTCTCATAAATCACCCCTCTCCCACTCAGCTTTGGAGGAGCAATTAAATGCCTGGGAGATCTGCACATCTGAGGAACTTGAACTACTTCTCAGTCCATCACTCCTAGGAAGCGTTAACGGCCTAATGAGAAAGAAGCATTGTTGTGATGACCTGCTGAAGGGGAAGTGTCGAAAAGATTAGGAGATTCTTAGAGAGGCCAATTTCGCATGTACAGCATTTTTTTATAACATGGTAACATGCTATAAAATGGCACTATGTGCCAGGAAAATACATGGTACCGCCCCTTTAATTGAAACGGGTCAGTTTTCTGTCAAGCACTCGGCTCTCAAGTGCAGTCGACAAATTTCCAACAGGGCTAAGGTTGAGCCTTTGGAAAGGTCATTCAAGAAAGCTTAATGTCAGCCTGCTTTATCCACCCCAAAACTACTTTATGTGCATTTGATATCATTGTCCAGATGAAACAGCTAAAAATGAAGGCCCAGCCTCCTACTTGTTGATTTCAGAGGTAGGAAATTTTTTGGTCATCCACGTTTTGCAAAGGATCAGTACAACAAGGGGCAAAACAAAGCCCTGCAATGTTCTTAAAATTGAAAGTCTTCGTTTGACTCCTTTCAACCCTTCAACTAGTTTAAGCATAGCCAGATATTTGTCTGACCATAAAATACATTTTTCCAAAAGGCATTTGGTTTCTCATGATAGCAACTGTCAAGTGTTTTTTTTTTCTTGGTCGCCACCTTCTCAGCCAAGGGTTGATGTTAAACTTGCTGCACTGTGGCAAGTAACAGCTGTTAAAGCTGTCTTAGCATTTTTCTCCATGCAGGAGCATGCAAAATTTAGTTTTGCTTCCAGAGCTGCACAGTACATCAAATCACAGTCAGCATCGCAGCAACGTGTACAAAAAAGTGTTTTTACTAGATTGGTTGGATGCAGTATTTGGAAGGTTGTCGTTTTTCAATTCAAACTCAATTCATAGAGACTTTATTGAGCTCAAAGCAAAATGAAATGTCTTGACACACATTATCCAAGGTTCTTCAAGGAGTTGTAGATTTTATTTATTCGTTTCAATGACCTCATTTTCACGAGAACGTCCTTAGACGCTGATGACTGAGGGTAGAAAGAACCTCCAGTGTGTTTCACAGCAGAAGCCGCCGAGTGTCGCCAAGATTGAGTTTAGCTTCATTTATGTTGTGCATGCTAATAATATATTTGCCCAATTTCAAGGACGCTCCTCGCCCTTGATGTCTACAGATGAAATTGATTTGAGAGGTCGAGATGCTTAAGTTCAGAGAGTGGTGGAGACCTTGTGCTCATGGAAAAAAGAAAATGGTGAGCATTAATTGCAGCCAGCATCATTACTGAAATATATATATTAAAAACAATCTTCAAATCCCATGTGCTCTAATATCATGGAGCATTACTTGTATCATCTATGAGTTTCTTTGTGGTTTTTAATATCACTTTATGCGCCATCACTTCAGCAAATAAGTGCTCAAAATAAATCTTTTTGTCCTAGAACAATACCAATATATTTTGGAGATCCACTGACCCCGGAGTTTCCTTGTATTGATTTAACCTTCATCACTTTTCCTTTCGTCCACTTCTCTTGGATTTTACAAATGGTTTATTACAACCACCGTCTAAATCTTTAATAAAATTCCTCGAGGCAAAAGGTTTTTTTTTTTTTTTTTTGTTTCATCCGAGTTATCGCTGCCTTGGCTCATTACTGTGCGAGTCAAGAGGAGGAGAAAAGTCGGTGGTTATTTGGGGAAATTTACCTGCAATCAGGAGATATTCTTTCTTATCTTGATTTTCACCAACTCAGACAATCTACTCTGTCAATCTCCAGTCTCGATTTTATTAAAGGTTAAACAGCAAAGATGGCACAGATTTCTGCTGCCAGCTGAACAGACCACACATCACCAGAGCATAATTATGTAATCAGGAGAGTACATCAAAGCCTCTGGCAAACTGACTTGTCAGCGTGTGACCTCTCTAAAAAGGGACAAATAAACGCGTCTATTTTGGGACTTCTGCTGATACATAAAGCTGGATTTTCTTATTATCGCTGCACGCTCGGAGAAGAAACGAGAGGCTATCATTTCAATAGGTCAAAATAGCTTAGCTTAACCTTAAAAAGCCCATATGCTGTTAAAGCTGTTTGGCGAAGCAAAGCCACCTTTTATCCAATTGTCAAGGTCAAGATGTTAATGCAGAAAGGCTCTCCGTGGTCCAACACTTAATAGCCGCCCCCCTGCTTGCCTCCCCACTTTTCCAAACAGTGCCTTTGTGATCCTGCTTGCAATGCAGCTGGATTATCAGGGGCCCTTGACTGAAGTTATTTTCTGCAGCACCCGTGGGTGAGACCTCTGCGCCAAGAGGTCAGGGGAAACGGCTCACCGCTGAGGCCTTACCGGGAATTATTAGCGTCCGCTCAATTTTTGCCCTTTTCAAAAGCCAGCTGGACGCCGTCAGACGAGTTAAAACCGATGGCAGGGGAGCATCTTCGATGTTACAGATAACTAGCTCAGGAGCCTCCAGCCCACGGAGAGAATAGCAACAGATGACCAAGCAGAAAGGGCATTTTCGATTCCAGTCAGGGTTTTTTTTTTTCCTTATCCTCTTCATTTCCTTTGTGTTTTTTTTTTTTCTGCAAGTAGATTCTTTCCTTCCGGATGTTGGAATCGGTACAGGAGCTTCATTGATCAGCACTGAGCTGAAGCTAAATCATCTGACCCCATTTTAGTCTATTTCAGCATTGAGGACTCTCAGACAGGCATGCATCAACTCTCCTAATCTAAAGTCGAGATGCACCTGGAGCTGTGAACGCTCACCGAAGTGTCACCTCCACACCAACACTCTAATGGATGCCAGTCAAGCTACTGCAACATCCACTTAAAGCATAAAACGCATTCGGAAATATGCGCAGCTGGATGCCGAAGTCTGTCGCCTACATATGCTCAGAGCGAGAGGAAAGATTCGATGCAAACAGACTTTCCTTCCTTAAACTACTTTTTGAACTTGCATTTTTTAAAAAAATAAAATAATTAAAATACAATAGGTTGACTTGAATGGACCAAACTGGATTAGAACTGAACTTAACTTTGTAGTTTGCCGCAATTACTCTTCTATGCGTTTACGAGCAGACGTTTAAGATGCCAATGTGAAATATGAAGAAATAAAATATGCATCAGACTATTAATGGTAACAGCCTTTGAAAGTATTCCTATGCAGATTTATTTAAACAAATTAGAGTCTCTTGATGTATTAAAGTCAAAAAAATAAACCAGATTTTGACTAAATAAACAGTGATTTCTGTTCGTTTTAAAAAGATGGCCCACAGAAAACAAACAAGAAAAACACTTTTTTCTGACAGTTTCATTACATAAGACCAATAGAAATAGATTAGTGCCTCCTAAATATGCGATGACCTACACAACCATGCTGAATACCGTTGACAGTTGTTCAGCAGATAATCATTGATACCCTCCACTATGACGGTAAGACACAAACAATCACCATTAAACAAGCTGGTTGTTCACAGAGAGCTGAAACCAAATATATTAATGGAAAGCTGAGGAGGGGAAGGCATAGGGAACATGCACAAGCTGCAGTCTTGAGGACTTGAGACTTCGCCTGTAGCCTAAATAGTCTGAGATATAGATACACTTTGCATTTTACTTGGAAATCAAGGCCCTGGAGTCAAGAGCTACTGAATCCAAGTTTCTTGAGGTCCAGTTTGATGGTTTAAGGAGCCAAACGGTCGGCTGGTGTTGATCTGCTGTGTTTCATTACGCCCAAAGTCAGTGCAGCTGTTTGCCAGGAAACTTTAGAGCACTTCATGCTTTTCTCTGATGACAAGCTTTAGGGAGATGCTAATTTCACTTTCCGGCAAGGTTTGGCACCTCGTCACACTCTTAAGTGTACCAGTGTTTGCTTCAGTGACAATATGATTGATTGATATTGTACTTCACATGAACAGACTTTTCTATAATCTAACATTGCTGTTTTTAGTATTTTAGTTCTACTATACAAAATTCTAGCTTTCTGAGATACTGAATTTTAAAGTAGAATCAATAAATGAAACACATTCCAGCATGTAAGAGATATAGAAAAAAAACTTGAATCGCTGTAATCAGTTACTTGAAGATATTCTGTTTTATTAAGATGTAGCTGTAAAAACCCCCCTGTGCTTTGAGTTTTAGATTAAATACCATTTTATTTCTAGTTTTGTTAAACTGCTAAAGTAAAACTGTCTCAGCTTTAAAGTTGCTGTAAAGCTTATCCTCATAACCTAAGCCTACAGTTTGCTATCTGCAACCCATAAAAAGGACGGCGTATTCGATTTGTGGCAGCAGCAACCAAACGCCTGTTTACATGGCACACACAAAAATGATTACGTAATTAAGCAAGCTTAGCACGCTCCGTGGAATGAAAGAAGAACCACGATTCCTAGATGACTCATTGTGACTCATGACTATGATCATTCGGGGGGGAAATTAAAAAAAAGGGACGAGGATACTACACCATTCTGCAAATTATTTTTAGTCAAATGTGGAAAATATCACCAGCTGTTTTCACAGAGACTCTCTTAAAGTGCTTTCACTCCCTTTACATTTTTGATAAAATGTCTAACTGGCATCACCAAGGCCTCGCCAAGGAAAAGAATAAATGCCATATTGTTCCGCTAACGGTACTTGCTTTTCGGTGCCGTGCTCAGATTTGAGTTACTCAAAGCAGAGCGAAATAAGTGTTATAAATCACCGAGTCCTCATCCAGCATCGGTTAGAACGAGGCAGGCTCCAGTGTGTTTCCCTTCCAAATGCCCAGAGGCCAACGCAGAGCGGCTGACTCCAGTGAAATGTCAGACAACCCACTTAGGCTTTTAAGCATCTAACTTTGTTTTCACCGTATGGTTTTCTCCTCTCTCTCTCTCCCATGTCTACGCGGTACTGGACATGTAGCCACCGCAATCCGTCCAATCAGCCTGGCAGGATAGAGGCTGTAGCTGCGCACCTCTCCTCCCGGCGCCGGTTGCAAAAATCCCCAAGAAACACGACTGCCAGCAGCGCTATCGATTTCTAATGTGCCTCCGCGGCGTGTTAAGCCTAGGTGTGCTCCCGGGTCGCAGCTCAGAACGCTCCCACTGGTTTTTCTTTCACAGCAGGATGAACAAGGGAGCCCGGCGCCAGCTGGCCTGCCTGCCTGAAGCCTTTTACCCAGATACTCCATCAAAGTGCCGTGTGGTAATTAGACAGGGTTAATGCCAAGCCAAGTCACAGGTGCCTATTCATTATCTGATTGCTTGATTAGAACTGGTCCCACAGGAGGAACAAAGGGTTCGGGTATCATTCTAGTATAAATTTGGTTTGCACGAATCCTTGCCCAATCGGCGGCGTGTTTTCACTCTTAGGAAGCCAGTTTATTCCTCTTTCAGAATTGACTGAACACATCCTGTACACATCTCGCATGGCTCATTGTTCTGCGTGGTACACCGATTACAATAAAGGATGGACTAAACAGACTGGTGGAATTGCATTGATCCTCAGTCCAATTCATCTGATACTGGCCTCAGCTCGATGGGGAGGGAATAGGGCAGCACAGAAATCGATTCTATAAGGTCAGGGTTCCCGTTTGGGAAATAGGTTACAATATAAGTGAGGGTTTTGCAAGTAAATGGAAAAAACAAATTAAAGAGAGGCATTAACGTGCGTGAAAAGTATGCATTTACTTGTACCACGTAACTTTAAATTACAATGGTACAGATTTGATTGAAATATTTAATGTGTGTGCAAATAGCAGGGCAGCACAGAACTGTATTCACTAATACGAAGAGTCATAGCTCAAAGTTGTTTTTCATTTTCCTCACAAAGGCAAAAAGAAAAACTTAGAAAATATGTAAAGTCTTGCCTTTGACTGTGCATGAATGTTTCTCTGTTTGGCCTGTGATTAACTTCGACTTATGCAGCAAAGGAACAGCTGTTAGGTTAAAAAAATAGGCTCAATCTGCCTGTGAATACAATTATAAGAATGTATACACAATGAACAAATGGACGAAAATGCAGATATTTATTGTGAAACTGTAAAATTAAAAGGCAGAAACTAAAACCTTTCCTGGTTTTCCTTTCAAAAGTAGCTCATTACACACCGACTCGCAACTGTATTCATAGATCATGACTCGAACTTCGTTACATAACAACCGCTAACCTTTTATAAGACGAATTGACACGCCATAGAGGGAAGAAAAAGTGTTGCTAGTTGCAAATCTCTTTTCATTTTCAGCTAAACATCTTCATGTTCAGCCTCAAATCAGTTATTTTTTAAGTAATTACCTTTTGCTGCAATTGGAGTGACATTTCTTTGGTGTCCATCACCTTTCCACATCTAGAGATTGATGTAATTGCCCATTCTTTTCCGTAAAGTAGTGCAATCTATGTATAGCATCCATGAAGAGCAATTATGAAGTCTTAAGCCACAGGTACCCAGTTTGATTTAGGTCAGAGAATGATGGGTACATTCCTTTCCATTCTAATATGTTTTGATATAAACCAGTTGATTGACTGATGGACCTCCAGAATCCCCATTTATCTAACAAGTTTCTTTAAGGATCGGCCTGTACGCGACTCCTTTCATCCTCTGGTCAAATCTCAACAGCTTCATTGCCTTTGAAGAAAAGCATCGATTCACCATAATGCTGTCTCTTCTATACTTTACCATGGGGATAGTGTTTTCAGAGTCATGTCAGATTTGTTTTCAGCAACAAATCTGGCATAGTCAAAATATTTCTTTTTGGTTTGTTAATTTTCAGTGTATTAGTTATATTTTCAAAAGATCCCTCCCACCTGAGCTGTGAACCTCTTCAGTTCTTCCAGAGTTATCGTGGGAACATCGACTGCTTCTTTGAACAATACTCTCCTTCCTTACCATTTCGATCGAGTTGGATGGCCACGTCTTGGTAAGTTTACAGTTACGCTATTTCAGATGATCCTGAGGTATTTATAGCCCAGCCCAGCTACAAAGTTCTCCACATCATTCTGCTTTGTCCTTTGGTCTTTTGGATTCTGTTTACTAATCACAAACCTTTGAGAACTTCCTAGAACAGCTTTCTATTTCATTGCTATAATAAAATACAGACAGACAATTTACTATCTTGGTAACGTCTGAAAACAATTTGTTGTACTGGATTTTAATTGGGGCTACCAACTGAAAGAGACCGAGTATATGCTTGCCAAGTTTAGCAAATTTTTATTAGTATAAAATAAATTTGAAACCCCTATTGTAGACTGAAAAGAAAAAAAAATGTTTCTGAAGTTTGTAGTTGTAAAGAGCAAAGAGTAAATAATATGCAATAGATATAAGCACTTCTGAAAGAAAATGCAAATCTGAAGAACAACAGATTTTTGTTTTCAAGATTTTCTCTCTTTTTATCTTGAGTTTGAAATATAAATATCTTATTTTAAGTGTCATGCAACCAGCCTATTATCTATTGCATTTAAAAGAAAAAAACACACACACACACAAAATGTTTCTGCAAGAAAGGCTACTTGGAGAAACTGGAAGAAAATCGCTGATCATTTTGTTGACCGATTCAGAGTCTGACCTAAAATGACTCTCATTATAGACATTCACTGATATACGAGTAAGAACAGAAGCTCAGGATGTTGCTTGTGAGGATCCTGCTGCAAACACACAGATGAATACTGATGAACAGTGCAGTATATCAAATGAGAAAAATGAAGCACAGCAAACAGGGGAGGTGCTGTATTCCTAACACGCAATTTGCAGAGCGAAGACTTCGAGTGCTTGTCATGTTTAGTTTAAACCAAATACGTCACAATCACACTTCATCAGTAATTCTGCAACAATAACCAACTAATTCATACAGTGACACGGGATAAACACTGCTCGCAGCCTGATGTGTAAATATACAACACCTGAACCATCAGTATGGTAATGGATGCACTGCTGGATACATTAACATATTAATGAGAATTTGGTTTCAGGAAGCAACGGGTGTCTGCAAATGCAAGTGCTTGTGTGAAACTTCACTTTTTAGTCGATGTGCAAGGATGGATTATTATGAAACGGTTTTGTTGGGATTGCTCAAAAAAAAAAAAAAGGTCTCGTTTGTGTCCCGTCACAGGTGAATTATTATTCCAGCATCCTTATCTTGGAGTTGGGCCCCTTCAGCACAAACATAATGACGTGCTCCACACTACGATCGCAGCTACCCAGCATGGGACGAGCTCAGAAGGAATGCTCAAGCTGATTTCAAATGAACGCCAGAAAACAAGTGGAGACATTTAAATATTAAGAGAAGAACAGTGCCAGCCTGCTGAGAGTTTCAAACAAGACCAATCTCAGGATAAAGCATCTTTTTCCTGCATTACTTGGGGCATAGCAGAAGCAAAAAAAACAACTCATCTCATTTGAGGATGACACAAAGTGCCCTGTTGAATTGTCCAATGTGACTGACACCGCTCTCCTCTCCGTCTTTGCCTTTTCAATTAGCTTGATGACAGGTGCACAAACGAGAATCAATTACCGATCCTTTCGTATCCCTTGTGTCTTTATCACAATCTGTCCCTAGCCATTTCTCTCCTATTACTCCCTTAATACGTTACCCCTCCTCCACCTCTCCATTTTACCCCCTTTTTCTTTTTTTCTACCTCATCTTGGATTTTCACCATCTTCTCTGAACAGGTCCTTTCCCTCTCCTGCCTGCTTCACTGCAGCAGAGTGACAGATTGAGGAAAAAAAAATAACAGAGGAAGAACGTCAAACTGTGTGGATTATTACAACCCTACTTACAGATACACAACGCATAACCACGGCCAGCTATAACACCACAACAGGTAGCAGTAAACCTGAAGAAAGGTAACATTATAGCTGCACAGATCTGTGTCGGCTCCCCTGATCTCCGGCTTCGCCTTGGTGTGAGGGCCAATAAGATATTTAGGCGTTGTTTGGTTCATTGACTTGGCAAACACTGGAGTGAAATGTGTTTGGAAAAAATCAAAAAAGCACTGTGAGTTATTTAAAACACTGATGTCACTGCAGGTTTTGGGGTGGGTCTTGCTTATTGAGGAGTTGCATGGTGGAAGTTTGCCACCTGCTGGTAATCAACATCACCTTCTCTGGCATCCGTCATCAAGTGGCACATTACTCTATTATCACAGAGGACATTTTAAATATGTGTAAAAAAAAAAAGGTAGCAAAATGTTTTTGTTTTTTGCAAATATGCATTATATACACAGTGTTTTCTTTTTTTAATTTGTGCAAATATGTATAGTATCAATCTGGACATTCTGACTGCTTAAGTGTTAATCAGAAAGGCGGCTGGTTTTAGCAGATAGAGCTCTGTAACCCTGACCTGAAGGTAAAAGTCTAAACTGTGTCTGTTCATGGTGTGAGAGGACAACACAGACCTTAGCTGCCCTTTTCCTGACCATAGATCTGTACAAGTCCTGAGAGGAGAGAGCCACAGAGTGATGGATGAACAGAGGACAGACTGAAAAATGGCTGTGTAAAAGATAACCAGCTGCTCCTATGGTAGGTTGTATTTCTTGAGTGGCCACTGTAAGTACAGTCTCTGCTGGCCCCTTTTCTGAACAGTGTGTGAGGATCATCTCAGGTCCCGAGAAAGGGTGGTTCCAAGAAGTCGGACGTGGTCCGCAGTGTTTTTGAGGATTGTGAGGGGAAGGAGTGCTAATGGTATTCTCCAAAAGTCCACCTTCATCTCCACTGTCTTTTCTCTACTGTTTTGAGATCCAGGGGATTCTGACCACACCAGTGGGCCACCTGATCTGCCTCCTGTCAGTATGCAGACTCATTATCCTCCTGGATCAGGCCAATAACAGCGGGCGAACTCACTACCTGGGTGGTGCCCATCTTGATGGTTCTTCTTCAGGAAAAGATGTTCGCCAGCCCTCACCTGCTGCTACTGGTCAGTCAGGAAGCTGGTGATCCGCAGACAAGTGGATGCCACTACAGATGAAGTCCACAAATAGGATCCTGGCATACATCTCTAGTTGATCGTGGTGGTGCAAAATGAAGTGCAGCACAAAGTCAACCTTTGGCATCATCTGCCAAAGATTGCGAGATGAAGAGTGGAAAGGAACAGAATCCAAATTCCTTAAGATTCATTGTGATGCTTCCACAGCCAGTGATGATTTAGCATGAAATAAAAAATTTGCTGATGAAGTTCCATTATCCCCCCCACCCCCACCATCAAGTCCAAAGTCGGTATCGTTAGTCTAAGGGAAAACTTTGAAGGGAACCTATTATGTTTTCTTAGGATAGGTCTGTGGGCTATACAAAACTGGTCTGCATGCGTCTTTTCGAGTCCTCTCTCATTAGAGAAGCAACCTGTGCTTCCTGAACACCTCAGAGCCTTATATTGATCTCCTTCATGCAACGCTGCATTGACACAGTAATTCATGCAAAAGGAGGCCCAAGTAGACATAGATTAAAGCAGGTCAACATTTTTCTTGTATTAAAATGCATTATTCCCTGCAAAAGATTATTTGGATTGTTTGTTTACTCAAAATTATAAATAAACAAACGCTTGAAATACAACTGTGTATTAAACTATATGTTTCAGTTTCTGAATTCAATTAAAATTTATTTTGGATTATATCAAGGTAAACTTGCACACTGAACTATTAATTGCAATCTAAAAAAGAAAAAAGACTGCAATTATTCTGTTCAAATTATGTGGCACAGCAACTTCAATTATACAATATGCCTCTGCAGAGACAAAGTCAAGTCTACACTGAATAAAAAATGCATACCATCTTCTGTTTGCCTTAGAATGAAATGTAATAACTGTAAAATTCAATCTGAAGAAAGATAATCTGACAGCTCAGATGGGATTGTAGAAACATCTGAACTCTGATATATCATCTTTGGAGTATGAAGTCCAATATGTACTCAGGAAATTTCAAAAAGGTAAAAAAAAGGCATTTGATTTTCTATGAGAAAATTATTCATGTGACAATGCAATAAACATATTCTCACCTATGAGAAGATTGTAGCGACTGGTATGTATGAAGTACATCTTAATATTATTTAAATACCTACCTAAGATGTAAACAAATGTTCTTACCTCAGCGTTAACACCAGAGGAGCCATGCATCCTCCTGTAACTCTTGGTTGTTTCCTCACTTCAACACACCTGAATTGAATGGTTTAATTACTACAGCATGTCAGTCAAAGTACTCCACAGGTCTGTATATGACATGTATTTGATTCAGGTGTGATGAAGCAGGGAAACACTCGCATGCATGGTAAAAAAAAAGTCTTCCCTCTGCTCAGAATTTTAATATGTGGTCTTTACCTGGGTCTAACAATATAAAAAGGGTATTACAAACAGATTCAACCATAAAAACATGAAAAGATACAAGGAATACTCAGAACTGTTAAAAAAAAAACTCCAGAAAATATCATTTAAAGGTGTCGTACTTTGAAACTGAACCCTTTTTTCACCCACACCGTAGAATAACTTAATTCCCTGGGTTTTAGACTTACATAAGAGGAAGAGCAGGGGAGGGCAAACCTGCTTCTTAAAGGGATGATGTCCTGCATGTTTTGCATAAGCTCCTGCTCCGACACATCTCTAATCAGCTGACTCCTGAGCCCGTCACCAATTCTGCAGGAGCCTGCTGATGACCAACTCAAGTAACTCAGGTGTGTCCAAGCAGAGACGTGGGTAAATGTTGAGCAATATGCTGCATTCCAGTAATTCCGACTTGTCAGTGGGGGGGAAAAAAAATCACCTGGAACGGCCTCCGAAGTTGGATTTCCCACTTGAAAACAGAAAGCAACTCCGACTACCCGCTGTTAAGACTTGGAGGACTGACTCTGCGTTTGTGGCCGCTCCTCGCGTCACTAAGCTGCCATGGAAACATGTTTATTTTACAAGACATAGAGTGCGTCTAAAATCAGTGTTGCATGTAGCGACTCCAAATACAAACTAAACAAATCAAAAGTGGTTGCTTTAAGAAAGTAGAGCTTAAAATCACGTTCGTAAGAGTTACTGTAAACAATGTCTACGGGCGTGTAAAACCGAACTGCACAGATTTGAATTTTAGTGGCGGATGGCAAACCAACTTAAGATGCATCTACCGCCACCTAGCGGACTGGAGTATGGACGTCAATGACTGTGTCTGTGGGAGTCGCGTCGCCATGTTGAATTTCCGACTTCTTACGTGTTACCTTGGGTTTTACGTCAAACCCCAGGAAGGCAACATTAAAATGCTAATTGAGTAAGAAAAAAAGAGATTAACACTCTCAAAAAAATCAACATTGAGTGGGAAGACTGCACGAAATCCTCGCCACCAAACAAACACAACTAAGCCAATGTGTTGCTTCCTGTCCATTGAATGAAGAAAATAGCTCAATTTTCCCATCTGGGTATTATGACTTGGAACAGTAATTTGGAGGTGAAAACAAAATTGTTCATTTTCACCACATTTTAGTCCATCTTTCCAGCTAGAATTGACTAATTGGTAGACATAAACTAAGATACTGTAAAACATAGTGGTGGCAGATCATCCTGAATTTTTATAGCAGGTATATCGTTGATTGTCCTGTGTGTCTGTTATTCCGTGATGGATTGGCAATCTGTCCAGGGTATACCTGGCCTTTCACTTAATGACTGCTGGAGACAGACAGCAGCCCCCATGAGACACTGCAAGGACAAACGGAGACAATGGATGGATCTAAAAACAAGCAAATCATTGAAATGGTTTAGAAGGCTCTTGTATGAAGACATCAGGAAGTAAAGTCATTTATGTAGTTGTACCTCATACACAATGTACATAAGAATACTATACTATCTGAATAGTTCAATTTAGATTTAAATCAGTAATCAGTAAGCAAGACATTCTTCAGCATAGCAGTCTTTTTTAAGAGTTAGGCCAGTCCATCACGTTTTATTTTCCCATTACTTAAGATGTTATGCAAAAAATGATTCCATAAATAAAATAGATCAGTAACAATGAGCATAACATGCCAATGTGTGTATTAAATATGAAATAAATGCTGTTGCGATTCATACTCATTGAACCTTTCCACATTTTGTCATTTTACACGAGAAATTTCTTAAAGATTTGCTGTGTCTTTTCTCCCAGTATAATTGACTCTATTCTGTGAAGCCATAAGAGGTTCGTCAGGGAACGTTAAGTAAAACTGTATCTTAAGCTCACGGGACACACGAGACAGATCAGGATCAAAGTTGCGGAGATTTTTAAGCCAGTGCCATGTTAGAAAACAATTCCTTAAATATTTAACATCACAAGTCATGCAGGAGACAGAGCAAACATGTAGGCAAAGGTGCTCTGGTAAGATGAGACTAAAATTAACTTAATTCATACAAAATCCTATCAGCAGAGGAAAACAAGTACTGCACATCACTAAGCTTCTTCACCATGACAAATAGTGGTGGCAGCATTACGATGTGTTTTCATGTTTCTTTAGCAGCAACAGGTATGCTGGTCAGAGATTATGGAAATATGGAAGATTTACACAAGAAGGTTTGCAATTAGCAAAATTACCAGGGCAAAGTCTCATCCTTCAAACAAATCCATCAATCCATTTAGTGCATTATAGTAGCCTAGTCAAAGCCTAAACACATGCATGCAATTGAGAATGTGTAGGAAGATTTCAAAACTGGTGTTCCCCAATCCTACCTCTAGATAGGCAAAGCTGATAGAGACGTACCCCAAAAGTGTTGCGACTATAATTAGAGAAATGCTGTTTTGCTGTTTTAGATGTGTAATATCTAAGTAAAATCAAATACCTGTTCTTCCATTTGACAATTATACACAATGTTCTGCTAGTTTATTCCATAAAATCTGACTAAATTACATTAAGATTTGCGTTTGTGCCATGGCAAAAAATGCAAAACCGTTCAAATGTTATTACCAGGCGCTCTATCACTCCAATATAAGAACAGTCTAGAAAACAAGGAAGAAAATATTTGGACTTCTTTTTCAATGTGTCATGGCACCTTTTATTTCGTAACATTATGAATAACCTTCCAACTTGATCATTGTACACTATATGATGAACTTCATGACATTATTAGAAAATGTGGGCAGTCAGATCAGTATCACCAACAGTAGCAGAAGGAAGCAGCATTTCTGTCAGAAGCTGATACAGAGAGAGCATGACCGCTCCTTGTAGGAGAGGCTAACAGAGCAAGATAACCAGAGGCACAACAGGAAGCATGACATATAGAGTGTGGGAAGGGATAAATAAGCATGAGCGCCACTCGGCTGCTTGAAAGAGGAAAGAGATGACACCCAAAAAAGTTCACGCAGGGGGTTGGGGGGTAAAAAAAAAAATAAAAAAAGTCACGCACACAAAAGGAGAAAAGAGCAAGAGGGGAAAAGAAAGGAATCAGCACAGAAATGCAACAGGACCAGATCAGAGCCTAAAGACTCTTCATTCTAGTTAACACCAGACTTAGAATTTGTGTTAAATTCTAGACTTTAACAATGTTCAGGAGTTTTAATACACTGGATTTATCCATCACTAGTGCAACTCTGGCCTCTATCAGTCAGGATATAGTGCTGCCACTCATCAAGGTACGCCAGAGCACTTGTATACTAGTGCGCACTCAGGCCAACAATGTGCGACCCAACCAGGATAAGCAGCTAAAAAAAGTAACACACCGTGGCCAAAAGCATGCAAGCAATTTGGGAAACACTTAAAAAAAAAGAAAAACAAAAAAAAGAAAGAAAATAAATACATCTTGGGAATAAAAAAAATCTTAATACATTATCTTAAAATTTTCCTTTTCTTGTTTGTGTTTCATATATATATATTCTAAACACACATCTTTGTACATTTTGGTATAAGTTCTCTTTCTTGCAGGGAGATTAGAGGGGAAAATTTGGTGTTCAACGGTAGAAGGGGGTTGAGGTTTTCGCGGGCAATCCCACGTCCCTGTTCGCCTTGTGCTGAGAAGGGATGGCATGGCACCACACCAGTGAATTCTCCCTTCAAAAACATTTGCTTCACACTTAAGTCTGTTATTCCCTGCGGTGGCTGTGGATGATGGAGGGGGGGGAACAAACAAACAAACAAAAAAAAACGAAGAGCTCAGCAGTCAAAGGACAAGCTTATACGACGTCCAGAAAGTCCAGGACTCGAGAAGAAAGAACAGACGGCGAGTCGGTACTTCTTCCGTGGTACCAAAGTCAATAGCCGCGGCGCTGACATCCACACTATCTTTTATCTGAGTAAAAACAACATTGAATGGAAAATTAGAAAAAAAGGGCAAACAGAAATGGTTCAAAGTGGAGGATTTACGCTTAAACGCGAGTACCTTTGTTTCCATCTGTGTCCGTCGATGGCCTGTCTGTCCTTTGGCGTATTAGATTATTGTACTTGGTCTCAACCTCCTGTAAAAAGGGAGGAAAAGGTGTTGATGATAGATCGGTAATTAAGTCAGTTGTTAGGTGGATTGATGGATGAATAGACGGCGAGATGGATGGAAGAACACATTCAGATGGAGAATATAGTCTGGAAACACAAAACCTTCTCCATACTTAAACAGACCAGGACAACACTTTTCTCAGAGTTTCTAAATCTGTGTAGGAACCCGGGATTAAACGGCGTGTTGAGGAGCTGGAAATGCATAACGATGAGTAATCTTGAGTACCTTTAAATAGCCGAGGCTGGTCTGAAGATGTCTAAGGTGAGACAACACCTGTCTGCTGAAAGTGGAGAGGCTGCCGAACTGTGACGTTGAAGAAAACCTCAAATTGATGCCGGAGTCGGCCGCGCAGCCTTGTGAGGTCCTCAGCTGTTTCCCTTCGGCTGACGCCAGGATGTCGCCGTCTGTGCTGCTCTCCCCTTGCCCTCCGTAACCGTCCAGGACTAAACATCCTGGAGGCAGAATCAAAATGATCTACTGCAAAGGATTTCCTAGCACATTTTTTTTTTTTTTTTATCAATCTTCTTCTTCCTCGCACATACCATAGTCTTCAGGAGAATCAAAGAATCCAGTGTCCCCTGACCCCAGGTCCTGAGCCAGGTCCTCTGTCTTAGAGCTGCTCTTCTCGGAGCCGTTGTGAACCATCACCTTTGCGCGGTTGTCCGTCGGCGTCCGCAAAGAGGTGGTTCTCAGGAGACGGACTCCCGTGGAACGTTTGGTTTGTTGTGCCGCCTCCTGGGACATCAGCTGGTTCACCAGGACTTGCTTTAATGCGGCCACTGAAGAAACCGGCGAGAAGTAATGACTTGTTTTGTAATTTAAGAGCTCGGCGAGTTAATTTCTTTACGTGTCCAGAGGACTTACATGTTTTTAGTGCTTCGTCTGCCCTTGAGGGGAACACATCGAACGAGTCTCCTTCTCTGTCAACTTCAGACACTTCGCACGAAAGCTCTGGGTCCAGAAAACCTTCCTCTTCCTCCACGTCTGCCTTTCCTTCCTCAAACGGGTTGCCAGCAGGTAGGGAACCTTGCAGTGTACTTCTGGAGGCCGGGCCGCTCTCTTTGTCTAAAGATGGATGGTTGCAGTTACACAGCTGCAGTGTCCGAGTTGTGTGGATAAAAAAATGTTTTCCAAGATAGAAATGAGCGGCTTCGGTTACCTGTGGACTGCGTGCTGCCAGTGGACGTGCGGTCTCGTTCTCTGCTCAGTCTGGAAACGCCTGCTGTAATGATCTCCACGCCGTCTCTCTCCCCACTAAGACACCCACACACAGACAGAAACTTAACTCCGTAACAAGCCGAAACCCTGGCAGCTACCTGATGCGACTGGATTATAAAACGGGAAGGAAGCATACTCAGTCTGAGGTAACGGTATGATGCTGTGAGGTTTGACCTTCATCGTGTCGGCTCTTTGGGAGATCAGAGTCTGCCACCTTGTGTGGGAGGAGAAAAACACTGTTCGGTAAGACAAACAAGCGTGGCAAAAATGTCAAAGGAATCCGTCGCGAGGAAACTGGACTCACGTTTTCTGATCTGAGACTGTGGGCGCCATGAGCTCGTAGATCTGTGCAACGTTGTCAGACATGGAGAGAACGAAGAAGGACTTGTTGTCTGGCAGGAGAGAGAGTGATCAGGAGGCTTTAAGCTTAGATTGTTTATGTTTCTATCAAAGGAGTTTAAGTGAAAATCTGGACAATAAATTAAGAAATTTTACAAAAAAGAATAGGTGTTTTTTCTTCTTCAACAGACGTAAACCACCAGATACGGATCTCTTATGATAAGGTTGAGCAGTTACACGGGTTCTGGGAACTATTCCTACAAATTTTGGTAGCGGAGAGTCCGGGGAGATTGCAAACTGACCTGTAGCCACAGAGCGCACCAGAACAGTGTTGAGTTTAATGATGGGGCTGAAGGTATGTTTTGTATCTGGGGTGCCTGCCAGGATTTTGCTGTGACATTTTAGGATCAGACGCTCGTCTTGTTTCTGCAGCAGAACAAGAATGTCCTCCAGGAGGAGCGTGTACAGCTCTGAAAGGGAAAGACAGAATGCATCCATTCACTTTCATACATACGCATTGGTGTAGTAGAAGAGCATAATATTTAAATGCATATATAAAACCAATCAGTGCAAACCAATAGTCTTGTCCTTGTTCATTTTCCACGATAGAGGCCCCTCGTGAATCAGTGTCTTCTTGGTCAAATCCAAGTTCTGCCGGATGCACAGCAGAAAAAGTAAATAAGTGAAATTTAAAGTTTGTGGACCCTATTACTCATATGGTTTTATCCAGTGCATGTTTCACAGTGCACATGGCGGTGGACGACAAACAAGCGCATATAAAGTAACTTGTGTATGTTTCTCGCCTTTAGCTCGAGGATCACTGGGTTGTCTGTCTGCTTTAGAGAGGAGAGGTCCAATCTTCTCTGGTAGTCCTCTAATTTCTGTAGGAATACACAGAAAAATAGGATGAGTAAGAGGTTTACTAAAGAAGACAACTGTATGGGGAATAATCAAAAAACAGAAAAATAGAGAGAGGTTGTTACTGTCTCCTTCCTCCAAATAAGGAATCTAAAGGAAACGCATGAAGAAAATTTAACATGATAGCACATTTCAAAAACCCACCTGTTTGTCCTCAGACTCTTTTAAAGCCTGGTTGACGTGACTAAGGATCTTTCTACAGCAGTCTGCTGCCTGCTTAACTTTGTGCTTCTCCACTGGATCGTCTGAAAAACATTATGACATCAAGCAGTGAGGACTCTGGTTCCTCGGGCAGCTTCTGGACAAATTAATACTTCCTGTGTTCGTCAACACTGGAAGTATTAATGGACACATAATTCTTAGAAAACATAATAAAGCACGGGAGGCATTATGCTCCTATAAGAGCTGGTCATATTTTATCATTAAGGCTTTCTCCTTGTGTGAGACCCAAACTCGTGCTAAGAATAAAACGTTGGCCCAAATAATTGGTGCCCCCATTTCCGGAACTGTGAACTCACTCCGCAGGGCCATTATAATGGTAATCTGTCTTCTAGTCTCGGTACTTCATTAATAGTCGATGTGTTGCAACAAAATGTCATTTATCACCGCTTGACTGAAACTCAAGAGCTGGGTTTCAATATTAATCACTTTTTATACTGTATTAAAATTTTAAACAAAACATTTCCTTGATTTTTTTTGTTGTTTTTTTTATTCTGGATTTACGATTTCAGAGAAACTAATTGATTTAAATATGACAGGAGAAAAACATGGACAATTCAAGGAAGCTGAAAGTGGGAAAAACTGGTGCAAGAAATATTTCAGGTGATCAAACTTTACATTTTAAACCCTGTTTGGTGTATTTATCAAAACAGTTATCCAGGATCAGTGCTAAATAGCCCTGCAAAAACATAGTACACCAGTCTCATATCAATTGTGCTGGTAAAGAGGCATGAAACAGTAAGATCTTTTTATCTTAACATACACATACGCAATTTGGTTAATTAAATAATTACCAAATTCAGCTAAAAGACGAAAAGCAGCCCACAAACCCACAGACTAGAACCTAATTAGAACACGAACAAAAAAAAAAAAACCTGCGTCAGCATGACTGCACCTGTGTATCTGACAATGTTGTCTAACAGCAGGGGGTACTTGGTGAGCCGCAGCATCTCAACAGGAATTATGTCCTTTAGCTGCAGTCGTCGACACTGTCTGTTACTCTCCGCCTCCTAAAAATAGACAAATACAAGTCAGGAGTCCTTACACAGTGAAATATATTTCTTTTGGTGGGAAAAAAAAACCCTTTACAATGTAGTGAGACGCATCACGAGTACCTGAATGAATGAGGTGAACCTTGAGTCTTTCTTCTGCTTGGTCTTGATGATCTCCAGCGCAAACGGCTGGTTGCTGCAAAAGGTTCCCACTGCCTGCTTGATCTTCTCCTCCTCGGCACCACTGAACTGCAGGGCGGAGATGAAGAGGAGCTCAGTTGGTCAGAAGCATTCGTAACGGAAATCTATTACGTGAGCAGCCGACTCCAAGAAAGTGGCCTGACTTATGTCCTTTCGAGCACGGACAGCTTAAGTTTTAATGTGGTACTCGATCGATGCTCAGACCTCAGGGGACCGTTTGTCCTCCTTATATCCATCTCCCTGCACAGGGAGGGGGGATTCGGACGAGCCTGCCACTGGATATTTGACTACCTCACACCAAATATGTCACGTTGAGATGTGTAGATGTTAGCCAAATCTGGGCCATCTTCGGACATCGTTAAGAAACGAGGCTGCATTTGTTCTCCATGGTGGAAACATTCCCTGCTACTAAGATAGGAAAGTGTTCCTTTGTCACTCTCCTTCTGTCTGGGTTTTTTGTTTCTTTCTAAAAAGTAGATGATATTTGTAAAGGTCAAGGCCTTCTAAAAATTCATAAATAAAAATCTCTTTTTTTTTTGTTCCTTTTTTAAATCAGATCTTATGAGTAATACTTAACAAAAGCCTGTTACAGGCTGCAAAAAACTTCTTTTTTTTATTTTATCAAAGCATATTCAAGTGTTAGAATGGCTCAGTCAAAGTCCAGACTCTGTGGTAAGACTTGAAACAAGTTGTAAACTGCAAACACCATTTTCTTTTCATTTGACAATTATGGCTTACTTTCAATTAGTTTGACACATAAAATGCTCATAACAGACTTTGAAGGCTGTGGTGTGAAAAAAAAAAAAGGCATAATATCAAATGTGAACATTCCCCGTTTCTGTGTGCACAGTTTGCTTCAGCTTCATCATTCAAGCTGTGACCACAGTTTTAAAAAAACGATGCCAGAAGAAACCATTTTGACTCACCCACGAGAGCAAGTCGTCCCCCCTCAGATCTATTACCAACAAATCATTTCTCTTCCGTATGGCTGTCATTTGCTCAAGTATTGAAACTGAAATTCAACAAATGCATCGTTAGTGAATTATGAATGACGAGTTAAAGTTACAGAGTACGAGAGTCGTTTTATTGAGTGTACCATGCAGCTGTAGGACCTCTTCCAGGTTGGTGAAGATGTTCTTGATGTCGGCAGGAGGAAGGATTGCGTCTTTGGAAAGCCTCTGGTAGAAAACGTCGTCCAAAACCTTCAGCATCCCCACATGCGCACGCTCCGTATAAAACAGCTCTGCGGACGGCATGAGAGGAGTTAACTCGGAGCACATTGTGAGCGTGCTCTCATACCGACATGCAAAAGCATTCATGTCTCTTGATTTTCTTTTCTTCATAAACTTGAATGCCTTTTCTTGGGATTTTATGTTATACTCAAACACAAGGTTGTTCATCGTTGTGAAGTGGCATTACAATGATACAGGGCATTTGCATTTTTCACAAATTAGGACCTGTAAGGTGTATTTCCAGGTCCGTCACTTGCTAGAACCATTTCTTGCTGCGGGCTTTTGGGGTTTTGTCCACCAGCTTTGCAAATCTACAGACTGACATTTTTGGTTATTCTTTGTTTTTGTTTTTTTTGGTTGCAAAAATAGCTCATCATCAGTCTGACGGGATGTTGGGCACTTTAGAAAAATGTATCTAAACCATTCCGTTTTTAGGTCTAACTTTTGCTTAGGGTTTTTGTTGCTGCTTGAAGGTAAACCCGCCAGCCAGTCTCGAGCCTCCGATAAGTTTTCCTCCAGGATTGCTCAGCATTTGCCTTCATTTCAGCTTCCCAGCTTTCCTGCCCCTGCTGAAGAAAAGCATCGTCACAGCACAGTGCTGCCACGAGCATGCTGCACTCGCTCTTTTCATAGTTCACTGTCCTTCTCACAGAGTGCTCTGAATTTGGACCGTCAAAGTTTGGCCTCATCAGACCAGAGCACCTGACTGTATCGCTAAGAGGAGTGACTCTGGTCTGCCAGCGAAGCGTGCAGTAATTACTTTCTCCTAGATAATTTTCCACAAAGGCCAGATTTATTGTGCGCACAACTAATATTTGTCTTGTCGACAAATTCTTCCACTATGGAAGTAGCTCTCTTCGGCTCCTCCAGAGTTCCTAAGGACTTCTTGGCTCCTTCTTTTATAATCTCAATTTTATAATCTCAATAATCTCAATCACTTTGGTTCAAAAGGCGTGTCTCGATGTGCCTGCAAGAGTTTGGATCTCTTTCCATTTTCAGATATTGGATTTAGCATTGTTCCATTGCAAAGAAACGTTAATTTATAAAAGACATTATGAATATGTACTAGATGGCATTTCTATTTTGAAAGCTAAGGAGTTTAGACTAATCTTGCTTTCTTTTTTTCAGATTCTAGGACAAAACGAATCCTGTTGTTTTTTTTTAACTTTCATCTGCGGCTGAGGCTGAAATGCAGCACATGAGCTGATGCTAACCGAGTGAGCCCTTCCCATAAATATGGAAAACGAAGGACGACAGGTTGCCGACTTAAAAACATAAAGCACATATAAGCCTGTATATTTACACACCATCTGGTTTTATAAGAGCCGTCCAGTGGAGGCCCTGTGGCAGCATGTGAAATCCCAGTGAAATACGTTTGTGGTTGTAGCACATCAAACATGAAGAAGACTTATGGACCAATGGACGCTGTTTGGCTCACCGTTTATAACTTCTTGTCTCTTAATCTCTTGAGGCCTGAGTCCCGCGAGGACCTCTCGTCCCACCAGCTGCTGCCAGTTGTGGAGCTCAGAGTCTGTCCCCTGATCGTCCTCGCTCTGGACATCTCCGATACCCAATGCCTCGAGTCTAAGACGATAATGAGGTCACTATTCATTTCTCCCTTTACCTTTCAAGTTAATCCCAAACGCCAAAGTCAAACGGATCTGCTGCACTCACCTTCTGACCGCCTTTGGTGTCCCGTCGTGAGCCCTGAGAAAGATTTAGTTAAATTAACCAATGACAAAAACGGGAAATCGTCTTCATTCTGATGCAGAATGCGTGAAAACGCACCTGTCGCTTTCTCTGTCGTCTTCTTGTAACTTCTCCATGGGATAAAGCTCAGTTGAATCAGGGAATGCTAATCCATCCAGAGGATCAGGCTGAAGGCCGTCACTCAGCCTGGAGGGGGCTGATGTTGGAGTCCCACCTGAAACTGGACCACATACATTAGCTTAGCTTGAAGAGTTTAGTGTGCTTACGCCGTACGCTGACTTAAATGACTTCATTTGTAGTCAACGAAAGGGTCACAGACGGGGAGAAATTTCAACAAGGAGTTAAGACTTAGGGTCTGATCTTAAAAGATTCCAGATTAAAAAAAAAAGGTATGCACAAGTGAGCCCACGGAGATGAAGCTACAAAAATTGTGCATGCAGCTGATTACAGGTGGCACGGTGGTGCAGACCGTCCTGTTTAAATGAGGATTTTGGCTGTAATTGTGGATGGCGACGGACGACAGAGTGGCCATAAAAGAAAGCTCAAATTGAAAAACATGGAGTTGGCAGAATACTGGTAATATCAATGTTGCTACATTTCATTTGAAATGAGCAATGCAAAAGTTACAGGAGTATATTTCTGTCAAGGAGGAAAATACGTTTTTGAATTCTGTCCCTTCGTCACACGGTAATTATATTGTTAATTTATTTTTCCACCGTGACAGTAGCGTGCTTCTGTATACAGTGCTACGAAACACCAGCCAAAAATGTTTTAAAATCCACCAAAAACAAAGCTTTATTCGACAACTCAACAACCCCATGTGTGTCACGGTGGTTTTCACTTTGCTTTAACTGCATAAAGATTGCCAGGAGTCCTGCTGCATTAATCTGTCCCACGCAGACATCTTTTGCCCACACAGTTTTTGGAACATGCAGTACACAAATATAATCTGCACCACCCTTTTGTGGGATTTATTTATTTATTTTTTATTTTTTTTGCGGGCATCCTGACATAATGGTGTTATGCTGCCATAAAGTGATAGTTGTAATCCTGCAGCTCAAAACTGGCACCATACAGTTCCACAAATGTTTGAAGCGACTCAACATAAACTGTAAAGTGTAATAGCTGCAGCAGAATCATCAGTTCAGAGTTTGCTTGCTGATAATTATGCTTTTTAATTTTGCCCCTGGAACCGCTTTGCTCCCTTTCCCAAACACAAATGGGAGCTGTAATCAGCATAACGAAGTTGAAATCTGTTCACTGGTTCACAATTCCACCAATTTGAAGGGAATGTAATTTGGTTTAGCACCAAAAGACGTCATGAAACAAACAATTTGACTGTTTTTAAATGCGCTCTGAACTCTATTTTTGCAGTTGGTGGTGATTTGTGTAGCAAAATGTGAATGATTAACTTTATATCAAGCTTATTCCTATGCTACCTCAAAGAATATATTTCTGCACGTACATATATGTGGCTTCGCCATCTTAAAGCTTAGACATGAACAGCAGAATGTTGAAACTATGACCACTTTACATAGTGGCTACAAGGCTATTAAACATATTAAACTTCCCAAAAGTAAAGGCTATTTCATTATACTAAACTACCAACATGCTGCAAAACCCACATCAACAACCTTACTATTCTAACTAAATAAGCCATGACAAAGCTCACCAATATCAGCGTCTCGGTTTGCTTCCGCACTGTAAGTGGTGTTACTGGGAGATGAGACGGACAAGGAATGAGTGAGTTCGGGGCCCTCGCTGGACTGGCTGCCCCGCAGACGGCTGCTATCCATTAGCTCAACCACTCCTAGCGTTGGCTGAGACAGCTGTTTCTGAGGCCTGGGGCGATTTTCCGGGTTTTTGCCTGTTGTGTAAAAAGAGGAAAAAAAAATATATTGAGTGCCAGTTTTTTTGTTTTTTTACCGCTCACACCAGATAAATGCATTCGGTTTTTAAAGAGTTACATAGCCATTCCCCCCCCCACCACTGGTGATAATTGAATCATAATAAGCCTTTCCTGTTTTAGGTTTGTTAGGTCAATACCAAAATAACAAGAAAATAATTTCCATCCTTTCTTTGCGTTCTGAAAATAACTTAAGTGTTCTTAGCATTGCCTTTGACGTATCTGATTTGGGTCAAACGTTTTGGTGATTCTCCCAAAAGCTTCTCACAGTAGTTTGCTGGATTTTTAGCCCATTCCTCCATGACTGAACTGGTGTAGCTAGTTTTGTTTAGGCTGTCTTGCATGTACACACCTTTTCAGCTCTGTCCACAAATTTTCTATGGTTCTCATATAAGAGCTCTTTGATGACCAGACCAAAAATTGCATGTGTTGGCAGTAATTTGTAATTGTAAATTGGCAGAAAGCTTATAGATCTTGTTGGCATAAAGAGCCGTCAGTGCCCGATCTTCGATCGTCAACGCTGTTGTCTAGAGATGTCGCTTCAATAAAAACATGCAATGTTTTTCTTATTTTTTACTTACAATAAAATAAAACCTGTAATGTGAAATGCAGCAGTCCCTCTTGCAGCAAAACACCATTAAACAGCACTTCACAGTTGAGGCGATCTTCACTGGCTTATAAATATCTTCACTTTTCTTCCAAATGCAGCAATAATTACTACGGCCAAGTATTTCCACTTTAGTTTTATTAGACCACAAGATATCTCTCCAAAGCATAAGGCCATTGTGAGTGCAATTTGAAAATATAATCCCTTTTTTTAATGTTACTACTGGAGTAATGGCTTTTTCCTCTCCAAGTGTCCTTCAGCCCCTGTTGGTTCAGGACTTTCTTCACTGTGGATAATGTCTTTTTTTTTTTTACCAGCTTCCGTCAGCATATTCACAAGGTACTTTGTTTTTGCTCCAAAACCATGTTTTAGGCTTTCACATCAAAACATGGTTCTCTCTGGGACACAGAACCAGTCTTTGTCTCGCATGTTAACTAGACCTTCCCATTGTTTTCATATTGCCTGTCTAAGGGATTTGTGCAACACAGCTGAGTCGTTTCAAGAACACCACTGATTACTGAGGCTGCTTACAACAGATGGATTCAGTTTGCAAGCATTGCAGTGTGGAGAAACGTTAGAAGATCGTGTGATTTGATAAGTTTGGAGTTATCCTGTCCTAGAGTGACGGGTTGCTAAGGTAAGAAGAGAGGCACATTAAGTGATGTACCCATCATGCCTAGCATCCACCTTTCAAGCTTGTGGAGGCGGCACTATGCTGCACACAATCTGCCTGCAGACCACCTGAATATACTGAGTGACCAGGTTAGTCCATCAATGGATTTTTATCACAGGCATATTTCCAAGATGATAATGCCAGAATTTGTCATGCTCAAATTATGCAAGAGTAGTTAAAAGAGCATGATACGTCATTTTCACACATGGATTGGCCATCGTAAAGTCCAGACCTTAACCATGCTGAGAATCTGTGGGATGTGTTGGAGAAGAATCTGCACACCAATCCGACTCTCACTTTCTATCATCTTTAAAATCTTGTCCAAAAAAATAAAATAAAATAAAATAAAAAAATAAATCAATGCAGCTCTGGCCGAAAATACAAAGCCACACAAATCATAATCTACCAAAGGGTATTGTATTTTTTTAATGTATGTAAACTTCCAAATAACATATGTTATATAGATCTCACAGCCTCCAAAACACACACACACACAAAATCAAACACCTACCTGCTGCTTCGATGCGGCTGGGTCGACGCTGAGGTACAAGATTTAAAAATTTCTTTTTTAATCTGTCATCGACTTCTTTATCTGTTTTAATACTTTTCTGCTTAAAGAAGAGGAGGAGACAAAGTGTTACATGCGTGACAAAGGTAAAGGAGAACGTTTGATATGCCAGACGCACACGTGGTACCTTCATCTTAGGGAAAAGACGGTTCAGACCCCGTTTGGACTCCAGATTTCGAGGCTCCTTGACCCTCACACCGAGGTGCTTCATGTACGTGTAGATAACAAACTGTATTGTAGAGCTAAAAGGAAAATAAGAAGAGTATATAAATAAGAAGTTTGGTATTTGCAGTTTAACAAAAAAAAGAGGCAGTGTTTAATTGTGAATAGCACGTGTATGCATATTGTGACTTGTGCCATATGTCACCCCAGTCCTCGTACAATTTCTAGACAACCCATCTGTGCAGTGCCGAGACCATATGGCATATCAAACAAGAGTGTTTCAATCAGTCACACTTTTGAATAATTTAATATAAACACACTGCATAAATTACATGTTCTCTTTAAGAGTCTGCCCTTATTTGTAAACTGTGGGAGATGCAAATCGGAGCTTTAATGGCACAAAGGAATGTGTCAGAGTTGCTCAGTCGCCGTGGGAGAAACATCACAGACATATGGTCTTAAGTTAACAAATTACTATTTCTGACATAGTTCATTTAACCCAAGTCTGCTTTTTAATGCCCAATTTTATGAAATCAAAATGTGTAAAGACAGAAGTGACAGTGCTAAAAGACTTCTTAAGTTTGAGACTCGTTCATTCAAAAACAAACAAAAAAAAAAAAAACCAATAAAACTCTCAAACACTCAAAGAAACATATACTTTAAACATGTGACAATATGAGGTATCTTACCATTTGTCTTCCTCTGTGGTCTGAGTAGTTAAACTGAAAGGCAAACAAAAATATACGATTGAACAAAAAGAGACATCGGTAGTATATTTCTGCTCAGCAATCCCAATGACTTTTCATGTAAATGTATTTGTATGGACACGTTTCCAGTCAGATGTTTGCATGCTCTCATCTTTTGCATAGACATCATTCCAATTACAGGCTTTAAATGCTTTAAGGGAGAAACAATCCTGCATGAATGAACTCGATGGCTTCTGCCATGACAGAATTCTTGGGTGTCCGTGTATGATCTGACGTAATACGCACCACCACTAAATTAAACAGCAATTCTCAAATATATGCATATGTTGATCGAATCTTCTAATGAATAGAGCTAAAGTTCTAGAACGTTACTTCAACTTGATGTTATTAACGACTATTAATTTGTTGCAAATGATGAGGATTGCCTGAAGCTGGGAGTTCCTCTTTGAAAGTAGAACTACGATTTGTTTCAGTCTAATTTGGATTGACAGGCTTTCTGCACATTTTTCTTGAGGGAGCCAAAGATTAGAGACTCTGGCTCAGATTTACAGAGTTCTCAACCCTATAAGGCAATTTAATTTATAAAAAAAAAAAAATTGCCAATAAATTATGAGATCTTTCTACAGAGATCACATTTTGAAGATAAAACCTTCAAATACAGACTGCATGCAAGAAGTAGCATTAATGGATGAAAAAAAAACTGCCTAACTGCGCCTCAGGCTGTCCTAACTCGAACTGGTGGCAGGGTCATGATGAGGGTCCGTCTCTCTACTAGAGGTCTTCGTGCAAAGCACGAAGCGGACAATATAATATGATTATATTCGGCCAGAATGCTACCAGAGGGTTGATGCTCAACCAAAGATTAGTGCTCAAATATTTGAGTTTTTATGTCAAACTCTGTAATGAAAAAGAAAAAACAAATTCCAGCTTTTATTTTATTTTATTTTTTTTTTAAAAAGTTTTTCAGTTCTATGATCATTTCAACTAGGAGACAAAGACATCTAAAACACATCGTTAAAAGACCTACATTTATCATTTTTAATGACTGCATGTCAACGTCAGACCGGAAATTCATCTGAGTGAGCGACTCACAGAACGTCATCTATTTTAGATATGATGTTTTCAGCGTAGGAACGTTCTCGCTCGAGCGTGACGCGATCTCGGACTCTCTCTTGGTCCAGTCTGGCCAGCTCAGCTTCAGCCACCGTTAGACCCATATTGCGCTTCTGCCTGAAATTCAAAACATATTTTTACCCACAAATCGCTGTAAAAAAAAAAAAACCAAACTATTTGTGCATTGATATTAACAATTCACAGTTTGAACTCTAAGACAATTTACTTAAGCAGCTGCCGCGTTGGAAAGGAATACAACAGTCAAGAGCGACCAGGTTTACCGAAAGTCCTCGAGGTGTTTCTCAACGTCCGCTAGCAGAGAGTCCTGCAGCGTTTGGACATGTTGCCTATTTATTTCCTCTGGTATCAACTCCGTCCGCCGCCGATCTTCAAAGAAAAAAAAAAAAAAAGAAGAAAACTCTTTAAATACGCTAAACGTAAGGTTAAGGACTCACACTCAAACAAAAATGATCAAACAAAGCAGAATTTCCACCGAGTTTCATAAGCACAATGACATAGTTACCAAGATCAGAGGAAACAGATTCAGGAACAGGAACCTTTAAATTCTGCAACAGAAAATGTTTTTAAGTCAATTAGTTGCAATGATGCCATTTTAACATGCCAGTGCCATAATCGACATAAATGTCTTGCCAGACATTATGGTCATGTTTGCCCAAACATGTGACTGATTCAGAAAAATCGAACTATTAAATATTTAATAACAAACATGTTAAGAGTAATTTCAGTGGCATTCAACAACTTCCATGTGAAAACGTGACTCATGTTTCAAACGTGAGCGACTCACTGCTCCCCGGTCCATAAAAAAAGTGTGGAGGTCCATGAAAACCCGTCGGGTCTCTTTGGAGTTGGTCTGCTTGTAGAGCTCGGTATAGAGGTAGCACAACTGAGAACCGGAGCATTTGAGATTCGTTTAGGGGACGTCGGGTTGCACAAAAACAGACAACAACCGTGAGTAAGAGAGTCTCACCACAGGAGCAGGTTCGAACTGAGAGATGACATAATGCAGGAAGGCTGCGAGGTGAGCCGGGCGAGACTTGAGCTGCTCAATACTGTTAAAGCTGTCGCACTGGCCGTTTGTCTGAAACACATGCACGTTCTTCTTTAAACTTGCTTTTGCAAGGGTACGTTTGGGTATGTTTATAGTACATCTGTAATGTACGACACCCATGTTAGCAGCAGGCTGTTTAAAAAAAAAAAAAAGCCCACCTGCTCTTGGTCTCGACCGAAATAGTCGTCTTCAGCTCCGATAATTTGCGAGATAACGCGAGAAGAGGAGGGACTGCTGAGTGCGGGGGGTGACAGAGAGTCCTGTAAAAAAAGAAAGAAAAAAGAAAAACACGATTAAACATATTAGTCTCTCCGCATTAAAACTGTCCATACTTTCATCATAGGCGTGAATCTCCACTTAACTCCTTTTTCCAGGTTAAAATGATGCTGTAACACAAAAACTGGTTGCAAAAGTTTGAATCTAATCTGGATTTTCTCTAATCACACCAATGTCAAAATTATACGTACAGGATCAAGTGTGCAAAAATATATTGGAAATACAACATTCCAATATTAGTCTCAGCAATATTTATATTGCAAAGCACTATTTAAAAAGCAGCAATTGTTGGCTAATATATGTTAAGGGTCATAAACTTGCATTTCATGTGCTAATGCAATATTTGGACAGTGTCATGGCAGTAGACGCTCACACTGGACACTAATGACAATATCCAAAATGCTAAAGGTCACAGAAGAAAAGAAGAAAATAGGCATCTATCGCAACGGATCTCATCATTGTCAATAAATAGCAATATTACTGCAATCGCAAGACTTTCTAATATTGCTCAGCCTTATATACAAGAACAGCCATATTTGGATAAATGGGCATTATCAGTCTGAAGAGAGATACTTTGTACTGCCATTAGCAATGTTCTGCTATAATCCTCATAGGATATTTAACCACTATTCTTTAAAAAAAAAAAAAAAAAAAAAAGCTGTTGTGTTTTTTCTAAGGGGTGAAGTTCCTTTACTCCTTTACAAAGATCCGATCACAGTCAACACATCTTTAAGAGGATTTTACTCAGTTTTGATTTGTGCTACGTATCATTGCTTTGTTGGAAAAACTGATTGTGTCCAAGTTACAAACATCCGACGCAAACTGTCCAACTAACACAAAAGGACATTGTTCAAAAACAACCAGGAACCACAGGCCTATCATGAACTAGAGCCTGCTAAAAACACCAGTCACTGCCTTCAGTGAAGCCAGACACCACGAACCTAAAGCTGTAGGGTGACAACTGAGGAAACAAATAATTAAATAAAAAATGCAGCTCAAAAATCAACACATTAAGTTTGCAGTAGTCCACACGGACAGGCCAAATGCCTTCAGGAGGACAGTTTTAAGGTCGGATGAGACGAAAGCTGGTCTATCTGACTACAGTTTTGAAAGGATCTGGTAAGGTTTCCAGCGGGATGAGGGTCATGCTGAGGATCCAGCTTTTTGGCAAGGGGTGCAGCACATGGCCAAAAGTTGGTGGAACAATGAAAGTAAAGAGCTACATTCAAACTTGATTTCACCTGAAATCTACAGCTAGTTGGGTGAACCTCATCAAATAAGGTCCCTAAAACAAATCAAGACTGTTTTGTAAACAAGTAAAGCAGACTAACTGTATGTGTACGGATTAGTGAACAGTTCAGTCACCAGGTCAGTGGTGTCCTCCGTCTCCGGGGAGTGGCAGGAGTTGAAGCTGTTTCGGGGTGTGCTCTTTGGGCTGGGGTAGGAGAGCTCTTTTGGACAATGGCTTTCTGGAGTCGCTGGTCTAAATATCTGGAAACAAGATGGAAAATAATGAAGCGTTTTTAAGCCATCCGTATTTACTGAAGGAATAATAAAACACAGAAAAATAATACCGTTGCAAAAATAATGCAACTGGTTGAAGTTGCAGTATTTTGCATCTTCCAGGCATGTTGCATAAATCAAACATGGCTAAAAATAGAAATCTGACTAATTTGATGCCTTGAAATTGGCCTCTTGTCTTTTTAAGTGTCTTAAAGACAATTATATTATGCTTTGAGCATAATATAAAGCTCAAACAATTGATTTTACATAATAGCCACCCCTCCAATAACACATTTTATCCGTTTTCTGTCAGACCAGCACGTGAAAGAAAAGTCGATGCATGCATTTAAATTACTCTGTAAATATGACGAGCGTTTAAGCACCATGAATGAAAGTCGGTACTCACGGGAGTGCTGCTCCAGGACAGATCTGTGCTACTGTCTGCTTTAGGGGTGAGCGCGCGGTCCGTCTCGTACGTGCTACTGTCGTCTGCATCGCCACCTGAAACAGCCTCCTGCAGATCCATGCGAGACTTGTTACAGTTTTCAACAGTAAAAAGCTGGTCACCATCCAAAGAGTGTAACACGTCAATGTGAGAAATCTAATGAGTAAAATGGTGAGGTTTATTACATTTCCAGAATCTGGTTTAATGAAATGTAACTGGCATGCAGCATCCAGAAACAGCTTTAAATAGCACGAGAGACGCAAAACTCTCTGCCGTGCAGACACAAAAGAGTGGCTTCCCACAGAGGAAGCTTAATCCTTTGATGAGATTAGGATGTCTGGAATGATCCCCGAATGTGCTACAATAAATACAATGCAATCAGTAGATTTCCTGTTTTCTGGGCCAAATATGAAAGCCGGTACCTGTGTTGTTTCAGTGGATTTTAAGAGCTGACCCTGCAGCTGAGGAATGTGTTTTTTAGCTTCCTGGATGTCCTTCAGTAGTTTGGGGGAGGGGTTCCTGCTGTACTCCTCTTTCATCGCCTAGACGACGTGACGAGAGCAATCAAAACAAAAGGCAGGTTTCATGAGTTTCATGAGTCACGGTTCTGCAGAACCACATTTTCCTGCAACTCCAGCTTCCGGTCTCACACATGCGTCTCTTCACACTTCAGTCATTTTTTTTTTTTTGCTCAAACTCACTCAGACTGAATGGATACTGTCTGTGACCATGAACACACAGAAAGTGTGTTCATGGTCACACTGTCCATGAACACACTGTTGTAACTCTATACAAGTGGATTCAGACATAGACTTTGACTAGGCCATCCGAGCACATACAAATGCTTTGATTCAAATCACTTTGTCGTAGCTCTGGCTCTACGCTCGAGGTTCTCGTTCCACTTGAATGGACGTAGAACAAGTAATCTTGAGAAATTGTTAGGTTGCGACATTTCTAACAGAGGCTTTATACACAAATGGAGCTAAACGTCAAGTAGAGCAGCTCATTACCAAGGAGACGCCAAGTTTTAATGTAAAACACAGTAGAAAACAGCCATTATTATGCAAACCTGTAGATCCTGCTGCTCTTTGGAGAGCTTCTTTTGCAAGACGTCAGTCCTCTGTTTGCACGCACTGCCGTTTTCTTCCTGAGGGTGGAAAAGGTGGTAATCGATTAGCCTAATTCTGCTTACTCAGTGCAACCAGTGCGTAAATCACGTAAATCACGTAAACCAGGTTTACGTGAGGAACACACAAAGGCAGACATGACAAACATTCTAAAGATTTAACGCGTGATGCTGCGTTATAACTGAGCGATTGGATATAGATGCAGAATCTGCAGATAATTTTTTGTCAGTGAGGTAACAGAGTGATAATAAATTAGATATATTTCGTACCCATGATGGTTGGAAAGGGGAGAGGCGGTCCTGAGGACTGTAGGGGCGCTCTGTTGCTGGAGAGTTTGGAGAGGATAAGCTAACACCCAAGATGTCAGGCTCTGCTTCAGGCAACGGGATCTGGGCTAGGCCTGGGGGGCGCCCCAAAACCGTGAGCGCCACGTAGGAGCCCGCTAGAACGGCAAGACAGACAAATTACACAATCTCATCTTCAGCTTTATTCTGTTTATAAATGTGTTTTTTCTTTGTTTTGTTTTTTTTTTGTAAAAATGTGTCCAGAGGAACTAACATTTGATAAGTTTCACTACTTCTGTATGGTTAGAATGTGTGACAAGGGTCCCGTTAACCTGCAAGACAACAGCAGCAGAACGATTAGAAATGATAAAGAGAAAAAGAACAAAATACAAAAACAAACAAACAAAAAAAAAACATTAAATCCAAAGCCATGCCGAAATGTTCGACAGTGAAATATTCTCTGAAAGCGAGCAGCAGATGACACCTCATGTCCAGCAGGTGGCAGCATACCGCCACTTTACAGCCCCGACATTGTCACACTTGGGGGTTTATCTTCTGTTTCTTTAAATCATGTTACCTTGATGATCCTGTCTCCCGTCTGAACACCTGCCCGCATTGCAGCCCCATCTGGCCAGAACAAAGGAGAAAAGAAGCAATGATTCGACTCGAGAGGGAGAACAGAAGCACAACAAATTATGATTCTGTTGAGGGAAAATAACAAATACATTTTCCTTGTTGGTTGAATTGTAGATATTTCTATACAACAAATATTTTATATTGTCTTGGTAGACCAGATGTGGCAAAGGGCCTCTTTTGGAAGATCATAATAGTAGTTATATTACAAGTAGGACCTGTTTCACAGCTCCACCCCAAACAAGGGGATTTAGGCAAGAGACGGGTTATTATAGGAGCCACGTCTGACTATACTCAGCAGGGCAAAGCTAGTGTAGTTTGTAAATCCAAAAAAAAAAACAACCAACAAGGCTTGGCAGTGGCCATTAACTGCAGCAAAGGTCCTAAAAAGGCTGTGGGTAAACATTCGGCCATTACAAACAGCTATTATCTATCGTTATATTTCCACAGTACTTGCTTACTAAATGTTGTTGGTCTTAGCTTAACCTCACACCTGATAATAAGGAGGGCCAGAGACCAGCTTTTTAAACTGTGCATCAGTTCTCTTTACATTGCCTTATTGTCTAATTGTTTCGTTTGCACATCAAATAATACATTTATTCTTTGAAGTTGAGTTTCTATAAATGTAATTAGTACTCCACCCACTCGCTGGGTAAGACGTCGTTCTGTATCGTCTAATAAACAGAAGCACATACGGCAGCTCAAAAAAGCATTGATGACCGTGCTACAAATGCCCAAAACGAGTTCCCTCTTCTTTTTTTTTTTTTTTTTTTTTCTGTCCACAGCTGCACAGCCCATGTGATGTTTTTAGAAACCTGACAACAGAACTGCATCCCTCTCTACAGGCACTGCAGTGACTAACTACTTTCACTAAGAACAGGCTGCAAGCTACACTGACACTACTGTGCAGAAAATATAGCTTACTGCCCCATTGAGTGTGGAATCAGATACATTTTAAGAATCGCATCAATCATTCCAGGTATCGATATCTTATACAAGTTCAGGAGAAGCTTCGCGAACCTGATGTCTAGGTATGAAAAAAAAGAGGAGCCCATATCTCTTCTGTGACAGCTCAGACCAGGAGTTTTCATTGTAACA
>NW_006799970.1:1116668-1145420 GCF_000485575.1 Poecilia formosa | reverse complement strand
TAGAAATGTAGTGAAGTAGAAAGTACAGATACTTACTGTAAAATGTAGTGGAGTAAAAGTAGAAAGTACCCATTATTAAATCTACTTAAGTAAAGTACAGAAATACACGAAAATTGTACTTAAGTACAGTAACGAAGTACAAGTACTTCGTTACTGTACTTAAGTACAATTTTCCCACCACTGGTAAGATGTCGTTCTGTATCGTCTAATAAACAGAAGCACATACGGCAGCTCAAAAAAGCATTGATGACCGTGCAACAAATGCCCAAAAACAGTTCCCTCTTCTTCTTTTTTTTTTTTTTCTGTCCACAGCTGCACAGCCCATGTGATGTTTTTAGAAACCTGACAACAGAACTGCATCACTCTCTACAGTTTTTTTTTTTTTTTTTTTCTGTCCACAGCTGCACAGCCCATGTGATGTTTTTAGAAACCTGACAACAGAACTGCATCACTCTCTACAGGCACTGCAGTGACTAACTACCTTTACTAAGAACAAGCTGCAGCTACACCGACACTACTGTGCAGAAAATATAGCTTACTGCCCCATTGAGTGTGGAATCCGATACATTTTAAGAATCACATCAATCATTCCAGGTATCGATATCTTATACAAGTTCACGAGAAGCTTCGCGAATCTGATGTCTAGGTATAAAATAAAAAGGAGCCCATATCTCTTCTGTGACAGCTCAGACCAGGAGTTTTCATTGTGACATCTGGTTTTTCTTCGTTTTTAAAGCACTACACTCCACTTTACCTTCTTTGACCAGCTGCACAAACACAGGGTTGTCACCGCTGACAGTAAGCCCAAAGCCATTTTCATCTTTCTGAATGATCACACATCGCTGGACCAGACCTGTAAGGTGAGACAGGACAGAAAACACAATACAGTAAGTACATAAAGACTAGGAAGTAGATAAAAGATGGCACTTTGAAGTTAGAAAAAAACAAAAAAACAAAACAAACACTGTGGTAGAGGAATACACTACAAGTTGTATGTTCTCGTGCATGATTTAATTTGAAATTACCAAAGTTTACTTTAACATTTTAAGCTTAACTAAAAGGAAAGTTGATGTAGTTTGAGTTTCACATCCCTACATGCAAATAAAAAAAAAAAATACCAGAATTTGTGTTTGTTCCTCCTACCCTATTAGTCACACTGAAAGCAGTCTCAAAGGGAAATTTGTGTAACCAGAATGGTCAAGAGAAAGAAGCTATGAAGCTGATAGACGTGAATAATGCCTTTAAACAGCTGCTGTTAAAACATACATGAAGCATCTTGAAGTGGAAACAGTAAAGATTGCTTGATGCAAATAATACTTTATGTGTTATGGTAACATAGCAATGGCTCACTTAACTTTTGTGACGTTTTGTTTTTAGTCCAACATAAAGTATTGTTTAATTATGGAATAAGTTGAATGACAATGATATATAATGTTCTTTTTTTATTTTTAAACAAAATTCTGACATGCTTGGAATGCATGTATTCAGTTTGCAGAAGCAATTTTAGCTGCAAGTACACCTGCAATTCTCCTTGGTTTCTGTTTTTATCACTTTTGCACATGTAGAGCATGACAATTACCAAATTAGCTAAGGCTCAGTCAGCTGGGATATATTTTGACATTACTGCCACAAATTTTCAATTAGATTCAGCCCTGGGCTTTGACTTGGACATCCTGCCACATAAAGATGGTTTGATGTAAATCACTGCATTTTAACTTTGGCTGTATGTTTAAGGTAACTGTCCTTCAGACGTGTGGACATTGGCCTCAGGCTCAGGCCACTAACTGTTTGGGTCTTAGTCATGACGTTTGTTCACTAACAGAACAGTTTGTGTTATACCGAGGTTAAGTTGGCGAAAGGTCAATTCCTATTTTCTTACCTGGATGGTGCTTGAAAGCAACTGGCTGCACTGGACTTTATTAATGGATATCGCAGTAAAGGAGGAGGCAAATAAATGCACAGAACACATTTTAGATTCCTCTTTCCACTTCGCATTATTTTACTTTGTGTTGGTCACGTCGGTAATCGTTAAAAATGATAAGGTCTGTGACTGCACGTAAAAGAATGTCACAAAGTTCAAAGGGTTTTAACGCAAGGAACCGCATCCTGAGATCAGAAAGATCAAAATAGGAACGTTACTTGACAGGTTTTTCGTTTCCTGCTTTGTTTTGTGACCACAGAGAAAGGAGCTTATCTCGTGTGGATGACAAGAGCCAGACTAACCAGAAAGCTAACGAGAACACAGTTGTTAAAAAAAATATATACAAAATTAAACAATTACTCTTAAAACAACAAACCTTCATACATCTTTTAAGAAGCAGACGTTAAACACGATAACTTATTTCGTCCAGTAAATTTTATGGTCAATTCAGCAACGGCAATAAAGATGTTCACCAAAAAGGGGTTAGATGGGGGGGGGTTGGAAATTGGAGGGCGCAGCAGCAGCTCTTATAAGGGAGGCAGGCCAGGAAACCAAATGGCACAGTCTGGGGGGGAGGGGGTGGTGGCTGGTGGAAAAGAGGGTTAGGTAGATCTGAAAGAGCAGGGGGATGGGAGGGGATGAGAGGGCAGGGGTGTCAGGGACGCAGATAAAGCCGTTTGGGGAACAGAGCTGGTGTGAATCTGCCTCTAGATCTGATTTTCTGTCTTTCGCTGAAATGTTCAAAATCTTCAGGTGGCATGAACAATGGGAGTGAGGGATTTGAGAGTGGCCTTGTAATTACTGCTCAGGTTAAACCATCTGAGCTCATGCATTATTCAAACGTTCAACTCATATGTAATCGGCACCCTTCACTGAAACACATGGGAATATCCTCTGAGGGGATAGACTGACCTTTAATGCAGCCGAGGTGCTTTTGGCATCACAACGCCAAAAGAGAGGAACCAAAATCAATAAAGTGCGGCTCATGAAATTCAGACACTTTTCCTTACATCTAGAACCGAGGCAAATGAAATCCGAACGTTATTTTTTTTTATTTTTGCTTGCGATGAACCCCTGAAGTTTGATATGTATGATCGCTGAAGCAAGGGAAGAAACAAAAACAGACAAGACACACCTACGCTGTCCTAATAATGACAGGAATGTGTTATCTTGATCATGCTTTCTAGAAAGCAACTGAAACGTCGTCACTGCGGACCGCTCCGTCTGACAGCAGCTTTAACAATGTGTTCTGTCAGTGGGCTTTATATAACTTCAGGCTACTGCTATGAGTCATTTGATTGGAAATCTCAAATGAACTGACTGTGTGGGCCATTGCAGTGTTGAAACAATCTCCCAACTGATGCGAGAGACATGAGAGGGCAGCAGCAGCACTGACACCGCCGGGACGACGGCGCCCCATAATGACCCCGTTAGCATGGATTCAGGAAATGAGGCCGAGAGCTTAGTTTTATACCAGGCCACGGACCAAGATGAGAATCTCATGGTGTGAAACATCTCGACTAAAAAAATACCAGGCTTTTAGGTTCACAGAGAATTTTGTCATTCAAACCAGAAATTAAATATTACAGTATTTATTACTATTATAGTAGGAAAAATGTTTGCTTTAACATTTGATTATTCTTATCTGACCGAACCAAAAATATAAAATGAGCACATTTTATTAGTTTTAACTGCTTGTTGTGGAGAGTATCACACCTTTTTGCCGTTCTGCTCAACACCAGTAAGCTCATATCTAGTTTAACTAATTGGGATGTCATCTTCTCTAGCATTTCATTGAAAGGACTTTAAACCACAGGAAGGGTATGATAGATTTTAAAACATCAACATACGTTGGTGCTGGAAAAAAAATAAATAAATAAAAAGCCTATTTTTCTAAGCCATTAACAAGTTCTAGTAATAATATATTCAATAAAGGTTTAACTGATCCAAGATTAAACTATTAAAAACATACAGGATCCATAGAGTGACATGGCTCTTGTACTAAAAATTAAGTGTTTACAATCATCCTGTTCACCAGTTTTATTGGTCTGATGAAATACTCTTAATTTTAAATGCCATCTAGTCACTGCCTGCAAGTGGAAAATCCTAATTACCAGAAATAAAGGCTTTCAAACATCCCTCTGTGTGTCATTTATCTATATAATGTGTTTTACTTAAGAGTTGAAAGTTCCTGAAATAAATGTACTTTTCAGTAATATTCTAAGTTATCAAATGGGTCAGCTTATTAAGTTTTTAAAAGTCACAATTTCAAAATTGTTCAGTTCTTCCATCGAACCAATCTAATGTTTCAAAGTCCCTTCAATAAGAACTGAGGTACCACGGACATTACTGCTGTGACTGTGAAGAATCTTATTCGTTCCCATGCCTAGGAAACAACATCATATAGGTCAAACATAAAAATATTTTAGCTGCATATCTTTCAATAAGATACTTATTAATCACTCTCTGGCATGATTCTCAATGTTTTTTGCTTACAAAGTCTGTAAATCGCACGCTTATGTAACTTATCTCTCCGGCTTATCCCCTTGATTTGGTGCCCAGCTCTGACTTTGCGTCACGCAGGCTAAAATTCACATTTTAGCCCGGCCATTCGTCATTTTCTATCGGCAACTTCACACCAGGACGTTAATGCCGGCGATCGCACCACGAAACGTCTTACCACAGGACTCAGGCTTCCCCTCTGCAAGCACACTGTTGTTGCCACTCTTCTCCACCACCAGAGCTTCTGCTCACAGCCCCAACCAGAAGCCAGCAGCGCACAAACACGTAAACAAAAATAAACGACAACCAACACATGAGAAGGAAACACAAAACAGGAGAGAGAAAATCATGAGGAAGAAACAATCATGGGAGAAGAAAAACTAAATGAACAGAAAGGGCAGCATCCCTCAACTGTCACCCATTGACTTGCGCTTTAGTCAATGGGTGCATGAGGACGTCGGTGTCCTCATGACAGTTAAGGGGTTAAATGAGAGTCATCAGTTTGGAGAAAAGACCACACCCAATGAAGGGTTTTAAATTTGAAGATATAAATCACAGGAGACCACATCTGTGTGATGTTGTATTCTATCTACTGCCCAAAACATTTAAAAAATTGTGATAAATCAGCCGAAATCAAGAGAACAGTTCATGCAACATGCACATACAACATAGATAAGCAGAAACCTACAGCATGCGAACATGCTAAAAATGTACAATGAATTCAAAAGTGATTTTTTTTTTTGTTTTTTTTGTTTTTTTTTGTTTTTGTTAGATAAAGGGGAACAAGTCGACGTAAATTTCAAATAAATATAGCTTCAATCCTCCCCGTCTGTGCCGGTCATTTCAGACATGGCGGCAACTGCCACTGAAAATCACATAAATTTATTTGCAGCGACACAAAACAACATGTGGTGAAGAGCGCATCTTGTGTAACTGTTGAGGGGGAAAAAAATAAATAAAAAAATAAAAACAGTCCTGTTTGTACGGCTGCATGACACAGAGATAAGCCACCATGTGCTACAGAGGATTTTCTGTTTTGTTTTGAATACAGAAGCCTTAATCAGATCCTTCGGCGTTCTGCCCCGGCTGATAACCAGACCTGAGGGAAAAGTCACAATATTGCAGCGGACTGGTTTTGGGACCCCAGCAATCTCACCCTGCGAAGATCTGAGATTGGACTGAGGAAGAGACAGAGAGGCTTTCTGTGTCCTTCATGCATAGTGTAATAAAAAGAGATTTGCTCCCCGACAGATTCCTTCTGCTTTTTTGTCACGCTAAAATCTTTCAGTTCATCAAAACTAAAGCTAAAATTAACTCGTTTGTATAAGTACAAAAGACAGTTAGTTATACACTGAAGACCTTATTCACTAAGAGACAAACCTGACCTGATGCGAACAAGTAAAATTGCCCCCTAAACCTAATAAATAGTGGTGTCACCCTTGGATAGAAACGACTGGTGTGAAGTGTTTGAGATAACTGGCAAAGAGTCTTTCACATGACGAGGAGGAATTTTGGCCCAATCTTATTAGCAGAATTAATTTAATTAATTAAACCAACACATGAGAAGGAAACATGTGTTGGTTTCCAAGCATGGTTGGATGTTTAAGGTCATAGCACACCACCGCAGTGGGATAGCCACTGTGAAGTGGACATACTGGTGTGTTTCAGATCAATTTTCTGATGCATAATAAAGTGGCACACTGATGCCTAGACGGCGTCTTTCATTATGTTCTCTTTAGCTACTTCACGACTGAAGCCCGTAAGGTCTGGCCTTGGATCTACATGGATACAATTTTGTATCCAATTTTTGTACAAAGCCTGAACAGAGACGAGTGATTTTCTGCGGCGCTTTAAAAGTTCTTCTGGGTTCTTCGTGACTTCCCGTATGACTCATCGTTGCGCTCTTGGTGTCATGTCGGTAGGCTGGCAAACTCCTGGCAAGGTTCACCACTGTTCCATGTTTTCTCTATTTGTGGAAAATGGCTCTCACTGTGGTTTGTTCGAATCCCACAGCAGACTCAGGGAGGCTTTATGTTTTTTTCCGCACGCCTCTCGGCCCAGTCAGGAGGAGTCCAGCCCATGTTCAGACATGTCACACTGCAGTTTGTTAAGAGTCCCGAAGCCTTACAAATGGCTTTGTAACTCTTTCCAGGCTGATGGATTCATGGACAGGCTCTCTTTTGTTTTTGAATTTCTTAAAATTAGGACAAGATGTGTTACTTTGTGGAGGTCGTCAAACAGGTCATATTAGATGTTTTTATTGTTTTGTTTGTGATCAGGCCTTTGTGTGTTTCAAAAAGTGTATTTAATTAGAGTTAATTCATTAACTAAAAAGATGGGCATGGTTGTTCTGGATGACTTTTTCCCTAAGAAATTAAATCATCATCTGAAAATGACATTTTATTCTGTCAATCTTTGTCTCAAACAAACAAGCAAACAAACAAAATCTGTTCGTTGAGCTGAAATGTTTAGGAGGAGACGGAATACAGGGAAAACGTTTTTCCTTCGCAACGTAGTATTGACCAGTATAAAAATGAGAAGTCTGACACGGCACATACAACAGCAATTGCAAAATACTACTGTACTGTCTGTGGAAAAAGACAGTTCTACTAGTTGCAATATCCAATACCTTTAATAAAAGCTTTAAAGGTTTTGTCATAATGTCCAGATGATCATTTCAGCTCACACCAAACATGCAAAGGCTTATAGGCTGCGTGCAGTTGCCAATTCGTGGCTCCAGACTGTGGTCAATGTCTTATTTGGCAACCGGTTTTAGAGGCAGTGCAAGGATGACTTGAAGTACACACTTCCTCCACAACTTCCTTTTAAATGTCATGCATTTTTATTAAACACTATGAAAGAGAATGCAGTGATCAGTTTCTGGGTACATGCCTGAGAAAAAAACCAAGTCCAAACAATGTGAGCAGATTGTCAACTACATTTGTGTCAGCAGTAAGCAGCTTATTGTCACACCTCCTTAATACTTTATTCAAAGATAAAGCAGGTAAAGATTTTGCAAACCATAGAATGGTATGCAGCCTTAGATTAAGCAAGGAGTGGCATAAGTGCAAAGTGAAATAAAGTTCCAATTCACGGAGCCTTTTCACACAACAGTTCCTCAATGACGTTGCAGAAATGTCCTTTCACAAGTCGACCTGTGAACAGAGTTTTTGCTGCAATGTCCTCCATATTTCAGGTCAAAAAAAAAAGCCGAATTCCAATCAGATGTGATAAGTCTTTTCAAATGCATGCATCTGCAATATCTGTATTTTATCCAAATCCAAAGTCACACATACATCTTTTTTTTTTTTTTTTATTAAAAGGGTTTTACAAATGTCATCAAAACTGCAGCCATTTTTTTTTGGGGGGGTGGGGGCAGGGTATTTTTACGTCTCTTCTCTTTATCCTAATTCTGATGGTTTATTGGGGTCAGAAAAAAAGACATCTGTTTTGATTTCTGAAAAGTTATTTCATTACTATTCAATAACCTAAGCAAACATATAAATTTTTTTGATAGTAGTTGATCCAACCGAGCAGAAAACTGTCCAACTCCAGTCACCTGTCGAGGGACTGGTGCAAAACCAGTCGAGTAAACTGCAAATACCCTATGAGTGTCACTGAAGGAAAGTGAGACATTAGTCAGCAGACGGTGTCAACCACTTCAATTATACACCTATTTCAGTGCACTACATAACATAATTTTTTTCTCATTACTGACGACTTAGTCAACAGATATTGTTTTGTTGAATAGAGAGGGAATTGCACTGCAGGTTATTTCTTTGTTCACATGAAAATTTTGTGGTGTCTCCAAACTTACTGTACAGTCCTAATCAAATAATTTAAGTACTAATATTTAAAAAAAAAAGAGAGAAAATATTATATTATAATCTATTTCAGCAAAAACATACAAACATATATATTCTGTTTAATCTTCCAACACGCATTCTGGTAAATGATTAACAGCACATATTTTGCTTTGCAGCCTTGTGTGTGTTAGAAAGAACAAAGAGTGGGAGGAACGTTCAGCAGTGGCCACAAGAACAAAGACCGTAGAAGAGTAAACATGAAAAACAGAAGAAAAGAAAGAAAAAAAAAAGGATGTCCCTGAGAATGAGAATGTGAAGTTACCTGTAGGGTCAAACTCATTGGAGGAAAGTGAGGCTTTGTCACTTTTGGGTTTCTTGTCTGGGGGATGGTCCTTACTCAGAATGCTGCTGGTTCTAAGGAAAGAAGGACATAAATGAGACATATAAGCCTCGACCAACGGTTCTAAACAAGGAACGTTTCAAAATAATAGTGTCTTGTGGAAATATTTACTTCTTCTACTGCCCATTTCTTAAACTCCCCCACATTTGTGAAACCATTGAAAACACAAACATTAATGTTGATCTTAATAATGTTATGTGATCAACAAAAAAAGTGCAAAACATTAAACATGATATGAGGGTTTTGTAACCTCTTGGAAAAAGAAAAAACAAAGAAAAATGTTGGCGTATATTTGCATTCAAGCCCCAACTAACCTGACAATCCTAAATAAAATCAAACATAATCAACCGTTTTAAGAAATCCCTAAATGAAATTGTCTATCTGCCTTCACAAGACCTGTCTGTCTTGTGAAGGCAGAAGTTATCAGAGAACATTAGTGCACATTTATGCGGCATTGTGAAGACTAAGGGCCACAGCAGAAAGGGCAGCGAGAAAATTTTTGAGAAGTTCACAGCAGGGCTTGGCTACTTAAAATATCTCACGGGGCATTTATCAGTGCATTATCTGAAAATGGTACAAACTCGATACATACTAACACATAGTTTTCCAGCTAACATTACAGGCTGAAGAAAGAAAATAAATCAGAAAAGCTGAAAAAAAAAACAAAAAAAAAACAGACTGAAACATGGTGGAGGCAGCATTATGCTGCTTGTTTTCAGCAGGGTTAGCAAAGCTTGTCAGAATCAATGGGTAAGATGTGTGAACTGAATGCAAAGCATTTGAAGGTTAAAAGCTGAAAAGTGGGAGTAGGACGCAACCTTAAACAGAGGAAGTGCTACAGTAGCATGGTCCAGAAAGTCCAGTCAAAGTCCAGGCTATATACAACTGAAAATACGCAGCAAGACCTCAAAGACAGTTCTTAAAGAAACTTTCCGCCCCGTCTGACTGAGTAATATCTGTTCTGATAAACATGGGCAAAGACTTCATACTCTAGATATGAAAGATAGATAGATATACCCAAAAATGATTTGCAGCTGTATTTGCAAGAAAAGGTTGTAAAGAATAGATTAAGGTTACAAAATTATGCACACAATTTTCAATCTCTTATTTGCAAAATCTGTTTGTAAACCATTTGTCATTTCCTCTGAACTTGACACTAACCACGTGTTGCTGTATCACATTAAATCCCAATTAGATAAACCAAAGTTTGTGGCTGTAAAATGTGAAAAAGTTCAGTGGCTAATGTGCTGATGAGCACAAAATTCAGGCGGGCGAATAATGCCGGTTTATTTTCAGCGCCGAGAATGGCGTTACTCAAAGACCTCGCAGTGAATGAATCGGTCTGAGTGTGTCCACTGTATAATGTGACAGTCGGAGAGGATGTGGAGCAGCTCTGCTGAGTGCCACATAACAGACGCTCCTCGGCGGAGATGCCACAGGACAAAACTCCTGCTTGAACCTATGAGGCGGCTATGTATGGCCGCTTCTGCCTATGCCGGCCCCAACAGTAAAAAGGCCACTGTTTTAGTTCGCAGTGGAAGGCAGTCATGGGCTGCTCATAGAAAAGGAAGCCCTTTGTCCTGCGCTTAGTGTGTATGTGTTCATGAATGAGCGGGGGCTGGTGGGGTATGTTTGGTGCAAATGTTAAAGACTTCCATGTTGTAACACGGCAAGACAAGTAAAACTTTAATCTAAGCCTGTGTATGAAAGTTACAGCAGGACAACATAACTAAAAGAATTATGAAAGCCTCGACAAGACGATTTATTTAGAAAAGTCTTACCTTGTCGCTTTCTTGGTAAACCTGCAAAATAAAGACGTCAATAATCAGAAATTTTTATTAAACGTCAACACACAAAGGAGTTAATTACGCTGACGTACAGGATGAAAAGCAAGACGGTTTCAACATTTACTGAGACTCGTATAGTGGTAAACATGATAATCCTCGTCAAACATCAGAGTTCTTGAGCTGCGGATTAAAACCTTTTCCGGGTCAAATCTGCTCTGCCTTTCAGATTTTTGCTTTGTGTGCAGCTGTTGGGAGTTTAATTCCTTAAAGACACGACAACTTTATTAAGTAAGCAGGGATTTTATACATGGCACGTTTGTCCAAAAAAAGAAGAAAAAGAAAATAACTTTTGAGGAAATGGCAAATAAGAAATTACTATCCAGCATGTGTTTGTTCAATAATTCACTTTTCAGGACAAGGAAGGAACAAAGTTGACAAGAATCTTTACTCTCAGTCAACACAAACACTGAAGTCTGTGCTATTATTTGCACTGTTAGCTGATTATATACATATATATTTATAGGCACTGTGAAATAGTGGTTTTTAACGTGTGCAAATGTTGTGAACCTGAAGCTGGCAGCTAGCAAACAGAATGGTTAGTATCTTCAACCTAAGGATGGGCATTTATTGTTATAATTGATGATTTACTGTTTCTTATCACCATAAGAATTTTGATTGATTGTTTTTATGATAAATTCTAATTAATGATGTGTAAAATCCCCCAAAGCTGCGCTTATTACAGGGATTGCTAGTTTATTGTCTTCACTGTTTGTTCAATGTGAGTATAAATAAGTAACAATTTATTTGAAAAAAAAAAATAATAATTACAGATAGTGTGTGCAAAGGAATGTTTTGCTATGCAGTCACAGGCATGCAGTTACCCAAAAAAGTAGTAATAAATAGTTCTTATTTTCACTTTTGTTATCACAATAGTACCACAAGATATTATGATAAACCTTGAAGTCCGTATCGCCCACTCCCACTCCCACCAGTAGGGAAGGTCCATAGTGCTGGCAATTCTAAATCGATCAGTCAAAATGCTCAAAAACTGATTTTAGTTTGCTTAATTTTTTTGTAAAAAAATATATTTTTGAATAATTATTTGATTTTTATATATTTTTTTCTTTTAAAGCCAAGCATCTAAGCAAATCTAATCCTGGTAGTTTAAGTTACTATTAATGCACAAATCTATTGTTGATTAAATATAAACTGATGGAATTTGATACAGTACCTTATAGGATTGTTTTAAATAAAGGCTTTTTTTTCCCTCAAAGTTTTTTCCTTTCGTCAGTCACATAATCTCTAGACTGTTTGAATAGAAGAACTGGTTTCTGAATTAAAAATTGTTCATGACTCAAATCATGAACCTAAAACTGGAACTGAATTGCTACACACTGAAAGATTTGCGTCTCTAGTAACAATCAGCGCAATATCAAAGTGTGAAATATTGCATTTTCAAAAAGACTGCTTGGACAACATCTGGCAGGATACTATATTCAAGTGTCAGTTCTTTAAGCTCCCTAGATATTGCTAATATATTTGAACAGTTGGACGCACACTCATTGCCCTTAATCCCCTCGACTGAAGTAAATCATTAGTGGCCGAGATGCTTAAGCTCTAGAGGGGTGTGGGGAACATATTTAATGCCAGAAGTGCCAGCAAAATGCGGATGAAACATCATTAATGCTGTCATCAGCTCTTAAAAATAGACTCGAAATTAAATATTTTCTGTCTGATGTACCGCACCTCCAGTTTGCAGGATTCCATAAGAGATAAAGGTTTTCCTGACTGCGGGGTCCAGCGGATTTCCTGACAAACTTTCAGTATTTTAGTGTTTGTACAAAGCCTGTCCCCCTTCGCCACCTGATTTGATTCACCGACAAGTGGTGATCATTTAATAGTTCAGCTGCTCATGTTACTCAAGTGTTCAACATATGTACGTCGTGGCAGAATGTCAGAGACCATTGGAAGGGATTAAAACAGTCCAGCTTCAGACCATAGCGCTACGATTATACCACTAAGCCACTATAACCAATTCATGACAGCACTCATATGCGTGCATTTGTGGAGTAATGTACTGAGTTATGGCCAGTGTGAAGTCCCTGGTAGCATGCTACGTTGTTTCATTTACAAAACACAAAAAATGTAAAAGTTGTTTTGTAAAACAGAAACCACAAGGTGCAGTTTAGACTCACTTTTACTACATTTTACCCTGACGAATCAGGCGCCAATAAAGCCATCTTTAAAAATGCATTATAATGGCCAAATGGTTTTAGTGTCCATTCAGACGCTCTTAATTTTTCATTGATAGGAGCATTTAGATCATATGCATGTTATATGCCAGCTTGTCCAATAGTACCCAATAGGGTGCACGGAAGACATTCAGTGGCAATTCCATTGCAATCTTTTAAAATTGAAAACCCTACTAATATAGCACAAAATGGTCCTACAAATGGAGGCTTCCGTAATGGGGAGGTCTTGCGACTAACCAGCCCACATTAACTCTCTTTCTCCTTGTGACACTGAGTCTCATTCAGAGCCGTGCAGAGGCAGCTGAATGGCCTGTTTATGAAAATGCCTCAGACTGTAATAAGTTCCAGAGCTTCAAGCAGAAGAGAGAGAAAAAAAAAACAGCTTTAAGTAGTCCCCTCCCTAAGAAACCTCTGAGTTGGAAAGATGGAAAAGTCAGCACATAAACACACGCATGCATACTGAAACTTTACATGCGCATGCAAAAGTTCAGAGACGGTAAAACTGAGTGGGCCAATGTTCTTAGGAACAATGACTGACATCCAAGCTAGGCTTCAGGTTGAGTGAAACGTCAGCCTCTCTATAATATCTTTATTAAAACAGACAAAGACAAAATGTATCCAAGTAAGATGTGATCTATAAATGACTTTTTAACAAGTGTTTTCTGGGGAAAACCCGAGATTAATCACAGAAACTGTGACTCTGTTGGTTTAGGAAAGCCTTAGTGTGGAACAACTAGAAGTGGTAGCTGGTAAAGATTAAGCTCTGAAAATCTCCGCTTGCTGTCTTTACCTGGTTTTCTACATGTTGTTTTTGCATTTGTCTATCAAACTCCCAAATAAATTTGAAATCAGATGTTTACATACGCTATACAAAGAGACAAAAAAAACAAAAAAATCTCCCTTTTCCTCACTGTCTGACATTACGTCAAAGATTTATGATTTCCTGCTTTGTGTCAGGTTCTATTAGGAATAATCTACTCAAACACTGAATGACTATACCCCGATCACAATGCTACAGTTATGAAAAGCTTTTAATAGATTGAATAATAAAGGAATTACCTTGAGGTATACATGCGGATGTCTTAAGGCAACACCTCAAACACGGTGCTACCTTGTGTGACATCATGAAAAAATAAGGAGGAATCAGCTACGCTATCAGAAAGAGAACTGTGGATTTTTTTTTTTCTTATCCAGATATCTGATGTAGCCATCTAGGCAAGCAACTGTACACAAGTATAGACACCATTGGAATGTCCAGTGATCGCACTCTGCAGAAGGAGATAAATAGCTATTTATTCTAACGATATACACATTTCAGAGGAAAATATGTGCATCAACAGTAGAACCGAAGCAAAATACCCGATCGTTCTGGCTGAAGCCGGGACGAGAGCGTTATGATCCACGGTGACAGAAACCCTGTAACAACATGAGCTGAAAAGCTGCTCAGAATGGAAGAAACCAACCACTTCAGAAGCAACACAGAAAACAAAATTCTCTTATGTAAAATTAACTCAGAGAACCAATTTTTTGGACACATGTCCGATTTTCTTACAGAACCGAAGCTGAAATATTTGGCCATAACGGTCACAGCTACATTAGGAGGAAAAGGAACGAATCTTACAAGCTTAACATCACAATTCAAAATGTGAAGTATTTGCTGTGATGATGTTTTGCTAGAGGGGAGACTTGTGCACAAATTAGATGGCATCAGGAGCAAATAACATTATGTGGCAACATCTCTAGACACCTGGCAGGGAGTTAAAGCTTAGGCAGAAATGTCTTTTTCCAAATAGACAATTACTCTAGAAATACAAAAAAAATTAATTACAAAGAGGCGGGAATTCAAAGTGTCTTAGATCCATCGAAATGTTGTTGAGATGAAAAGGTTTCTGAACAAGGTGGCCTACAAACCAGATTCAACGCCAGGCCTGTCAGAATGAATGGGACTAAATCTAAGCAAACTACTAAGAGAAGCTGATGACAGGAGAACCAAGATGTTTGCCCCAAGTTATAAAGTAGAAAAGGCAAATATATCAAATGCAATGTAATAACAAAATCTTTTTTTTAAAAAAAACTATTATTCTGGCATTTACCAAATAAAAAAAAAAACTTTAGTTATCCTTCTGACCTACAAGTATAGTGAAACTTGAAACTTGGCTTTTTTTCTTTTTCTTTTTTTACAGTTTACATAAGTATCTGCACAATATATCTGGATTAAGGTACTGGCTAAATCGAGGCCAAAATGAATACAAAACTGTAGAAAATCTAGATAACAAGAACAACAGTCTTATGTTTAAATTAATCTTTGTAAAAACTGCATCTAAAAAATGTACCATGTAGATCAATAACCAAATCTGGTCCGACACTGGTGTCCAGCAAGGCTAAATCTGCTTGGTCAAAACTGCTGTTCCAAGCTATGTCCTCACTCCTGACATAATGCAAGAAAGTAAAATCATTCATCTGTGAGGATGCCATAGTGAAGAAACCCGATGCGCTGGTTGATGGGAACTTTGATCGAAGCCCATTAGAAAACAGTAGCCCATTTAAAAAAAAAAAAAAAAAAACATCCATCAGGTTATACGATGCAGAATCTTTGCAGCACAATCATAAGCACACCTTAACCAATCAATGAGCCAAGCAGCAGTACTCAGGAGCACTCAGAGAGCAGAAGATGGGACACCAGCTGCACAACGAGCAACATCCACCTGCACTGCATCTTCAGTGTTTGGGAAACGCAGATCCCCCTTAATGTAGGTCACCTGATGTACTTTGCAGACATATAATGGAAAAAAATTGACTTTGTTATATTCATCTTTAAAGGGAAATGACTAGCATATGGTCTATTTCATACTTTAAGTATTGGAAATGTATTCAACTAATCAGGTATACTTAGAGGTGATAGAGACTATACATATGTTTGTTTTTTTTTAGAAATTCAGACAAAATACTCAAAACAACCTAAAGGAAATATTTGCAGCATAACTAGATACTCTGCATCCTATGGATAGAAGTTCATGTATTATTAACACTCTACAGCAAACCTCCACCTAATCATGGTTAAGTTTTCAGAGTCACCTATTTGTGGATTTTTTTCATGGAAAGTAACTCCAAATTATTCACAGAAAATCTACTACGATTTCTTTTTTATTTTTTGCAGATTTATGTAGTAGAGCATATCCAAACATTCTAAAAAATAATAAAAAAAATGCAGGTAAGGAAGCTGACACACCACCGTGCGGTGCTACTTGAAAAGCTATTGGAGCGCCATTGATTTTCCTTGGTGCTGATTGGCTGTACACCCCCGAGAGAGGAGACAAGGAAAACTATAGATGTCTGCTTCTGCCGTAGTGCCGAGACACTTTCCACTGCGCATGTTAATTTATGTTGAAGGTAAATGTGATGCTTGACCTGGAAACTAATTCAGACATGTGTGAGCATGGTGCCCGTCTAAGCTATTCCAGAGCAGTGTCAGTTTTAGTGAATGAGGTTTGCCATGCACGTGCAAAGGAAGTGAAAGTTTGCTCAGCTGGTACATTTCAGCAACAACTCAAATGAACAAAAAAAATGTAGACCAATTGTTACCACAGAGAGCACTGCAAGTGAATTAGGTTGCACATTGTTCACTAGTAAAAAAAATTATACCTATACAGCAATATTTAGTAAATGGACTATGCACTCCGATGAAGCTCGTTTGACAGATTAAAAATATGTTTTGAAAAAAAAAAAAAAAAAACATTTAAGAAAGCGTTACACATACTTCTCATTTCTATACTTAAAAGGCTTTTTTTTTTATTGTCTGATGTGATATTCCAAACTTAAATATGATATCATTAGCTCTAAGCAAAAAAATCATATCAAAGGCTGGATTTAATTAATCGACATTGTGTGTCTTACAGTTCTATGGTAATGCCACATACATTGTTGGATAAAAACCCTAGTCTGATTTGCCACATCAAATCTTGGTTTTGTCCAATTCATTTCGCTTGAGTTCTTGAGTTACTGGGAGAACTTAAGCAAACTCCAATTTTCTTTAAAAAAAAAAACAAACTGAGCTTATTTATTTTAGCATAACCCATCCCAGATTTGAACAATTCTTGGCATTCTATATTTTGAAACAAAGCTGGTTATAGTTGGGACAGAAAACAAACAAACAAAATATCTTGAAACAGTCCTTTACTACAATGCAAAATCAGAACCTCAGTTGATCTGTTTTACTTGAAATATACACTATTTTCAATTACTAGTGCACAGTAGGTTTTGGACTAAACAAAAGTTCCTCTTTAGTTATTAATTTGTAACCAATAAGTTGCACTTTCACAATTTTAACTTAAACAAAAAGAGAAATTATTTAAGGAAGCAGATTTTCACAAGAAGTAATTGTGACAGTCGTCCCCCATCTTGATAAGATGCATAGGTGACTTGAATTGAAATCCTCTCTCATGTTAAAGCCATTTTTTTTATTACTGTCATCATACATACAGTTTTTGTAGCTTCTTAGCAAATGAATTATATATGAAATACCTGTGGACTGTATATCTATTAGAAAGTAATTCATATATTAATTGTACAGTTTAAGATTTAAATTTTTGTTTTTTTGTTTTTGTTAGCTCTATCACTTCACAGTTAGAACGTTGCCATTTCAAATTCTCCCGTACTATAAATGAACTCTTGGTCCCGGTTCATGATACGCTTTGCATGTCCTTGTTAGTAATGTTTGGGCCCTGGCTACAATCTGAGAGGACTGGGATAATGTTAGGATATAAATCTTAACTTAGTGTCTGCTTGTCTGTGCTAATCCTCAGTTGGCTAACTTCAGTCACTCAAAACAAACTTTCCAGGACTCCAGAACAGAATCTACACATTCCAGGATGAACCACAGTATATGACAACTGATTGGTGGTTATACAACCTTAAAAGGAAACCAAACTAACTTTACATTGTAATATCATTATGTTCATTATCTACATGAAGGATACTGTGCTGTGTAACTCATCTATTATTATGTAGCCAAAAAAAAGAAGGAGAGTTGAGGTTAAAAGAAAAAAAAACTTGCAGTAAATGCACAGTAGGTAAACTTTTGGGAACGCCACATAGATTCTGACTTCACCAGAAAATAAAAACTACAAGCAATAATTCTTGGGAAAAAGGCACCATCAATCAAGTATATTTGTACAGCACAGCACATTTCATCAACAAGGCCGTTCAAACTACAAGTTATTTAATAAAATAAATAACTTTGTAATCACAGAAGTCCAAGCTACCTGCGAACTCCATCTTCTGTCTCCATAACAACATCTTGCTACCAAATCTCCAACAAACTCATCATATAAGAACAGAATGTGTACAACATTGGGTTAACTAGTTGCTGAACAGTAACTAACCCAATTAGTTACTGTAACCAATTCAGGGCACTTGTATGTTACAGACAGCAGCAATTAGAAACTGGTAAATATGTTTGCCAAGCCGTTTTAAGTTAAAATGTAAATAAATCTAAAGGTTTTCTCTTATAAAAAAAAAATACACCTTGTAAGTTGCCTTTTTATCTTTTGGGAGATACTTCAGACATTTCCGATCAGAAAGCAAACTTGTAGCTTGAATGAAAATACCACTTTTAAAAATTATGATAATATTAACTATAATTAATTATTTTCTGGATGCTTTTCTTTCTTCACTACCTCTTCCCACCACTCTCCATGAGCTCTAACACCTCAGCCAATAAAGAACAGCTCAGTCAGACTAATAAGTTGACCTATTCAACTGTTGAGCATACAGAGTATTAATTAATGCCACATTTCTCCCAACATTGTCTCCAATCAGTCCTTTGTGATTTTTTTTTTTTTTTTTTTGCCATTCAATATACTGTAGAGTTCTAAATTAAAACAAAATCTGACAGGGATATGAATATTTTGGGCTCAGCGGTAGATCAGGTGATCTCGATGGATAACCTCTAATTGAGGAAGTTAGCTTTAACACTCAGCAGATATTACTCGCATATGTGTTACCGCACATTGTGAAATGGTGAGTTTGCTGTTTAGGCTCCTCACTGAGAACCAAAAGAATCTCAAACAGGTGCTATTGGATCTCAGACAGGTGTTGAGTCTATCGATATAGACTCAAGATACCTGTTTGTTCCTTTATCATAACGTAAAGCATCAAAACTAGAACCAACAAGCAGAGAACTGTTCTCTGAAAAAGAGGAGTACTCCCCCATCACACCTCCGTAAGGATCAAGACTATATTTCATTGAACATGTTTGTAACACACAGCAATTTGAAACATATATGAAACTTATGTGTTTACAACTTATAAAGCTTTCTTATTTTATATATTTATGAAAACGTTTAGATTGCGATAAAATCTAAACCTACAAAAAGACAAGAAATACCGTAGCTAACCATGCATTTCTTTGATTAAAAGTTCAATTAATTAATCTACTCGGCTCACTGAAATCTTCAGATGCTACATTGCTATCACAATCAAAACGAGGGCCTCTTCCTGCACTGGGCCATTAAATGTGCAGAGAGTGAGTAAGGCATAAAGAAGGCAGAGTCAGAACAGAGACAGGCAGAAGGGAGGGGCAGCACTGGAGCGGGTTTGGGCTTGAATGCTCCATTGAGGTTTGGTGTTTTGATGAAAAACTGTGGCAGAGCGGAGCCAACTGCAGCAAAAGTGGCAGTAAGAAAGGCTGGTAGCAGGGCAGGCCACAGAGAGAGAAATAAGAAGAAGACGACAGATGGTTCTATGGGCGTAGAACTTGAACACTGCAAGCTACTGGATCTTTCAAACTTTTGCCCCCTTCTCCATGTGAAACTATTGTTTGATTGGTCTGAATTTCATGGGATTCAAAACACCCCCAGCTACTCAACTTCCAGAAGTCACAAAGAAGTTTAGGTAGCTTTGAGGAGCCGAGGACTTGAGGAAGTAAATACTTAAACCTTAAACTCCCACTGTTCGGTTCTGGTCCGATGCAGAAGGCGAATGTCTCACTACGACTGCCAGACTTGTACCATCACGAAATTCAAGCAAAACTTAGAAACAAAGTCACGGAAATCCATCCATCTGGAAAGGGTTACCAAGCTATTTTTAAGGTTTGAGACTCCATCAAACCACAGTTAGAGCCACTGTCCACAAAAGGAGAAAATGTGGAACAGTGTGTATCCCATAACACCAGGTGTGAAACTAACAGAGAACTTAATAAAAGGAACTTCAATGAAACATTCAAACATGGCGGTGGCAGGAGGCACACAAGACAGAGCTGAACAGCATATTAGAAGGGTGCTTTGCTGCATCAGCACGTGATGAATGAACAATTCAGCAAAGAAGAATGGGTCAAAATTCCTCCACGGGCGATCGAAAAGACTCATAGTCGTGCCCACAGTGTGCAACTAGCTTTATTTAGGGAACCATTGCTTTCTCACATTGGTCTGGGTAGCATTTTTCCTAAAATAATTGGCTCAAGTTGTCATTGTCTGATATAAAAATATGCTTGATCATTTGAAACATTTCATGTTTGACAAAAAGTAGAAGAAACATCAACATATAGAAGAAACCTAAAAAAAAACCTCAGGTACTTCTTCACAGCACAGTATTCAGTCAGAAACATTCAGCTTTGACAGAAGCCCCCAGGGCTGCAGAGCTGAGACTCAGGTGTGTCTAATCCAACATCACATCTTAAAGCACATCCTGAGATGACAGATTAGACTGGAAAACTTGGCAAACTGCATTTGGAATCTGTGTGGCTGGTGTGCCGTCCTCAGGTTGTTATTTGTGCTGAGCAATGCCTGCTGGCTTGCCAAGTAAGTATCTCATGGAACTGGCAATCACTGCTTTTTAACCAGACAGCCATTAACAGCACCTCCTAAAGCTGGCTTGTGAGCCTGTCCCTATGCGTGTAATGATACAGTCTGATTTATGCTGGCAGCCGGCCAATGAGAAGGTACATGAACACAAAAACAATTATCTAATCTTTATAGTCGACTGATACACCAACAGGCAGTCTGCATGATGTCATTACTTTCCACTCTCTGCAAATTTTCTACACCCATCTACCCTGCTACTTTTTTTTAAAACAGCTTCCATATAAAACAAAGTAGTTTCTGTACATTTTCACAGTCTTGTCATGTTACACTCTCCAGTGCAACACGGTTTTAAGGAACAAAGGGATTAAATAAGCGAATGAGACAGAAAAGGCGAGGGAGGTGTGGCGTGTGTTAAAGAAACAAGACCAATAGCTTTGTAGCTCAAGCTACAGCCTCAGGGGGGGAATCTGCGCCCTTTCTGCCCCAATAAACCTCATCGGGATTCCTGACATGAGGGCCGGGGGATAGACATTTCTTCACGCTATGCTGTCTGCTGTCCTCGAGCACTGGGAAAGGAAGAAAGGTGTTAACCTGTCCAAACCGCTGATTATTCACGAGCCCTGCTGCCAGACCTGAAACCAATGCTAATCAATGAGTGACTTCCCTGAGCTAGTCAGACTTTTTGAAATCCAAACTGTACCAGGTTTTCTCTGCTGCTGTTGATTTCTGGTTTCTTCAAAGATTTTAAACAACATTCACAGAGGTGTCTGCACGACAGACAAACACACACACACACACACACGCACACACACACACACACACACACCTGGAAACACAAATACAAGATTTCTTTAGTTTATTTCATTCTATTTTTTTCCTTTCTTTCTTAATTGTCTTTTCTGTCTGTTCAAAATAAATAAATAAATATAGGCATGTCTAAAATATTTTAGAACGCTATGCACAAAAATAGGGGGGGAGGAAAAAAACAGGCATGAAATCTACCAGTAAGCTGTTTTTGATGCCAGCTGCATGCTATACTTTAGGTCTGTGCCAGCAGTTAGCTTCACATCTACATCCTACAAACAAATGTATATATCCCCCCCAAAAAATAATCCAAAAATTTCATATGATAAATAATCTCAATACAGAGTTAAATAATTTTTAAGTTGCCCAGGAAAATATGTAGCTCTACATGTTTTGACTGAAGACCTGGGATTAATTGTTCATTTCTATAGAAGAAGAATTAATCTATTTTTACTCTATAGTGAGTATCTGAATCTCTAACAGAGTTAAATGGGCTTGTTGCCTGACAAGTATTATAAACTTGTAGTTTATTAAAATGTTTATTTATAATTAGATGACAAAATAACAAATGTTTGGTAAAATACATAGTAAAAATATGTAATAATAACATAACATATGTTATATGTTACATAATAATAGTAATTATTATAAATCATTATTATTATTACATCACTATTATTAAAAACAACAAAAATATATTATACTACTATTATTAATAGTAATAATTGTAGTTGTTATTAATAATCATTATTCTGAAAATTAGCATAATCAATATAAGAAGGGGCAGAACAGACTGGACTTCTGGAGGAAGCTAAGATCCTTCAAGGTTTGCATCAAGATGCTGCAGATCTTCTATCAGTCTGTTGTTGAGAGCGTCATCTGTTGGGGCAGCAGCATCAGAGCCAGGGACCTAAAAATCACTCAACAGCCTGATAAAGAAGGTTGGTTCTGTTCTGGGGACAACTGTGGAACCTCTGGAGATGATCATGCAGAGAAGGCTTCTTCATAGGATCAAGAAAATTAGGGACAATCCTGACCATCCTCTTCATCAGACTGTCTGATGAAGCCATCTTCAATGGCTCTTTGAAGAATGTTCATGAGCTACAACATTTAATGTCCCTTTGGCATCCATCCATCCATCCATCCATCCATCCATCCATCCATCTTCTGTACACCCTTGTCCCTTAGTGGGGTTGGGAGGGGTGGTGGTGCCTATCTCCAGCTAACATTCTGGGCAAGAGGCGGGGTTCACCCTGGACAGGTCACCAGTCTGTCACAGGGAAACACAGAGACAGACAGGACAAACAACCATGCACACACACACACACACACGTTTGCGTGGCTATCTTTGTGGGGACTTTCCATTGACTTCCATTCATTTCTACAGCCTAAACCTTACCTTTACCTGTTTCCTAACCCTAACCATCACATACCTAACCCTAACTCTAACCAAAACTCAATTCACACCTTAGTCCTAACTCTGACCCAGAAACAGGGTTTCCCCTTGTGGGGACCAGGCTTTGGTCCCCACAACATAGTATGTGTCAGGAAAATCGTCCCCACAAGTTATCTCTCTCACACACACAAACACACACACACACACAATTTAGAGAAACCAATTAACCTAACAGTCATGTTTTTGGACTGTGGGAGAAAGCCAGAGTTCCCAGAGAGAACCCACACACGCACAGGGAGAACATGCAAACTCCATGCAGAAAGACCCAGGACAGGAATTGGACCCAGGACAGGAATTGGACCCAGTACCTTCTTGCTGCAAGACAACAGCTCTATCAACTGAGCCACTGTGCAGCCCCCAACACCTTTTTGAAACTGAATTAATTAAATTAAATGTAATTAAATTAAATGTAATTAAATTTAAAGCTAAGCGCTCAATGCTTGGCTTGATGTTTCAAACTAATAAACAAGTCCACAGACAAGATATAGAAAAATAAAAAACTTGAAAATACCCAAACAGTAAATAAGATCAAATGGAAAGAACAAGGAACACAACCCTAACAAACTTGAAAACATAAATAAAAGTGGTTCCCATATATTTTCGTTTTTTCAAGAGAAGATTCAATTTCTGTCTCGTTTTCAACAATCTCTGTGGTTTCTGAGGAAACGTTCTCTTGGACAGCGCTCTCTTCGTGGGTCCAGTCTTCTAGTCCCGGCAAGCTTCCCCGGTCAGGGAAGGCTCCCGAAGAGCTCCCCCAACCAGGAAAGCTTGCTTCCCAGTTGGGAAAGGCTCCTGAAGAGCTCCCCCAACCAGGAAAGCTGCTCTGGACAGCACTCTCTTCATAAATCCAGTCTTCTAGTGCCGCCTTCGTCAAATCAAAAGTTGAGCTTTCAGTAAAACACTGGCTAAATATTCCAACAACGCTAAAGTTGCGATCCGCTGCTTTGGTAATAACAGTAAGACTGCAGTTTTCATGCCCAGGGTATGGGGACGACTGTGGGACCTCTGGAAGGGGTAAAGGGTAAAATAAGCAGCTCCCCCGAGAGGACAGCAGCAGCATTTGGCAAACAAAAAAAGTACACGCAGTTCATTTGTGTGTGAACAATTTAGATTCTATGACACAGTAGTGGATTAAAAACAGATGATGTGCAAGATTTGCTACTTGGTTGTCTCTGCACCACTCAACGCAGCACGCCTGTGCAAATGGATTGGTAGTGTCACTGATTCTCAAACCTGATAAAGGATCTGAGTGGCTCAAATGCATGAGGTCATGAAAAGAGATGAGGAAACCATGATGGAAGACACAGACAAGAGAGGAAATTATGTATTTATCATATAATCATCTCAATAATAAACATTATGCCAGATGCATGTCTTCCTAATAAGGTTCACTTCTTCATCACACCCATAATCAAAGTCACTTCCTCTCTTTGGATCACTTATTGTGCTTGGTTTGCTGGATAGCCTTTTGCATTCCCACTGTAAGTGAATTGCTCCAGCGTTGGGGTTTTTTTGGATCATAGTTTACTTGTTTGGTTCAAACAACAGTTCAAAGCTGCCTATTTGGCAAAGATTACACTTTAAACACATCCGGGTTTTATTTATTCATTCTTTTAATGTAATTAATTTCAGTAAGAGGCTTTTTGTCCCTCAGTAATAAAACATATTTGTATCAACAGGAAACTTGTCAGGCAAATGGAAGAAATTACTATAAAATAAAATATACTACTGGATCAATTACACTCCCATAAATGACATTAACACTTGTACTAAGTGTGACATTGTCTATAGTTTTCCCAAACAGGCTGATCTAAATTATATTTTTTATATAAACGAGCGCTGGATTGTCTGCTACTTATTGGCTAATGTCTAATTAAGATTAAAATATTGCAATATTGTTTTTTTACACTAAGAACAGAATGTGTAAAAAGAAAAACAAACATGGAAAACACTGAATTTCAAGCAGTGTTTGATACTGATACTGAGTATTTTTCTCAGTGTTTATATGTAGTATCTATCTGTAATAACTACATATATAGTTTGAAATTTTACTAGTTAAAGTTGCTAATTTAGGACACGCATCACAAGACTCCTAGTGTGCACTTTAGCTCCACTCATTATACTACTACTTAATATGAAGAAAATAATTGCACCCTCTTTCAGTTCTAGTAACAAAATACAATAAACTGGACGATTCCTTCCAGGTGATTAATTTGTTGGACTGGGCAATTAATGTGTAATTATGTTTATAATTTTGTTTTATTAAAAAAAACAAAAAACAAAAACAAAACAAAAAAACAATTGCTACAAAAAATTTAAAATCACAGCATGCATCGGAGGCTCTGATTTCTAAAGATTGACACTGGCCTTTAAAAAAATCCATCCTGGCCAACCTCTAAAATTAGTAGGTGTTATGATGCTTGAGTGGAATGGCAAACTAGTGACACCTCTTTTGTCATTTTAGACAGAAAATAGCGCTCTTTAAATTAATCCAACATGAACAGGTTGAAGAAGGACATTCAGTGACCAAGAATAATGCCTACTCTGGAAACTTTACAGGAAAATCCATAATTATTTTCATAAGCTCTTAACTATTTATGAATTACTCTACATAGATTTCTATGTTTTCACTTCCTAAAGGTAATATCACATGAGGAATTGCGCTTGAGTTATACATGGATTGTCTTCGGTGTCACCCCAGAATCAGCTGACACACTGCAATAACACTGCTGAGGCAGGTAGGTTCGTACTTTCACACAACATCCTCCATCTCATAAAACAGCAGTCGCAAACATGACACAGATATTATGCCTGACTGTGCTTCTTAAAATCCACCATCCATTTCCAGTTGTTTCAGATAATCCCGCAGCACACGACAGCAGCAAATAAAACTTTTAAAGACATTTAAAGGGAAAGAAATCATCTAACAGAGATGGGCTTACAATGCCGCTCTACAATCAGCAGGACACAGGGGCTGAGAGCTAGTGTTGTTAGCTATAAGGCACAAGCCAAGTTTAAGGTCATGAAACGTTAAATGGACATGTGAGGACATAACACTTGGACAAGACAAATCTCTCCTTGTCCCTCTTTAGTCTATTGTTGTGATCTAGTCTTTTATGGAGTGAAAGTAATGTCCAGCCCTGAAGCTCTTGTGGCTAACAAGACAGGATTGTAAGAGGTGTCCAGAGGCATCAGCATCACAAAGCTGGGTGATAGACCCCAAACTCCCCAGGCACTCAGTGCCCTTGCTAATGCCCATTCTTCAACATCCCCATCCCTCAGGCAAGGCTTGATTCTTAATTCTCTGCCATTCTAATCCTTTTCCAAGCTTTATGAGTGTTTTTCTTAGTTTTTTTTTTCTTTTGTTTTTTTTTCCAGGCGTTCAATTTACTGACACACCTACATTTTAAACAATAATATTCTCATTTTCAAAAGGTGGATACAAACACTTTGGCTCAAAATGTTTTGACTTATAAGTCAATTTGCACTTGTTCATAAATATACTTAATGTTTGTAATAACAAGTGGAAACAGCATAAAAAGATGAATGCAGGCGAAGGATTCTCCTTTTCAGCTTCTTAGCCAAATCAAACTTAATTTTTGCAGGATAAACAGCAAAAATATGACAAATGAAGAGAGGTACTGACAATGTATAAGTTGTTTTCAAACATAATGTGATACTCTGCAAAAGTTATAAAAATGAAAGTGGCAGCAAAAGCTTTTGATTGGTGGAAGTGTCTCACGCAGGACATTTTAAAACATGTAGGCCAATTTATTCGTGTGAATTCTATTTAATTCAGGGGATTGTTGTAACTTCCAACATTTGCACATTTTAAGTTACACTTTAAACATGGTACATGTTGCTATACTTAGGAAAAAAGTATTATTATTTTTTTTATGCAAAACATTTTCTATCATGAAATTTGGACAGTGACTCTGCTCTGACACATATAGTAAACAACCTCAGAGTAAGCCACTCCACTAATACCCCCCAATAAAAAAAGTTTTATATGGATAATATTTTTAATGAACTAGAAAATTTCTGAAAAAATTTAAACAGGGCCTGCCAAAGTGTGCCCGTCGATTGGAACCCAGCGTTCTGATGCCTAAAATTTAGCATCAATGCTAAAGTAAGCTACATTGTAGTCAGCAGCATGTGAAGGGTCACAAAAATGTTGAGTAGAATGGACTTACTCCATTCAGTATGTTAAAATTAGTGTATTAGCTAAAATAAGCCAAAATGCTAATATTAGTCTAAGTGCTGCCAGGGGCACGTGGGGTATCACTGACATGTTGTCTTACATTGACTTCCTCCATTCAGTGTGCTAAACATGGTGAATAAATTAAATAATAGCTAAAAAGCTTATTTTAGGAAAAAGGCTACTGCTTGACTGCTAGTGGGGGGCAGTGCACTGCTGTTTGTGCTAATGTTAATTCACTTTGTTACCAGAAAATGCACTCATCTCTTAGCAACAGATTAACAACAAATATTGTTATTGTTCATTGTTCAAGATTTCTTCTGCTGTTTTGAATACTACTTTATCTTATACTATTTACTACTTAAGAATTGTGCATTTTGTGAATTTGGCAGAAAAGTGAAAGTTTTTTTTTATTTATTTTATTGTCATTGATGGCAAATATATTATAAAAGTAAAAATTTGATTTATACTTTGTGGCAGTTTGTTACCAGAGAAAAAGTAATCTGTTACCACCAAATTAATAAGTGATATTATTGTTTATTAAACATAAGCTCTTTTGAAATACTGCTTATCTGCTTAGATACAAGAAATTTAAAGTTGGTTTATTTTTCAAAAGTAAAAATCAGATGTTTATTTCGTGGCACTTGGTTACCAGAAAACGTGCTCGTCTCTTAGCAACAGATTGACAACAAATATTGTTATTGTTCAAAAAAACATAGGATTTCTTCTGCTCTTTTGAATACTTCTTATCTTACACTACTTGCTACTTAACAAGAATTTTTCATTTGGTGAATTTGACAGAAAAGTGAAAATGTTTTGTTCTTTTTGTCATTTTTGGTAACTATATTATAAAACACGCATTCAACACAATAGTAACAATAAGATTTATACTTCGTGGCAGTTCGTTACTAGAAAAAAATGCTCATCTGTTAACACCAAATTAATAAGTAATATTATTGTTTATAAAACATAAGCTCTTTTGAAATACGGCTTAGGCACAAGAAATTTACAATTGGTAAATTTTGCAAAAGCAAAAATCAGATGTTTACTTCGTGGCACTTGGTTACCAGAAAACGAGCTCGTCTCTTAGCAACATGTTAACAACAAATACTGTTATTGTTCAAGATTTCTTCTGCTCTTTTCAATACTACTTATCTTACACTGCTTACTACTTAACAACAATTTAGCATTTGGTGAATTTGGCAGAAAAGTTCAAATGTTTTGTTTTTTTGTCATTGGTGGTAAATATATTATAAAAGTAAAAATTTGATTCATACTTTGTGGCAGATTGTTACGAGAAAAAGCGCTCGTCTCTTAGCAACAGCTTAACAACAAATATTGTTATTGTTCAAAAAACATAAGATTTCTTCTGCTCTTTTGAAATAATACTTATCTTGCAATACTTCCTACTTAACAAAAATTGTGCAATTCGTAAATTTGGCAGAAAAGTGCATATCTTTTTTTGTCATTGGTGGTAAATATATCATAAAAGTAAAAATTTTATTTATACATCTCTTACCACCAAATTAATAAGTAATATTATTGTTTATTAAACATAAGCTCTTTTGAAATAATACTTATCTTGCAATACTTCCTACTTAACAAGAATTGTGCAGTTTGTAAATTTGGCAGAAAAGTGCATTTCTTTTTTTTGTCATTGGTGGTAAATATATCATAAAAGTAAAAATTTTATTTATATATCTCTTACCACCAAATTAATAAGTAATATTATTGTTTATTAAACATAAGCTCTTTTGAAATACTGCTCATCTGCTTAGACACAAGAAATTTACAGTTGGTAAATTTGGCAAAAGTAAAAATCAGATG
>NW_006799970.1:1107978-1115751 GCF_000485575.1 Poecilia formosa | reverse complement strand
CGCCATGAAAAGATCGGATACAGGTCGCATTACGTCAAAAAAATCGGAATTGGGTCACTTCAGGTTGCAGTGTGAACGCACCCTAACTGACACAAAACAGTGTCAATTAGAAATTGTTTTGATTTGAATTTGGCTCGTTTTTTTGTTAATTACGTCGGCGTGGTTACTCAAAATGCCAACAAAAGTAATAGCACCTTCACAGGTTCGAGTCGCATGTTTTGATATATATATATATATATTGTGAGGGGGCACGCGGCGGTACGAGACGCATTAATGGTGAAAGGAACCGGCAGTTATTTTGATGTGTAGAATGCGTGCCCGCCATGCATTGCATGGAGGCATTGAAATGCCACAGCAATGCTCTGTTACACATTGCTATGGCAGGCCCCAATAATAAGTTAAGAAAGAAGATAAACAGTTTCAATTAGAATTATTTTTTGTGTGTTATGTATTTACATGTATGACAATCTTTTGACCTTCATGTTGCGGGTTTGAAATGAAACTCGCAACATTTCAAAGTGAGTCACGAAGTGTGACTCACTTTGTATTGAAGCTCTGCTTCCTTAATGGGTATTTATTTTGGTGTGACACCCTAAGGTCATCAGAAGACCCCATTTAGCCCTTTATAAAGGGAGGTGTTTCATGTATTTTCCAGGCACAATTGTGCCATTTTACTGCACAACCAAGTAACTTTACTTTCAGTTGTTGTAGAAATGGTTTCTATTTATAAAAAGAATTGACTTCATAGATTAACGTCTTGAAATTGGGCCTATGTCTCTTTAAGAAGCTCCTGCTCTTTCCAGTTCTCCGGTTGTAATGAAGTGTTCTTCATTACAACCAATGTTTGTTCATTATGCTGTTTTCAACCGTTCTTAGTAGCGTTAAACTGAGAAGTAGTTGATAAGCTTAGGAGATGTGCAGTTCCACCATGTGCTTCCTTATTTTCTGCTGGCACTAACCTGAAGGAGCTGAGACTCATTTCAAATTTAAAATCCACATCAAAAGAAGGGATGTACCGATAAATTAGCTAGCCGATAAATCGGCCCCGATTTCCTTAATTTTGGGAGATCTGTGATCTGCCAAAACTTAGACGTGAAGCGATCTTATCCACCGATCTTATCCACCGATCTCATCAAAGGTCAGAAAGTCAACCACTGTCAATTTTTACTCTGCCATGAGAGAAGTTTGACACACAGACGGGCCCAGCAGGTCATGTCTGCACGTTTGCAGTTAATAATAGTCACCCCACTGTTGCCAACTCGGCGACTTTCTTGCTATGTTTAGCAATATCTCAGAGAGAAAAAAAAATCCGTATGGGCTAAAATCGGAATCAACAGGTCAGGCTTTTAAAGATCAATGATCGTCCAAGAAAACTGCAATAAGTTACTTTTTAACCCATATTTAAAATATAAGTCTAGAGAGTAAGTATTTTAGCATTTAAATGGACTGCTATTTAAAACCTGGAGAAGAAGGAGTATTCTTGCAAGAGAATCCTCTGGACTTCTCAAATACAGTAAAGCCTTTAAATATAAAGACACCTAAATGTGATTTAGGGATGCACCTAATAGTTGAAGGAGAGCAACTCTCAGGGAATGGATCTGGACACTTTTCCACGACCTGAAAAGTTATTCTACTCTGAACCAAGATCTCTTGGTGAACAGAAACGTACTGACTCGCCAGTGATGTTCCCGACATTCACCGATGACTATTTTTGTTTATACAAAAGACGCATTTTTGTTCTGTAGAACAGCACATTCTACTCTCACATTGAACTAACTGGACATTTACATACAACAACCTATGTAGACTTTGTGCAATAACATTAAGTCAAGACAATTCTCTTGTTTAGACAATTCTCTTGTTTATAAGAAAGAAAACTGTCTGCTTGTGTCCTACAATGGAAACTTGCAGAGCGCAGCAAGCTGTTATTAACGTAGCGCTTTTTAGATACTACATTTTGCATGCAAAAAGGCAGCTCAGCAGTAGACTGCAGGTTTGTTAGATGAGCACGTAGCCCTGCTCAATGACCAACTTATAACTTCTTAGACTAACTGTTACTCTTTATAGGGCAGGAGGGAAAAAAGGGTAATAGTTCCTAAATTAAGCATGTTCATTTAAAAACTATAGGATTTTAATATTTTAAAAGCAATAATAATAAAAAAAAACTATTATTTTAACCTTCTGTTGTAGGTGACACTGTTTACCTGATTACTTGTGCAGTAGAATTTATCTTTTTTTTGCTCCTATCTTTAGCAGAAAGAAACTGACAAACCATTGAGTACATCACCACATTCATTTGTGTTCATTCACTCTCCAAATGTTTGTCTGTGCATCAATATCATTATTGTAAGCATAATAATCATTGTAGTAATAATTGTTGCATTTTTGTTTTAAGTAAAACAATTGCTATTGCTGTGGTATTATAATACTGAAAGCTCTCATAACCGCTTGTCAAAGCAACACCGTCTTGCTTGTATCAATCACCATTTTAACAAAGCAATTTTAAGACGCCTTTAAAGATCTGTGTAGCTTATTAGCTAAAACGAGCATGTTGAATCTCATACTCTACCGAAGGAATATTGTAACTGAATGCGAAGATGTTGTAATTGAAATCAAATTCCCTTTTTATTTTTCTTTGCAAGAAACATGCAGTTGGTACCTTACGTTGAGCCTTTTTTCAGCTCTTGTCCGTAATTTATCTCTACATACTCATTTTTGATGCACAGCTCAGAGCAGCTGACGCAGCTCCTTCAGCATCAGCACTAAGTTGATGGAATGAAAGGATGCTGCATTATCATGGAAGGTTGCCAAGATGGAGGAGATGCACGCCAAGCTGTCAGAAACACTCACGAAAAAATTTATCACGAGGAAACAAACTACGCTGCAGCATGGCAAACATAAACTTTAGCTCTGTGTTATTGTCAAAAAGAGCTGACATCGTCACTTTGTGGTCCTCGTTACTTAACAAGCATTAACTGTTTACAGAAATACACATACTCCACATCTATTCTGAAAGGATTTTTACTTCTGATGAAAAATAAAAAATATATATTAAAAAAAAAGGTGCAAAACGCACTGACATCTGGACAGACATTTTTCAGACTTCTATGACAAACAACTGCAGGAATATGCACTGGACGGACAATTTGCTTGCACTGAAAACCATTGTTTACAACCAGTGATGTCAACAGCACCGGTTTCCGGGAGGACCTCGGTAGGGAGGTGGTGGGAAAACGTGGAGATCAGCAGAACTCTGTGACAAAGACCCTAGCAGGCACACTAAACTGACTGCAGTCAAAGCCGACGCTGCTGCAAACGCAGGCGGCAAAGCGTTGCACATGAAGCGAGAGGAAGCGAAGGAAACGCAGCACTATCAAGCGCTTTTCACATACACCCCGATGAGCAGCTGCATCCTACACGAAAGTAACCAAATTGGTTTTGCAACAGAGGCACACAGCTAGCTGCGCAGAAAGGCCTACTGTAAAATCTGCTCTTTATCTTTCAGATAATACATTAAGCTATATTATTTTCTTTATGGAGACTTAAAAAAAATGAATTACTGGAGCATAAAAGCCATGGATCCCAACATGCGAACAGGCCCAGGAGAATATATTTGTGTAGCCGTATATTATGATTTGATAATCTAATGAAAGCTAAGACAAAATATGAAGTCAAAATGTACTGTGTTGTATTTTTGAGCTAGCCACAATGCAATATTTAAGATTAACTCCAACATAAGCACTGTTAATTTTGTCTCCATCACAGACTTCAGCATTAATGCACCATTTTAATCAACACAGGCGTGGACCAGTTAACAGTATCAATGTGTATAAAGGTTGAAATACGTTATACAGTTTTTACAATTCCAAAACCAGTGAAATTTTGCATCATGTCATTGAAATCACTCCGGGTAAAGCCGTCTTTTCCATCTGGTGGGTCCTGACCTAGAAGTGTCAGAGGGTCACAGGCCTTTGTCTGGACAAAAAGTGTCATAAAAACATCAGTGGGGTCTGCATACTGTACACTGTATTAGGTGGTAATAATGTCCTAACAGACACCTATCATTTTACACTGTAGAAGAAGACACTGTTGTTTTTTTAATGTGCCAAGTGAGCATTGGTGGAACATATGTATGACGCTGACTATATCAGAAACTATTTTACTGAGAAAGAAAAGGACCATAACTGGAATCGCGACCCCTTCGGAATAAACGTTTAAAATGTCCTGTTGCTGTGGGCGCTGTGGTGACCCAGGGGCAAACCACAACCCACGTACTGAGGCCTTAGTCATCGTGACNACAATGCAATATTTAAGATTAACTCCAACATAAGCACTGTTAATTTTGTCTCCATCACAGACTTCAGCATTAATGCACCATTTTAATCAACACAGGCGTGGACCAGTTAACAGTATCAATGTGTATAAAGGTTGAAATACGTTATACAGTTTTTACAATTCCAAAACCAGTGAAATTTTGCATCATGTCATTGAAATCAGTCCGTCTTTTCCAACTGGTGGGTCCTGACCTAGAAGTGTCAGAGGGTCACAGGCCTTTGTCTGGACAAAAAGTGTCATAAAAACATCAGTGGGGGTCTGCATACTGTACACTGTATTAGGTGGCAATAATGTCCTTTAACAGACACCTATCATTTTACACTGTAGAAGAAGACACTGTTGTTTTTTTAATGTGCCAAGTGAGCATTGGTGGAACATATGTATGACGCTGACTATATCAGAAACTATTTTACTGAGAAAGAAAAGGACCATAACTGGAATCGCGACCCCTTCGGAATAAACGTTTAAAATGTCCTGTTGCTGTGGGCGCTGTGGTGACCCAGGGGCAAACCACAACCCACGTACTGAGGCCTTAGTCATCGTGACGGTGGTCACAGGTTCGATTCCCAACCTGGCGACATTTGTCGCATGTCTTCCTCCTCTCTCATTACCCTGTTTCCTGTCAAACTACTTTCAAATAGAGCCAACAAAACCTTTTGTTTTTTTTATGTCCCATTGCCAAGCAACCGAGAGTCAGCTACTGGAGCTGTTATCATCATTCATCATCACCATTCATACAGATACATCAAAAAATGTTAAGAAATTCCCTAACTCTGGGACAATAAATACTTCTATTCCATTCTAAAAACAAGATAAAATAAGTAGACCAAATTAATGCAAGACTAGGATTAAAATCCCAGGGTAACGATATACTTGTGTTACGCTATAAACAGCTGAAGAGCAAAGAATGATTTATTTGTAAAAGCGCAAATAAGAATAATACTAATTTAAGTGTGTTTATTCGGGTTATTTTGCTTAAGTCTATGTATTAAATGAAAAAATACTAAGAAAACCTTCCCGATAATATTTGTATAATTAATCATTTGGGCTATATAGTTTGATAACATTATGAAAAGTACAACAAACCTTCACAGCGTTTCGCTGCTTAGGCCTAGTAACTGTTATTGTCTGTTTTAAATAAAGCCAATAAGTCTGTCTTCTATATTTTCCAGTAAATATCAGGAAACCATGGAACTTGGTTGTATTTTTAAAGTCAAGGTTATCATACTGTGAGAATCCCATACCAACCCATGCTTAGCCAGTCACATAAATACCATCAGACAAACCACACACACACACACGCACACACACACGCACGCACGTACACGCACGCGCACACACATAAAAATAAAATACCACTACAATTGCAGTTGGTGCCAGCCACTGTTGCCATCATTTCAGTGGGGGAAGGGGGTCAAGTAAAATGGGTTGGGCTTTAGCCTCCAGCTCAAAGCCATGAGGATATTTCACATCCCAACCTGTGCAATAAGCTCCCCTCTGTTCCAAGTCTACAAACACATTCCAGGAAGCTTGGCTGGCCTGCTGCTCTGCTTGCAGGTATGTGGGATTCTAGGAGGGAAGAAGGCTTGATGTAATGCACCAGCTTCACTTCTGCTCCACTGTTGTACGTACGTCAGATTGAGAACAGTCACCTCCTTATTCCCTAAAGGTGCGAAACCCACAGAAGAGGTAATTCCTGTAATGACACAAGGCAGCGTGCAGGGATGTACACTGACTGCATCTCCATGCACTGCAATCAAACACGTGGATGGCTCTCTTTTATTCAGCTCCCAAAAAAACATGTTATTTAGCCCTTGTGGTTTAACCTTTGATTTTTTGGACAGACAGCTGCCAAGATAAAGCGATTACCTCAGGCAGCCAAGGTTTTATTTAAATCCAGAGATTGCTTTAATAGGTGTAGGAGAGGGTTAGCTTTAAAGGCTTAGGGGTAATAGCGATGTTGAAAGGTGTACTTGGATTAGAGAGGACTGTTTCCTAGCACAAACACACTGAAGGCCTCCTCATTGGCAGGAAGTACATTACCCATGGTTGGCAGAGTTTCCATTAAGGTTTGACGTCCTTCTTCAGTAATATAATTCCATAATTGTAACTGATCACATCAACACAGAGTGATCTGTATTAAAAGGTTTACTAAAAAAGGATGTTGCCTTGCACAAATAATTAGACAGTCAGATTAAGATACCAGAACAATGGTTCTCAGAGTTTTATAATAAGCACCACCCTCAGTAAATATCGAGTTTTCCCAGTACATCCACAGAAAAGGGCTTTATTACTCAGTTGAGGTAAAACACCAATCAATCAGCCAGAGATCAGACTCTGAGAATTTTCACTTGAGCAGCTGATTGGTCATCAACTGTTCAACTAAGGACTACTGGCATTTTTCCATCTAAAACTGCATCAGCCTACACGGAGGCACTTGTTTTAATTTATTAAGAATCGGTTAAGCTAAGGGCTAGATGCTGTGATGCCAATGACGTCAAGATACTTCTAATAACTTCACACTTTCCGCTGGATTAAAAACTATTTCTTTTAAAACATCGTCACCTCTTTGTGTTGCATCACTCTGTGATTGACTGAAGTATGCGGTTTCATTATCAGGAGTTTCCTTTTTACTCTAAACTTAAAATTTCAATGTTCCAACTTGTAGAAATTAACATAAAGATTAGAATTTGACCTTTGACCAACCTTGTCCAATAAATCCAATTTGGCTTCTTAGCATAAAATATTCTGTAGCAATTAAAGTAAAAACACTTCTGATTATTTTTTTTTATCATATTATGGCTTTCATATCATATGATATGAAAGCCATTTCATATCATATGAAATGGCTTTCATATGATATGAAAGCCATTATGATATGGCTTTCATATCATAATGGCTTATTATGGCTTTCACCGCAAAGGAATAAATGTTCCTTTGCGGTGTACAATCTATTTGAGCTGATTGAGCTACCTGTCATGCTTACAAAAAATGCATCAAAGTGCCTGCTGTTGGTTGATGTGTTTGAAGACCACAAATGATGGGAGTTCTTAGTTCTGATGCGCTAAATGAAACCAATCAAAGAAAGAAAATGGCAGAATCTTATCTTTGGAGTGGTGATTGGTGCTTATATTATCTAATTTGGACTTCATCTGTTTGTATTTATATTAGAAGTAACTGATGCCCACTTTTTTTTCCAAAGTACTAAAAGCTGCCAAAGTAGCACCAGTAGAACATGTACCACAGTTTGAGAACCATGACCTTAGAAGGCTTAATCAGTGTGTGTGTGTGTTCAGACAGTGGATGATTAGACATTACCTGTCAGTGGAACTGAACTGTGGGTCACTCATTGGGCTTCCGGTTCTAGATTTGCAGTAAATTATATCCCATTAGCATTTTCCAGAGCTTGGTGACCAGACTTCCAGGAGCTTCTTTCTC
>NW_006799970.1:1039625-1107863 GCF_000485575.1 Poecilia formosa | reverse complement strand
AAAAAAATCTAATAAAACACTGACTGGTTGATCCTGTTTGCAGGTAATCCTTGTCGAAATGAAACAGCAGCAAGGACCTTACAGTGTAGAGCTTTTTGCCAGCGACAATAAATATAAAAACAGCTCCAGCTGGCACAAGTTGCCGTGCATGCATAAACTCCTTGCGAGACTCTTTTTTTTTTTTTTTTTTTTTTTTTTGCATTCACATCCCCAGCTTCCGCCGGTAGGAAACGTGTAAACAATCCAAATGCAGCACCAGACACCTTGGCCCAGCGATGCAGTCCGTCTGCCACCACCCCTCGATCAGCTACGAGTGGCCTCGGTGCCTAAATGATCTTTAAAGATGCTGGAAATTCCTGCAGTCCCATTTGGTATTCCCTGTTCCCAGAAATGCCTGCCTGTGGCTGCGGGAACGACTCTCCCGTGATCATGAGAATCGCTCAGTAGCGAGTATCAACGAGCCGTGTTGCAAGTTAGCAAAACAACTGCGGCTAAATGTTGAGATTAAAAAACAAAGCGGCTTAAGATGATCATATTTATGTATCTAAAAGAAGAAATACAGTTGGGGGGTTTTCGGAAATCCTTTCTCACGGTAAACTGGTGGGGTTAAATCTCGCCTGCTACCAGCAAACAAAACAGATGAGCCCTTTCAGCAAAAAAGAAGAAGAAAAAAAAAAACTTTGCTTCGTGTGTGCTCTTGTTTCGAGTGCAAACTAAGCAAACTCCCGTTCACAACAATGAACCGAGCCGCGACGGAAAATTATATGTAACAACACCCTCTCGAGTCCAGACTAACTTGCGGTATGTCTCCGTGTTGAAAAGTCTCCGGGAGCAGAGAGAAAATCCAGCGGAGTCGGTTAGCACAGCGCTACGTTGCTTGACTCCATGTTTCCAGAATTCGGTCGTTTCTCGGCAGAATTCCCGTGGATGGAAAGCAGGTTAGCTATGCGGCCAGCTAACGGGACACAAACTGTCCACCGCTCCTCTGTAAACAACGACCGAAAGCCTCGGAGAGGCCCTAAAACTTTTGGCAAACGCAAAAGGCGCTGTTTTCCGATGGAAGACGCGGCTAGTAGAAGAGTATAACTTGAGGAAAGGTAGCGAAAAAAATCCCACTTTCTGCCGCTAGCAACGCCCTAGCCCGCTACCAGTTGGAGTCCAGTAGCGCTTCCACTGACCACTTCCGCCGGGAGATGGGAAAATGCTTAGTTGCATCACAACGTTAGCAAACATTATTGTTAAACTGCTTACAAATGTGACAACAGCCCTCCAACTGCTACTTCCACACGAAACAACAACGTAATATCAATTCCTACAGTATATGGTGCATTCTTACAGGCCTTGCGCTATCAAGACAAATCCAGGCTGAGCATGTGTAATTACACTATAAAAATGGATTTTGGGATGCATTAAATATTAGCCAATAAAATTCTTTAAATTCAAGTGGAATCGTTTGCATTTGAAAAAGGCATGTTTTTTTAATGTAATATGGAGCGGTAGCTAAATTGCTAGATAGATAGATAGATAGATAGATAGATAGATAGATAGATAGATAGATAGATAGATAGATAGATAGATAGAACTGTCTAAATGTATTTTTAAAAAACTTAAAACTTAATTTCCATGTGTTTTAATCATTGNCTTAAAACTTAATTTCCATGTGTTTTAATCATTGAAAATTAAAATTCTTATAGAAAGTTGTGATAAGAGTTGCACTGGGAGAAAGTTACTTTGTTAGAGCAAGAACTCAATTTAGAATCATCCTGCAATTTAGCTGCAGGGCTACCATTACAGTCAAATTCGCAAACAAGCTTTTTTTTTTACCCTGAGGCAACTGTTGCCATTGTCAAGGAACAGATTGAATCTCTTCTTGAAATAGATTCAACAAGTTTATTAGCATACTCTATTAATAAATATTTTATGCATTAACCACAGGCTAGCATCATTTAAAAAAAATAATTTTAACATAGGAACAATCCAAAATGATACTAAAATTTAATTAAAACTGAGTTAAATAAATAAAGTACAATTTAAAAAATGATTCTCACTTAACTAAGCTATCCATCTGTCTTTAAGCAGTCAAATTGTGTCAAATTAACATAAGTTCTATGGCGAACTATTGAAATCTACACATGCAAAAATTGCAGCATTTTTGCAAAACAAGTTTTATTTTAATTGCTCCTAACAGGTTCTTTCATAATTCTGCTTTATCAAGAAGTATATATTTAATGACTGGTATCCAAGTGATAACTTTTAAAACATTAAAATTGTCTAGTAAAAATAATGTACAGTGCTGTTTATACTGATAATTATCTTCAGTATAATTATGCTTGAAAGTTATTCTAAAAGGGACATATTTTCTTTTATAATCTACAATCCTACAATTTATGCATGGATCAAAATTGTTTGAGCCCCTCTATTAATGACCGAAAAAACCCAGACTCCTTAAAAATAAAAATATGCAACATCAATATCTATGTATAGATATTGAGCTGTAACAAAATGTAGCATACAACATTGGTTTTATGTCTTTTTTTAAAGACATGAAAAAATGACATGTCAATGCACAGTGCATTGGATGTCACAACAAACATAGGAATAGTTGCTTTGCCCACAAAAGACTAAGAGCAAATAAGGATTAGATCGCTCTGACATTTTTCCTTTCCTCAACATAAAATGGGGACAACTTCCTTTCCCGCAGTAAGAATATGTAAAACCTAGTAACAGAGCTAAGTGGTAAGATTAAGGGGTAAAATTAAATTCATCTTAAGGTTTAGTGGCGCATCCACATGAGAAAATAGTGTCAAAAACCAAATGTTAAGTCATATCTCTTTGTCGACCCTTTCAGCAGTTTATTTGAGCGCTTTTATTTAAAGTTTGACAAAAACAGTCTGACTAAATCCTGACCTTTTGTCACTTTGACCTCCTCGTCCCACCTAACTGATGACACTTAATTCAGGTGGTGGTTAAACCCTTCATAGAGAAATGGAAAGGCCTTTGGTGTGCTGATACATCATGGGCTGATCCTTTTGACTTCAAAAAGATATGACCTAGTATGACTGTATTTGTCACGTAAACAGTAATCAAGCCTGAAGCAGATGTAATTTTTGTGCTTGCTGAGAAAGAACAAAATTATTATCAAATTCAATTTATTCACAAACTTATATATGTTTTGTGGTTTTGGTTAGGGCAACACATTTCAATCACAGAAATTAAATGTATTTGAAATTATATAATGTTTTTACATTTTTCAATGTTGACTGAGAGTAATTAAGACACACCCAAAATATATGGTAAGTCTTCAAATCAGACATTGAAGAGTTGCCATATATTGTGATTATATTTGCAAATGTGTTACTGAAGAAAATATTACAATTTTTGAGGGGATCTACAGAACATTTCCTCCCAATTGGTTTCTAAGTGTGCCTATGAAAAATCTGTTTTTAGAGCTAGAAAGTCAGAGCCCTGGCCTGAAATCCAGTAGAAATTGGGAAACTGTGTCCCCATGTGTGCAAACAAGAAAAACACAGAGGTAAGGCAAAGATTAAGGGGTGAAAAGAGATTCATTAAATCTACTATTTGACAATTAAAATAGTGATAAAAAATGAACTAGTTATGTATTTTAGAAGCTACTTGTCATGGCTAGTCATGGCTGGATTTATTAGAATGCATTTTTGTGTAAGTGGTTCTAACAGCTTTTGGATCCATTTTTACTAAGCTAGTGCACTGAATTTGCACTCAATTAAAAAAAAACAAACAAAAAAAAAACATTTTTCATCTCAAAAATAAATTTTATTCATTTCTCTTTTGTTGTGTATTAGTCATATTGATCAATCCCACCTAAAAGACAGTGTTATGCTTTAAAACCTATTTTTTATATAAATATCTTGCATTTTAAAAACTACATGGACTTTTCTGAAAGTCTTAAAATCTTGCATAGATAAAAAATAAACAAACAAAAAAATAGAACACCTAAGTCCAGTACAAGGAGTAAAACGGATATTACCTCACTAGTCATTCAAATACAATTGAAATACCACCATCTTGTGGACGGCTGTGGTAACTTCACTCCATCTGAATATACGCGATGCCGATTTAGCTACTGACAATTATTCTCAGGTGACATTTTGATGTGGAAAACATACACAAAGATCTTTTTATTATTATTTCAATCGGGATTACAAAGACAATTAAATCCATCGTCAATGTTTTCACTTTACAGTCTAGTGTTGGAGCATTTAGATCACAGCACAAGAAAAGAAAAACATAACACATACAAAGGGCAGTAAGTACATTTTAGATAAGGCACAGATAACTTATTTTTGTACTTTCTTCTCTTTACAAACAAATGATTATATGCCACAAAGATATTGTGTCAGCAAACATGAAAGCTGATGGCTTGGTACCTTCCTTGGCACGGATTGATGCTCTAAGCTCAAACCTGATCTCCAACATTTTGGCTGACAGAGCCTGTTTGTTCCAAAGATTCAACAAACAGTAGGGATGTTAAAAAAGTGCATCAGTGCCTTAAGAAAAACATCAAAATCCAGACAAATAATTTGCCATAAGGGTAATTTCTGCTGTCAACAAAGACTGAAGAGACTTTCTCGACAATCACACAAACACTCAGTGAATGTCAGTTATCTGAATATAATGGTTCTAGTACCAAATACTTTTTCTCTAAACTAGTTACACCAGGCATTTTGTTTTTACTGTATTACAATTAAATGAGGCTTTTATACAACAAATAAAGGTAAAATGTTAATAAGTAATTCAGGATCATTTTAGCTCACACAGACAGGAAACGAAGTACAACGTCGCAGATTTTGTGTAGATCTATCACATTAGCACATTCACAATGCGAGTGGAAAAAAATTTCCCAAACTGTATTGTGTTTTCAAATAAGCACTGTGTTTCTCTTAGAGCACACAAAACAAACAAACAAACAAACAAACAACAACAACAAAAAAACAACTGAAAGAAAGCACAGAAAGCTGTCTTAATGTTTTTGTCTGACAAAAACTGTTCAACAGCCACCCCGAGGTCTGACTGTCTCACTTTCTAAATTGTAAACTCCCTTTTTGGAACAGCACCACCACAAATGACTGGGCCACAGTTCACAGCAGCTGAAAGCAACATGTGTTTTTATAAAAGTGCTTTGGTTTTCAGTCCTCGTTGTAGACATGTTGTTTGTACCTTTGAAATAACAATCATCAGGTGCATATAAACTAAAATATATATTTTTAAATGCACACATGGTAGACTTTTCAAAAATGATGGCATAGTGCATTCCATTTACACACAAAAAACTACTTTTTTATAAATCTGTCAATGCAGAAAGCTGATTTTCCTGTAGACTGAAAAAAAAAAAATCCACTGAGTGTCTGAAGTGAAAAGCTGATGTAAAGTCAGGTAAACTGATTTCCTCCAGAAGCCGAAACGCCTGTCAGTCCTTCTTAGCTGCAGCCCTCCGCCGTTGGTCTCTCTCCTGGTGCCATCTCTTGCCCCTCCGCATTACAAAGCCAACAATGTCCACCATGAAGGCCCAGGACATAGCGTACATGGCCACTCCTCCACACTTGATGAGGAATAAGGGTCTCGGCGAGATCAGCTCACAGTACAGCATTGTACCTCCCACAAAGATTCGCATCACAACAAACAGCAGCACAAACAGGACATCCACAGCGTCCCCGAGTGGAGTCTCGTAGCGTCCCGTCTGCTTGAGGAACCAGCGCGTCTGCAGGAGGGGGTTGGTGATTTCGCTGCCGAAGAGAACAGCACACGATTCAATTCCGGACTCGCCCAGCCACAGGGTCATTATAATCCCCAGAATTGTCATGGTGTGGTGGGCCAGCATGACAAGTCCCTCGGTGTGGAAGTACAAGCACCAGGCCATGTCAAAAAGGAAATAGCCCAGACTGATCACCAAGGCACTTATTTGTAAGGGGGTGTTCTTGGTGCCTGACAGAAAGAAACAGAATCAGACTTCAGCTTTTTAAATACAAAAATGCAATCACTTGGAAAAACCTATTTAAGTATATATATATATATATAAAAAAGCAACAATGAGATTTTACATATCTGCAACAAAAAAAAAAAAATTAACCATATCTGTTTCCTACCTGGCTCACTGAATGGCCAGGGTCCATCCACATACCCTATGTAAGCTGTGATGCAAATCGCCACCATGCCGTGTACCAGGGTGACGAGGCGACAGTTCCATTCGTAGCTCCTATGTCTATTGAAGAAGCACAAGATGAAGTAGAAAGATGCCCAGCAGCAGAGGCAGAGGAGTGTGAAACCCACAATCGGCACCATCATCTCCCCTGAAGACAAAAACAAGCAGGAAAGAGCTAGAAATAAACAAGAACTAAAGCAACTAAATAAGTATTTAGCGTCCTTTGAATCATCACCTTACGGAATAGGAGAACAATGCAAGGAGGCAGATATCGCCCCCCTGTAATATCACTTACAGTAGCGAGAGGCAGAAATGCCATCCGAAGCCTTGGACTGTGCAGCCTTTGTAAATGACCAACAATTAGCCTTTGCTTGAACTATAATAGTACTACAGTCGGCAGGCTGAGGATCTGGTGGGGTGAGGGGGCCGTCTCTTCTTCTGCCGTGACGTTTGTGCTAGGAGGTGAGACCACTGCAGACGGGCAGAACCACCCTCTAATAGTAGAACAAGATTTGCACACTAAACTCTGGATGTCTTAGGAGCTAATTTCTAAACAGGGCGAGAGGTTACCGGGCGATGGGCCTCAGACAGGATCCCAAGAGGAACACACACTTTCTCTGCTGCTGTCAAATGCCACGTGAGCTTTAAAGACACCCTGAGTGTCTTTAAAGCTCACTTGCAGACTGTCCTTGTTCAGTCTGCACGGCCGTTCCGAAATACCAGACGTTGATTTTTAAATATTATTTTGGTTTAATTTTTATTGTTATCCTAAGAGGTTTTATAAATGTACTTGCATCTACAAAATATTATTATTAAATATGGATAATGGCTGTTACTTAGAGTGCCTTGCTAAAAATATTCCCATCCTTGGACTTTTTCACATTTTGTCAAGTTACAGCCACAGACTTCTATTTATTTCGTTAGGGTTTCATATTACTGAACTACACAAAGTAAGGCCTAATTGTGAGACATTTTAGTGTCATAAAGGCAAAAGAACACAGCAGACAGGTCAGATTTAAAGTTGTGGAGAAGTGTAAGGTTCAGTAAGGAAACAATAACACTGTGCTTTGAATATCTCCTAAATAAAGCATCATTCAAAAATGGAGTGTAGGGGTGCTGTATGGGGACAGCACCCCTACTTTTATAAGTGGATTTTTGTAACTGAAATATAACAGAAAGAAAAATACATTGCTAGATAATACACAAATCTTAATGTTACACTCAAAGATTATGTACACTGCTCTACATTTTATTAACCAAAGGAAAAACAACAGGTCTAAGTATCTTCCAAATGCCATTAATACTTACAAAGACAAAAGTTTTCCAAGGTGCAAGGCGTATGTACTGCATTCAGTTGTTCTTTATTTTCTCCTAACTGCCTAAATTCTTGTTGACATGGTTACAGAAGAAAAATACGTCAAAGATAGTTTGCTGCTAGAGTTCTCACTCTGTCATGTTTCTGCAAATAGGGGAGACTGATGTAAAAGCTGAGTCACCCCTTGTTGCTAGGAAACGGTAAAAAAAATTGATCATGAGACCAGATAGAAACCATAGATGAAATGAAAAACAAAAAACTGCAAATAACTTAAACAGTCAACAGAAACCCCCCCACAAATCTAAGGAATCAAGTCCAAAGCACAAACAATGAGGATGAATCAGTGCACACAAAACTGAAGAGGCAAAATCTAATTAAATAAACAACGAAGACTTTACAAAAACATAAGCATACATGAAAATCATTAAACACCTAACGATAATTAGGATCATTTTTCAGATGCAAAATTTCAGAATTCCCCATCTATTTGTCAAATTTTAAAGTATAAATACGAAAGTTTCCAATTTATGATGCTGGCTTTTTTTTCCTTTTTAAACAGAGATTAGGTTTTAAGTAAAATATGGTGGATGGATGGACATAATGCACACGAAGGTGGATGGTGTTCAGACAATGAGACAAGAAATAACGTTTGAAAAAAAAAAAAACATTAATACTTTTCCACACTGCAAAGGAACTCCACTTATGGGCTCCTTTGTCCTGATACATCCTCATGCACATCTAAATGTTTTTAAATATTGAACACTACAGTTTAATGGTCTATTGGCTTTTTAAAATGCTTAATTTAAATGAAAAATTAGATGATATCTAATTACTTTTATTGTTCCTCAAAGATTACAGTTCATTCAGCTCATTTCGAGTTTTAATACATCCACTAAATCAGTTTTATTTCAAACAACAGCAATGTACCAAATTAAGTCAATAACTACAAATTGTAAAACTATATACAGAACATAAAACAACTGGCTGCACCAGTGGTGCAGTTCGTGGCACTGTTGTCTAGCAGCAGGAAGGCGATCATGGCCTGGTGTCTTTCCGCATGGAGTCTGCATGTTCTCCCTTGCTGGACACAGTCCAAAACAAGACTTTTTCATCTCTTTAAATTGTCCTTAGGTGTGAGTGTGTGCATGGTTGTATTCCTGTGTGTCTCTGTGTTGCCCCGTGGTGGACTGTCGACTAGTCCCCTATCCCCGTGACCATGCAAGGAAATGTTTAGATAACATAAATCAACATCATTATGTTTTGTCAGGATGCAAGTGGGAATTGGGAACCGCTCCTGAATATATGACATTCTATATATTATAACTGAACCTAAAAGAAGAGGGAGACTTGACATTTTAAGGCGAAAGTGTCGTTTCCATGACAACCTAAAGGAAAACAGGACATAGTGACAAGTTGAAGCAATATATATATTTTTGTTTTTTTGTTTGAGTATTTTAGAGATGAAACCGTCACAGAAATATGCTGGTAGACAGCTAAAGGAACCGGTACTAAAGCTTATCCACCAGCCATTAGGATGATGTTGCAACCCCACCTGATAACCTGCTAGCCGTATCAGATAGCAAGCTAACTAGTTGTGTAGCAGGCTATGCTTATATAGAACATTAAAGCATTTTCTCCGGCTTTCACAAGCGCTATAAAATAGCATTACCTTATTGGTAAACATCAGTCGGTCTCTGCGCCTAGATGCAATTTGCCGTTTTCCTCGCTATGTATGTTTTCTAAGGGAAAGAGAAGTGTGACACACTAGCTGCTATTTGTTGTCCTTTATCCAGGCTGCTCCGGCAGCAACAGCCTCCATCAGCATCCTTTGGTTCTCAGAACGCTTATATTGAGTACTATAAATGTCAACATTTTATATTACCCGAAGTAACACAAGGAAGGTGCTCTGAGTAAATAATATCGAACCAGGCCGTAGTGAGAGATAACAGGCTCATTAAATACATTAAATGTAGCGTTTTAATTTCTCTTGACGGCTTGATGAGAGAAAGTATATATTTATTTTTTTCCAGAACAATGGCGACACCTAATGGTCAACACGTGGAGTTACAACTCAACCAGGAAGTGAACATTTAATTTTAAAGGGATTTTATGTGAAAAATTAAATCAAACGTAATTGTGAAATGGAAGGGACATTCTAGATTGTTATCTGTTTTTATTTACAAATACAAACCTCAAAATGTGGAGGGGAACTGTATTAAGCCCTGAATCAGTACTTTGCATAACATACAATCACTGCAGTTACATGCAAATCTTTGGGTATGTCTCTTTCACCCTAGCACAGCAAAAAAAAAAAAAAAAAAAAAAAAAATTCTACTCTTACCACTATTTTCAGTGGTAGTTTTAACTGAAAATAGTAGATTGGATGAGTGAACATCAGCATTCACGTTTTAGATTTAGATCGGGACCATTCTAGATTATATCCACCTACCTCTTGTAAGCATTGCTGCTCTCCCTTAAGTATGCTGAAAATTATCCCAAACTCACACAATCTCTTATGCAGTGCAAAAAGACTTTATTGAAACAATTTATGCAAAACAGTTCTAAAAGATGCATTACCTAAATTGCTTCATTTACTGTTGAGGACTATTTACAACAATTCAACAACCTCTCTCATACAAAAATATGTTTAACAACTTAATCTACAATTACATTGCAAAAACATCAGTGGAAATGTTAAGGCACTTGATTATCACAAAAAGGCCACAATGACAAATGTTTCACTTATTTGGTTCTTTAGTTAGCAGGAGATGCCAACAAGAAAATTAAAAAATTAAATGTTCATATGGTAGCTGAAGACCATGGTGGAGGTAAGATGATTCAAAACCTTACTTCAACATATTTACTCTTGACAACAGACAGACACAGCTTAAGTTGGTCCCATGAGATCAAGAATGGCTTCTTGAATTATGCATGTAATGACCAAAAGATTTAAAATGTATAAATTAAACATGTAAGTGATGATTTCAACAGACAAACAAAAAAAAACCCAAAAAAAAACTATTTTATGGCAGTTGGAACCTGTATCTTCAACTACCAGAAGATGGCAGCAAAGATCGTAAAGTTTGTATAAAACGTACAGAGTAATTTCCTAGAAAAGGCAACTAAAGAAAGGCCCTTTTAAAAACAGTTTTTCTGCTAAATTAGTTTTATTTGGCACTTTTCCTAAGAGTGTGAGAAAAGGAATAGGCAAGAGCTGCCTATGTATCCTTAAACATACAAATGAGGTGGAACAGATGACTGATGTTGGAAAGGGATGTTGGAAAGAGAGAAACGTTGCACCTGCACGAGCAGTATGCAAAGCCCCAGGAGATATAAATGTTTTAAAATACTTGTTTTTGCTGAGGACTTGTTTAATCTGAGAAAAGGTGTGGAAAAAAATTACGAAAGCAATAAGACATCACACAAAGCCCTAGATGATTTTGTTTTACAACCCAAACAAAAATAAAGCCACTGTTGCCAAGGCATTTTTAGTGAACCTGCTTATTGTAACCTAAACAGGTGATTCAACTGGCCGTATATATTTAGATGTGTATTTTTTTTTCCACAGAGCTTTATCGTGAAGATAAATCTACTATCCTTATCGTCCTTCACCAAGACGGAAGACCATATTTTTGTCTTCCTCCATTGCGGAAACGTGAGACATAGATGCTCCTCTGCTGGTGTTTCATTCCTTGCAAATGCACCGTTTAGTTTTGTGCACATCGTAGCTTGTTTCAGAGGTCACTGTTGTTGTTGTTGTTGTTGTCTTGTGTTTTTCTCCCCAACAATTCTTCCAAAAAGAGGCACAGAAGTGGTAGTTTTTGGCAAAGTAACAATGAGGATATCAATAATGTGTCATTTATTCGTGACGGTTCAGCTACTTGTCCTTCTTTTGTTTGGCGTGACTTGGAACCTGAATAAATCTCCTCTCCCCTCCCCCTCCCCCCACCCCCTCCTCATCGTGTCCTAATACATAAAAGATTAATTTACTATCTTTCTGTCAAAGGTCCGATATTGCCACGTATAGAACTGGTGGACAAACACTGGCTTAAGAACAATTATTTCTTTCCTCCATTTATAACTTCCCAGAGAGAAAAAAAAAAAAAAAAAAAAGAACACTAGGTCTCCTCGTCCCACAGGCAGAGCTGTTTCTGGGGGACGTAGTAGGCGAAATGGTAGCCCTTGCTGCAGCTCCTGATGCCGCACTTGTATGTGGTCCCTTTGGCCGTGCCGTCCCGGCTGCGGCAGTACTTCAACAGACACGGGTACCACTCCAGGCGGAGGCCGTACGTGCAGAGACACGGCTGCCACAAGTCTTTAGTAGAATGACAGGCCTGAAAGCTGGGCGCCTCCGTCGTCTGAGGCAGGACCTCAAATATTGAGCCGTCCACTCCTGCAACACAAAGGCAAAATCTTGTCAACAAGAGCCAAAACAAAAGCATGCCATCACACTGGTGTCTGGAGCAATCTTCTTATTTCACTCAATTAAATTCTGTAGAGGGAAAACAAAGTGTGTGTTTTGTTTTTTTTTTTTCTTTTAAAGAGGGCAGATGGTAGGCTAAGAGAGGAGCTTTGTCATGTTAAACAGACGCTTATGTGGTTCCCTCTGGATATGATGGTGCTTGTTGAACCATGACCATCAGGAGTGTTTTCTTTCAAACGTAGCTGTCGGTGAACAAAAAGTGCTGTCATACTGATTCTCTCCAGCCTCGACAGTCGGGCTTTATTGCCGTCACAAACCCAAATCTGACCTCAAATAGACAACATAAATACGCATAAACAACATAAATAATGTTTCCAGATATGCAAAGACAAAGTAGAATGACATGAATGCTTACACGACAGATCTGATTACCTTTCTGCAGCCAGTATTTCACATCTGCCTCCCTGGTGTAAATGGCCTCATGAGCTTCGCTGCACATGTTGTGGATGTGGGAGCTGAGCTGCCAGGCCCGGCTGAGGTTCACAGCGGCGCTCATCGTCAGCTGCTCAAGCCCTTTTCGCTCCTCTGCCAGGCGAATGACATGAGGATTTTTCTAAAGCGAAACAAATGATTAGATTCGTAGAAACTCAATGTATGGTGAGATGCAACAGGTGCACAGAGATGGAAAAAAAACAAACAAAAACAAAACAAAAACAAGCCTGTTGAGTTTGGTTAATTGTGTGTGTTTTTTATGATTCCCCCAAAAGCTTTTTTTTTTTTGAGGGACTAGAAGGGAAGCTTAGAAGTTTATTATGCTTTATGGTAAGCTCCTAAATCGTCAAATGGTTAAAATTTGACACATCACTGTTTTGGAGAGAAAAAAAATTCCTATACAATGCAACATTGTTTATGGTCTCTCTCAAATTACGGTGAAGTCTACTTACAGGGTTTCTACTTAATTTTCAGAAACAAGTTTCCAGGAATAACTTTCCAGTGTTTAAACTCCTTCAAATTTAGCTAAATATTTCTAGCAAATGTTTCTACAGCACCCAGGTACTGCATATTCAATTTGAAAAAACAAACAAACAAACAAACAAACAAAACAACAACAACAACAACAAAAAACAAGGGGGAACAAAGGAATGAAGGAAGAAGAGCTTGTAGGTGCAAAACTAAAAGAAAACAACAAAGGAAGGAGGACACAAGGAAGCAAAGAAGGTCAGAATAAATGAAGGGAGGAGACAAGGAAGCAAAGAAGAAAAGAACAAAAGGGAATAAAGAAAACGAGGAGACAAGGGGGTGAGATGAGATCCAAGGAATGAAGGACAGAGGTAAGGAAAGGACTATTGATAAAATGATGACAATGAAGGAAGCAAAGAAGACAAAAAGGACACAAAAAAGGAAACAAAAGAACACAAGACATAAAGGACAACAGAAGGAAGTAAAAAGAAGGATGAATACAAGGTAGCACACAAGGAAGGAAGTGAGGACACGAGGCTGTATACCTGGAATAAAAGAAAAGAACGACTCATAAATCAAAAGGAAAGACAATACTCAAAGGGAGACAGCAGACAGTTTGAAGATACAAATATTTGCCATTTTCTCATCTGTTTTTTTCAGACCTGAAGAACAATGAAATCTACTTTTCCAGACGGAGTAGGAGCCTTGCGTTTGCCAAAGGCATAAAAATCTACAACTGAGAATGATTCTGAGTGGTTTCTTCTCCATGCTATAGGTTACACCTAGACACAGCTCTAGTTTGTCCAGTTAGGTGCTTTTTCTGTCCAAATAATTCGTTAAACATTACACAGAAAGTTCTGATCCATTGGAAGCAAAACTGTAATAGCTCTCCATAAAACAGCTTACGCAAGAGGAGAGGATGATCTGCATGTGTTTTTTATTTCCACTAGTTTGAAAGAGGATAAAAGCTGACAAACTGTGTAAATTAACGGCTTCGCCCGAGGCGTCTTCCTCTTGCTTTATTAAATGTGAGCCGGCTCACAGGACGGCTACTGTAGATCCGGTGCGTCATACCTGTCTGAGTCGCGCCATGGACTCACTGGGGATGATTTCATTGCGGCCGAGGCGTGAGATGAAGCACAGCGCCTGGTACTGGTTCTGCCCTCTCTCCAGCTCGCCCAGGATCAGCGCTCGGAAGATCTTCACTTCCTGCAAGAGGCCGGGGAGGATGAACGCATAAACAGACGACTCCTGCAGGACGCTGCAATGAGTTGCTGTTTATACGTGCAGCCCGTTCAGATTGCAGCTAATATTCTTTTCCACTGCTGCACTTTTCCAGACACTCGAAAGCATTTCAATGTGTGGAGTTCAAAGATGTTCAAACAACCGTCTGACTAAAGTACAGAGGAGTTTATGTTCACTGTGCCAGTAAAGCCTCATCTGACAGTTTGTTGATACTTTTATTGTGCGTAGGCCTTCCCAGCGCTGCTACAGTGGCACTCTGGCTATTTGCAGTGTCAAATTAAAGTTGCTGCACAAAGTTCTCTTAAAAAAAAAGGAAAAAAAAAAAAAAAACGGGGAGGGGGAGGGGGATATTTCCTTGGTATTTTATTTGGAACTAAATCTGTAGTAAAATGCAGATAGCAGGAGCACAAAATACATTTTTAAAAAGTGCTGCTTTTGGCATGTCTGTGACAGATCTGGCACCAAACCAGAGGCCATAAAGAGTCCTGACGGGGAGGGGCGTCCAAAGCATGATGGGAAGCTGAGAGAGCAGAGCAGAAGACCTGTCTTTCTATTCATCAGACACCCCACTCCCTCCTCCCTGAAGCGCCGCAGCGCAGTCCCAAACACCCCTCCTCCACTTTTCACACACCGCTCTGAAGCGAGTGAGTCGCTGCAGAGTAGTAGAAATAGATAAACATTCATGGATGACCCAGCAGAGTTCTCCTTAAACTCTTTGGTCTTCCCCTTCTGAATTGGGGGTTGGGGGGAGTGAGTGACCACAAAGCAACACATCCTGCCTCACAAGTGTTTTTTTTTGTTGTTTTTTTTTGCTATGCAGATTTTGACAGAAAACTTCGCACGGCCACCGGTTGCTCAGTCCGAGAGACGCTTTTGCCTGTGAACGGATCTCCTGGCAGGCGTACAGTACAAGCAGGGGTATTTATTACACAAGACAATCATGCAGTACCATTTGACCTTTGGAAAAAAAAAAAAAAAAACTGAGCAAATATTGATTACATCTCTGTAAGCTGGCCTGGAGACCACAGAGAACCGCAAGAACACAGACAGAGGAAATTAGAAACCTCAGCTCTTTCCATGCGGAGATAATAATAAGACAAAAGCTGAAATGATTAAAGAGGACGTCAAGACTGGAGGAGCCTCGCATATATCACAGCGCGATATAAGGGAGAAGGGTGTACAATGCTCACACAGGGGACGAGCAAGTTTCATCATATGTGGGGGGAACGCAGAGGCCGCAACGTTGGAGACCTCCCATATTGCAGACACATGGGGCTGAACTGCCACGCTGTTTTGAGTAGGCAGAGTGAGAAATGTTCTATTTGCCCCAGGGTTTTCTGGGTAATTACAGAGAAGCGGGCCAAAGATACCGCTGTAGAACCGACTCCGTGCTTAAGTTTAGTATACGAGATCTCCTCCTACACTTTGATGTTCTGTGTACTGATTAATGATTGCCTACTTGTGCAAGGAAACAATGGTGCCGACTGTGGCCAAATCACCCCCGGACAATAAAAAAAAAAGAAAAAAAAAGGATGTCAAGGTAGAAGCATGGCATTTGGCAACACTTGATTTATTCTTGAACTCCGGGCAGGAAAAAAAAAAAAAGTACTGCTGTTGTACCTGTTTGCCAGATACAAATATACAGCAGAGGAACAGATGTAGTAAAGCAGGGAACAAGCAGAGCCAGCTACACTGGTGCAGTTGAAAGGTAGAGGGCGCGTTATGTGGTGCTTGTTTAGCTCTAACTAGCTAGAGTGTGGCAATGATTAGGTGTTCAATAGAAGCCTTTGGTTTACTCCAGTACACCCCAGGTGATGTCACTTCCTGGAGGTCTCTGCAGAGAAACTGACAAAAACGAATACATACTGGCTCTTACTTTTGCGTGTGTGTGTGTGTGAGAGAGAGAGAGAGACAGAGAGAGAGAGAGAAGACAGAAAAGGTGCCAAACAATTTAATTTGTTTCTACAATAATAATCTCTGCTTGATGTAGGATTTCAGCTGACCCACAGAGAAGTTTCATTTCTGTTTCCAAGGTCTTATTGGTTGATCGGTGTCAAATAGTCGCGAACCAGTATGTCAATCATGTCAACATCAGATCACTACAGATCTGCCTTTAAATTGTCTGGTGAAAGGAATCAGACCATTTTGAACATGACCCACCTTGATCGGTGACCAACTGGTCAAAAATCCTTTTAGTCTAGAAATTCACCATATCCGCGTCAACCAGTTTAGCTACATTGAATTAAAATGCTCACACTGCATTATGTAAGTGCTGCAGCTGCTCTCTCACAAATATGGAGTGACAATGCCCCTGCTGCCAATATAAACAATGAAACTGGCTGATGGCAGTAAGCATACAAATGAGTTAGTTATAATAGTTATTAAAGCAAAAGCAAGATCATTTAAAATTGCTGCGAAGCTTGTACCAAAGAAAACCTGCTATTTCTAAGCCTCTGAACAAACTAAAAACATAAAAACCTGAAAGGAGAAACTGCATTTATTAGAAATTAAGAGGTTTTGAATGTAAATTGTTGCATAAGTTGGGTGAAGTTGTAACTGGTGAACCTTGTCTTTTCATTTGCAAGCTGTAGAGTGAAAAACAAGTCAAAAAGCAATTTGTCTGGTCTTTCCAAAAGAATATTAAGACGTCAAATAGATTGTATCATAGTTTACAACAACATGTCTGCACAAAGCCAAGTATCAAGGTAGCCTTCAAAAACGTGCAGGAGTTTTTTCAGAGAACCTTGTTAGAACTCCAATGCTCGGCTAAAGCACAGGCTTGGAAGGAAAAAAGAAAAGCACTGACATGTTACAGACTCATTAATATGAATAAAACTAAAGCAAAACGTAGGAATGAAGAGGACAGCAGCAAATTCTGCTTTCATTAGGAGACTGGGCAGTAGGAAGGTGTTATTCTATATATGTGAAATAAACGGTCATCAGGAAGTGTGGGTGTCAAAATAAAAACAGATGTATTGGAACTTTCCAGATCTGCAGCTCTCACGGCAAAGGAGAAGCATCATTAATGATGTTACTGAAGCAATTGCTGCTGAACATCAATCTGAAGAGGGCTATTAGGTCATTTCCATGCAACATTAAGTCCATTATTCTATGGTGAGAAAGGATTTGCACAAGTGGAAAATATTTAAGACGGCTGCCAAACTTCCAAGGGATGGACATCCAAAAACAGTTGTTTTTTAATCTGAACAGGCAGTTCCTTTATTTTAGGATGCTGAGAAGGCCAGATTATTTTCTCGTATTATTTCTTCCAGATATACAAAACCTTGTTGGTTTCTTTCCATGTAAACTACAACTGATGTGCCTTCATGCCTTTTTTCATGAATGAACAGCACTTACTGACTATGGTTCCCATAAGTATTGATGAGTACAACCTTACGTCATCTAACATAGCAAAGCAACAGTTTACAGCTCTCCAAAAGTGTTGCCATACAGCAACTGAAATGAGATTAAACAATCAGAACTACCACTGCTCTTTATGTTGAAGGTAGCCATATTGAATACTGAGAAAATTCAAACAAGTCCAAACTAAAATTCTGACTTGAGGAAGAAATTGGGTTGATTACTCCAACTTGGTTAAATACCTTTCAAAATACATAATAAGTTAATGTATAACGTGATAATGATCATCATATCAGACAGAAGAGAACGATATTACTTGTTATATTGAACAAGGACTAATTTTATTGACCGTTTAAAGCCAACTTGTATTTTTGCTAGTAAAATGAACATGTTTACATTGGAAATAAGGAACAAACAGATCTCAGTTAGCTTTGTTTCCATACCTAAAAACACTAAATAACTGCAGCTGTTGTTACAGGTATGCAACTTTGTGCACTAGCGCCGCTTTGTGGAAACAGTCTAACATTACAACCAGGTGCTGGTAAAAACAAGATGTAAAAAGTACAATGTTTTTTCTTTCATAGTAATTTGATAATTACTATTCAAATTGTAGAGTGGAACCTAAACACTCTGCAATTTAAATATCCCAACATTGTCTTTAAATACAAAGGCAGGATACCTAATATTTGAATGATATGCGTCCAGATTTTGTTTGAAAAAGATTTTTTTTTTTTACCGCTTCACAAAATGTATCTTTCCAGCTAAACTTTTTAAAAGATCTTGCTGGTTAATGACATAAAATGAGATGAAAACTAAACTTCTTAAGCTGACCCCTTGTGGGAAGATCAAGTAACATTTAGCACACATGATGTAATGTTGGTAATCCAGGCATAGAAATCCTATTAAGCCCTTTATTTAACACTCAGTGTTAACTGTTCACTGAATGATGCATTGTTGCAATAAAAACAAACCATCGCTGATTTTCTAACAGTGCAGCTGGAATAATAGTATGCAGTGGCATTAAGTGTTTGCTTAGACAAAAAACTCTGACGTCCACCTGAAAATCGCCAGTTAGATGTGAAAACATCCTTGTTTCTGCAGGCACACTTAAAATATATACACAAGAGTGTATATAACACAACTGTGATGTTAAGGAATATTATATGCTACAAGGCAGGCAACAACAAAAACACCTGCAGAAAGCAAATACACAACTAAGAACTGGCAGGTGATCAAAACCCATTTAATTTTCAGCTTGACCAGCCAACCAGCGAACAAATCAGCGAACGGCCCATGCCTAAGCATGAACGGGTGCTAACAACAACTGAATTCAGTGTGGGAGATGGTAGAGAGGAGTTTAAAAATGAAGACAAGAGCTAGAAGGAGAACAAATGTTGATGGAGGCATGTCTGCTGTTCATCCAACCGAACACTTAATGTAAACAGGGACCTTCTGAATCCAACGTGCTTGAGGTGTACTGCAATCCCACGCTAACAGAGATGTGTGTGCAATGTTGGGAAAAGTACAAAAAAAAAAAAAAAGTATCACCCCAATCATGGATAGACTAATAAGCAGCATGAATGTGCACCATAATGTTCTGGATTTTAAATCCAGACAGAAGCAAATGTCTCAGACCAATTCTTAAATGCAAGCCAAGAGGTGGTAATAAGAGGACTGAAGGTGGCTGTTTCCACATTAAGTATGGGATGCCAGAGATGCCACAAATATGTGTACATTGTTTTGGGTTAGGGACCCAATACAGAATGCAGCAGGCTGGAGAGCAACCACAATGTCTTTGCTGAAGTTGTAATTGAAGTGTTTTTTTTTCCCCTTTAAAACATAAAATAAAAAACAAAAAATATAACATGTTTTAGTTTTTCTGTGATTTTTGTCTTTTTATTTAGGTAAATTTATGTTACCTAAATAATCCTTACATGTTATGTTTTAAGTTCAATTACACTTTAATGCTAAAAATTGTTTTATTTGTCCAGATGCAAATTTGAAAAAAATCAAATTGCCTGTTTTAAGTTAACAATTATTTATTCAAATGAAAGAAAAATAGCAACAACCTCTAACTTCATTTCCACATTTAAGCTTATACAGAGAATGATGACTCAAAGCTAAAAAGCGAGCTAATGCTCAATGTTATCTTAACAATGTTTTTGTGCTCACTAAATTCTGGTTTAGTCTTCTGTCCAACTTGACTCGGCGAACGCACTCATAGCAGCCAAAGCCCAGAGTGAGCTGCAGTAAGTGGTAAAAATATGGAATAAACTATAAGAGTGGGAGAAGGAGAGTGCACTTAAAGAATGGATTCGACCTCAAATGGGAGATGTTTCAAAGGAATCCAGCAGATTTTGCAAATGTGAAATACTTGCTCACCGCTGCAATTTAATTCAACATGCCAAAACTGAGAAGGACAACAAAATCTGTGCGCAGTCTCTTCCGTGAAGCTAACAAACATGAATCTCAATGCCACAAAGCACACCAAGACAAAACAAAAAGAAATGAGCTAAAGCTTGCCATCTACATAACCTTTGCTACTCCTCAATCGGTGCTGTGGACCCTCTTGGAGAACTCACCCGATCCACTTCGACTGAGTAGTAAGGTCAAAATGCACTGCATTAATAAATCATGCATTTGCCCCTCACATGTTCAAAGACGTCATGCGATATTGGAGATGCTCGCTATTCCCTTGTAATCAATGAAAGAACAGATATTACAGCTGTTCACGTATACTCCTTGAATGGGATAAACTGAAGCTTCACTTTCTGCGAAGCAAAGATCAGCAAAGATGTTATGATGCTGAAATCCTGCACCAGGCGTAGAGCGGTCCAACGGACAAGCTAACATTCTAGCTAACATTCAGATTTGGAAATCTATGAAATCTGTGTGTTCGGTCCAACTGTCAGTCTGTCACAAACAAAACAGCAGCACATTCCTGTTTCTGAAACTTTAGTCTGGAAATCCTGCAGCTCTTGACACACAGCATCAGGCCGTTACATACCATCCATTGACAAACAAGGAGGACACCCAAGCAGAGGCATTTTGGTTTGAAGTGCTCAGTTACAAAGACAGCAGTGGAGAGCAGGCTTTCCGCGAATCTGCCCTATTTTATCCGTTTTTCCTTGAAGTGCTGAGGTAGAACACGTTTTCGCACAAATAAACCTGATCAAGTCCAAACGGATGAGCAGAATGGGAGAGGACACACTCAGCTGCATATGCCACATAAAATATGGACTGAGGAGGCAAAGTTTGTGCTGCAATGACTTCATTCCAAGCAAGGAGACGTTTGAATGCCTTAAACTTCACAATCTGTGGGAGGAACAGCTGGAAGCACAGGCAGACGCAAATGAAAACAGTACTGATGGACTGCAGATCAGGTGACAGCTGTTTTTACATCTTTTTGACCTGTAATAGACCTGATGGTAATTTTTTTCTTTCTGTGATTTCTGTTACAGAGGAACAGATCTGATGGGGAAGCAAGAAAAACACTGAAAGAAGATGGTTTTACAGTGTCTTGTTTTTGTTGACTGTGTTTACTGTTGTTTGCTGCTGCATATGGAAAATGCACATTTGTTTTGGATCAGTTTAAAAATTTGTTATTCAAAGAATTCAACATTTTGCTTATCATTATTTTGCTGTTGTTTATGTAGAATAGAATAAACTTTATTGATCCCCGAGGCGAAATTGCTTATTTGTTGGCAAACTACGCCATCCAAACTGTTAAATACTAGTAAATACAAATATAACCATGAGCGATACAAAATTAGTAAAAATCAAAAATGTATATGTGTGATATTTTAAGTAATTTAATTAGGACCTAAATATAAACAAATAAGATAACAAGAATGTACAATATCAGCTTCAAAGTTAGCAAAAATGCTAAAGTGCTAAACAAAAAAACATTTGCTATGTTAATAATGTATTTTGGCTCATTGGATTTTTTTTAATTATTATTTTGTTAATATTTACTGTAAAGAGCAGCATCAGCACTAATTTTCAGATAGTTTTGAAGTTCCCTTCCTCTTTGTTTTTCTAGCAAACAAAAATAAATGTCAAGATACTTAAAACAAATCTAAAAGTAAGCATTACTCTGAATGAATTACAATTTGCAAATGAATTGTTTAAGACTTGAAATTTAAAAGTTCATGACTTTGACACAACTCAAGACTTGTTTGGACTAAACTTGGGTGACAAAATTTACAAAGCTTGAAAATTAGAAATGAACACAAAGACAGATGCAGTTAAAACTGCCTTGAAGGGTTAAAAAGAGACCCTCAAGTTTTCAAGAAAAATGCAAAAATGCTAATATTTTGTACACTATTTACAGTGTGTAAGCCTCACATTATATAGAGGAGTAATTTAGTGTACATTTTGCTTCCTGCTTTATGTGAAAGCAACCTGTATGTTGCTTTTACTCACCAAATACATTTTTGAATGTGATTTAATTCGTGATTACATCAACACATATTATACTCACAATGTTTGAAGTAAAGCAAAGTAATCAGAATCACACTCTTCATCCTTTATGTTGTGGACAGATCACCCTCCACTCCCTCCTATAGTGTCAGCTGTGAGAACATATATCCAGCAGAAAATCTCCAGCTGTAAAGTACATGTGTGAACAGCAACTGCAGGAAAAAAATATAACAGCCTGAATTGTCCACAATTTTTTTGAAGCATGCCCAGTGTAGTGTAAAATAAAATAAAAAAAGCCTTATGAGGGGAATCATGTTTCTATGAGCAAACAGAGAAGATAATCACATATCCTGCAAAAAACCTGCTTTGCCTCAAGTGCAGCAACTTTTGGATCAAATACATCAAACTGACAGAGGGAATAAAAAAAACAGCCATGAACTGGAAAATTAAAAGCACTCAATAAGCATTTACAATGTGCCCTACATTGGGTAAAAGACTCACCCATCAATTACTGTATTTCCTTTAACCTAAAAAAAAAAAAAAAAAAAAAAAAAAGAAAAAAAAAAATTCAAGGCTTCCAGACATAATTTAGAGAAAATCACCAGGTATGGACATAAGAATCAGAAATGTTTAGCATGTCTTTAAAAAAAAGTGACGCAATCCCATAATTAAGAGGATGGCATAGCTGTGATTCCTTTTCCCCCCAACTGGTGCAGCGTGAATGTCAGCACAGCTATAAATAATCCACATAAGTACAGATTTTGTAACTTTGCTCACTTGCACCATGAGTTTTAGTGCATTTGCAGACAAACTACCGCTGGATACCAGCCAAACACAAGTCTGTATTTATGCACCCTTGCAAGTGGGACATACTAAGAACTGTTCCACAGCAGAGAGAGAGAGAGAGAGGGAGAGAGGAAAGCTTGTTTCAATGGTAGCTACCTTCAGTGGGCCAGATTATTTAAGGAGGTCCACAAAAGCCCATTCACGCACTAAAAGGGTTCCATTTACAGTGAAATTTCACTGCAAACTACCTAGCCAAACACAATCACGTCAAGAGAAAAACTGGCAAAGATTTGTACATATCTTTTTTGGGTGCTTAACTAAACACACAAGATGACACTCGAGTGCAAGAATGGTTATTCACATGTAGGCACAAAAAGCGTAGCGATTGCAGCCCGAGCGGAGGGGGTTCTTCCTGTTTTAAATCCCCTCTAACACCCTGGTGTGTTGATAAGGGCAGCTGAAAAGAACTGCTAGCCAGCCACACATTAATGAGTCATTTGAGATCAATGCGAGTCTGTGAAGGCATTCTAACCCTGGCTGAAATGATTTGTTGACTGACCTTTACACTTGAACTGTCATTGTATACGATACAGACTTTAGGCGCATTTGTCTTCTTTTTTTGCAAAAATGCAAGTGACGATTCGCCTTTTTTTTTTTGTTTTGAACACCAACTCCTCCAACGCCCCCGTGTTTTAGGAAAACAACGTGGATTTTTCCTTGTGTGGTGATAAGTAGGGTCTTTGCCTTGGAGTAAGAGAGGAGCCAGTCAAAAAGCACAGGTGTGGCCAGGGATTAAAGATCAGTTTGGGAGACGGAGTTGGAGACGAGCGCAGACAAAAGGAGCAGGAGGAAAAAACCGCTGAGCTAAGAAATGCTTGAGTTGAAGTTAATTACAGATGCTCCAAAGGAAGGAATGTGGAGTCACATTTAGGGCTGGTCACACCTGGCTGCCCCAAGAACGAACCAATTAGTAAACAGAGTCAGTGAATGGACAATCAAAACACCGGAGGCCGTGGAAAGAAAGGCGCGCCCTTTGGCTATTCTTCCAAAAAGAATGTTGCTGTGCTCTTAACATCAACTAAGAAAAACAATTATCACTGGCGTCAGACTTCTGTTTTTAGGACACACGAGCTTTACGAACTCTCTGTAGTCCGCCGCAGGAGAACTATGGATTCATTTGCACACAGTCTGGATGCAATTAACCAGGCAACCAAACAAAGTTTACGGAGACTTTTGTATTCAGGAAATTAGAGGAAGGCAAACAGTGAGTGCTAACAGGGAAGGAAATGAGGCAGATAGATAAGGGACAAACAGCAGAGATGGCTGCAGTGCTGTTTGACCTCAAAACGTTACTTCGCGTTTTTCATATCCAGATTCAGGACAAAAGATTCCAGTAATATTTATACTAAATGACAAACATTCAAAAGGAATTGGTCTAAACAGACAAAATAAATAAAAAAAACCCACACAATTATTGATGCATTACTGCAGACATTAACCAAAAGAGTCTTAAAAGCAAAACTGCTAAAATACAATTGTTTTTCTCACCTTTTGACAAATAAAAGGCAATAAGTGACTAACGTCCCAGACACCAGAAAGGACCAAAAACTGAATAGGCTGTCTACGTATTTGACACAAGGGGATGTTTGAGGATGATTCAGTTAAATCTGAGGTTTTGGCACCTTAACCCCTTTGTTTGCTTTTGTTGTTCCCGAGAGCATTTCTAAAACCTGAACGATTGTTTGAAAAGATTACAACTTTGTAAACTACAAGCCACAACTGCTTTCTCCTTGTCCTTTAATGGTTACTATCTTTGTCCTAGGTGGTAAGCCAAGTACTCAAGACCATCATTATACAGGACAACTTTGGAATTGCCTCTTGTTCCCCATCTTCCTTTGCAGCATTGTTAATGAACATCTGGCCTGCTGGTGGGAGGGAAACAAAGGATAAGGACACCAGCTGGAGCAAAAGGGCCATGAAAGGCCAGAGGGAGGGCAAATGGGACCAGCCGCAACACAAGAAGGTAGCTTGTAAAGACTCTGAGTCAGCAGGGAGTAAAAGGATGAAAAGGGCTTCGTTTCATCTGTAAAACATTCCACTTCATTCTCGCAATGTGACACAATGTGTGAGGAGATTAACTTCATTGTACATCGTAAAAAAAAAAATAATAATAATAAAAAAAATTACATTTTTATTGAATGGAAGGTACAAATAAGCTTCACTAAAGCGCCACAAAAAAGAAATGAGGTTCTCATCACTTACAAAGTATTATCAAGACGACCTAGCTAACGAGAAAACAGAGGCTAATGTTATGTTGATGTTAAGGATAACAATAAAAAAAAAACATTCAGGGGATGCTAACCAGATCTTCACAACATTGAAGACGTCCTCAAACACACACTTATTGTACCAGAACCTTTTGGGACAGTAATCCAAATGTTTACTGAAGGCTGCAGATATTCTAACCTCCAGGAAACCTTCTTCTCTAAAGGTTACTGACTTTGTAGCATCTAGGGAGCTTTTAAGGTTTTCTAAATGTTAGTTGTAAGTAGTCTTCAGGGAACATTTAAGAGTACATTCTCCCATTGCTACCAGCAGGTCACAGTGCCAGTGTCGAAACAAATCTCCGGGGAACATTTAAGGAATGTTCTCTTGAAGGTTCCCTAAATGTTAGGAAAGCTCTAATCTTCAGCGCGCCAATTAACCTTTACGTAATGCTCCCCGAAGATTCCACAGAGGTTAGTGTTTTTGCTGAGGATATCTTGTAAGATACTGATAATCTAATCAACATTGTGATTGCCAGAACAAATTTATTGCATGCCTTCATTCAAAGATTTGTTTCATTATAATGTGTTTTGCCCTATATTTAAAAAAAAGGGGCAGATATGTAAAACAAAAATGGACAAATCAAGATAATCCAATAAGCAATGCATGGAATTAAAAACTTTCCAGCACCCTTCCCCAAAACAGCACTTAGACATCAACTGTTTAAAAAGGATTTTAAAGCATGCGATTCATTGACCTGCATGTTTATAATACCAGGTAAACGTTGGATGGCCTTTTAGTGACTCGGTGATGATTCACAATCACTTCTTCTCAAGAGAAATGTTGGAAATTTCCCTTTGCACTATTGTATATGTGATTCAGAAGCATTTACTGGAACAGGTGACACTTCCCTGCAAGGACTTTAACAAGTTTGTGCAGGTGACAAAGTGAGACAATATTTCAGGCTTCAGCAAGAAACAAGGTGTGGCAAAAATGTACCGACTTGTGACTGACGTACACGACAAAAACATTTTATTTATGCCTCTCTTAAGCAATTTTTAAGTTGATGCATTCCCAAAGGATTTCCCGCACAGGAAATTAACTTTGCTTAGTAAAGGTCAAAGTCCAAGCTCAACAAAAAAACACCCCAACTGAAACAGAAATGAAACACAAACACCTGTGTATCAGTACAGTAAAAGCTAACAAACCTGCCTTTCCACTCGCAACATACGGTTTGCCATGAGGGTGTGTGGAGGATCTCCGATTCATTTAAGCAGAAACCTCTTTGTTCGGCATCGCTTTGTGCTTTGAAGATGCTCCAAAAGCACGTTACAGTGAATTGACCCGAGAGAAACAACTGTAACCGATAGACAAGCCACATTTTTAGGTCGTCAGGAATTGCAAATAAGTTCAACTACTCAAGCCCTCCTGCCACAGTACCATCATTTACAAAATCCAGGCCCGTTTAGCATGATAATGAGAGATGGTGTCAAGTGGCCTCCAGTCATCTGCTGGTCGCCTGACCCATCATCACTACAAAAGGTCATTCCTGCACCGTCTCCATTGATGTGGATTCACTTTCCACAAAACAAGGATAACATAAAGGAGTCTTTTAGAAACCCATGTCATGGGAAAGCCACAAAAATCACTATAACCTTACATTTTTAAATACTTTATTACATAACAGCCTGTTAGTAAAACACTAGCAGGCTCACCCAGACTAATAAAACTACGCAATTAATTGGGAGACAGAAATGTTTTATTTGTTGACGATTAAGAATCACTTTCAGTATGATTAAATGTTGAACTCGCTCTCTAGCTGAAGCATTACTGCGCTGCATACTTCATCTGGTTAAGTTAAGAAGTCAGAGATTAAGTCTTAGAACAATGGCAGGCCTTCAGAGATTGTGGTTGCAATTCAACTGGTATGGGTTCTTGATCCATTTTAGAACTTAAAATAAAAATGTTAGTGGTATAGCAGATCTATTCTATAAACGGAGATAAAAACAGCACAAAAGCCTAGTTTTGACTGCTAGTATAGTTCATGTTGTGCCCCCCCACCCCTTTTTTTTATAGCCCAGTAGATGTTTAAATGCTTAACAGATTGCTGTGAACTCTTCAGTTGTTAGCTTGCGAGCCAGAAGCAGAAAGTTTGGTACTTTCAGCGCAGTGGTTCCCAAAAAGGGAGAACAAGTTCAGAGCATAACAATAAACCCTTCTCCAGAAGACATAAAATCCTCTTCTTGTTGTATTCTGAATTCAGTCCAGGGACACCGACATCACAAATCACTTCAATTATTTCAATATTTTTACTTTGCATGGGCAGGATTACAGAATCAAGGTATACAAAAGTTAGTCTCAAGATGAACTCAGAACTCCGAAATACTTTATCCTCGAATCGAACGCGTTTCAGGTGGAAAAACAGGTATGATTTGGTTTTGTTCCTTTTGCTGATGGTTTAACTACAAGCTCCTTCCTTCATGACTTGGAAATGCAAATTCGAACCTCTGAAAGCGAAACCTTCTTCGACAACATGTGCCGATTTGTCAACATTATAAAAGACGCGATTGATGAAACACCGAGTTCAGCCCCAGACAAAAACGGCGTGTCTTCTTCTGACAAATCAAAGAACTGGCCAAGGTTGGCACAAGTTTTTTCTTATTTTTTATTTTATTTTTTTGTGCCAGTGTGTGTTTGGAGGGGTAGAAACAGACAGAACTTCAACACTGGAGCCATTTTAATAGGAAAAATCATTGAGTCATCAAGTCTTTGCAGTCCCTCACAATCCTGGATTGATTAAACCAATCACTTGGTAATAGACGTAGAACTACATTGGTACAAGCTGGTTTGACATCTGGAGATATAAAACCAATCCATGAAATATGCAAGACATTTCCCTTAGATTAATCTGCGAGACGTGGTTTATGTTCAGCAGAAGGTCTTGCACCATCTAAGGCCATAAATGGTGTCAGTTACAGAAGGGGGGAAAAGAAAAACGCAGATGTGAAGTGAACTGGCAGAAAGCTGTTCAATCAGAAACACGCTTTCTCTTCTGCTGACAAATAAACGTAGCATCAACATCATGACGTTGGCGACCTTTGGAGTTGGTCATTTGAACGTGACAAAGGTAAACAGCTCGATTTTTCCGCAGAATAAGCGACATGTCATCATGTTATTGATGGAATGGTCTTATTTAAAGAGTTCCTGTGCGGTTTTAAGTTGAAACACAGCGATATCCATTTGCTGTGCTTGACTCAAAACTGACTCAGAAACATTGTGCGCTAGCTAAACCACATCATCTTTTCCATATGTCCGCATGCCTTCAGAACAGACACGGTGTTCCAGGAGTACAGCTGATCCTGTGGGGGAGATTGTTGCATAGATAAAGCTCCCTTTCAGATTCAGCAGACCTCTCTAGCATTTAATGTCTATAACATTTACTGCTTCCCCCCAACCCCCTTGTCTTGAAGTCTTAGGAAAGAACACAACGAAGAAGGAGGATTTCATTTGTAAATGATCCTGATGTTACTCCACATAACCAGTAAATATTTTCTACATGCCTTCAAGTAGTAAATTAACCAGTTCATCTTATCCCTGACAGACTGACAGCAGAGCACCGTACTGACTCTGGTTGACATTCCTGTGAAGATGCACGGATCACGTTCATCCCAACTGTATACTTATGGAAGCTGGAATTGGCAGCTTGTCTGACTTTGCATAAATCTTTGAGATACTGGACAAGAGCTGAATGGAAACCACATGCAGCAGCAGAGAGGGAAGAGAAGACAGAAAAGGGAGGGAGAGAAGACGGCCGACTCTCCAACTGGAAAAGATAAATCAACCAGCGGAAAAGCAAAGTGATCTAAGAACGTTTTATTGGCTTCATTCAAATAAGCATGACCACATGGATGCGGAAGTACGGGCGCAGGCACACGGCCATGCAGCAGGCAGGGAAACACTCCTGGTTTGCCGATAAATAACCTACACGTCCGTCTCTTGGCTGCTTTGGCACCAACGATTTGAGATGACGGCCTCCTCTCTTTCAACTCTAAATTAGCTGTTTTGGTTAGCGAAGCAGACATGCAGATCAAAAAGGTCAGACATGCCCACCTAATCCCGGCAAATCTCCCCCCTTCACATCTCGCCAGCTTCTGTGTGACAACCATAACAGACGCATGCCTTTCCAGCTTTCCGAGCCCTCCTCAGATTTTTATGCGTCTCTTTGTGCTCTTCGTCCAAGATGAAACATAACCCCCCAAAAACGCTTCAGCGCTGACCGGGGTGAAGACGCTCAATGAGCTCATCTACTTTCAGAAGAATGGTAAACGTGGCCATTTATAATCTCCTCTTTGACTGGAGACGTGGGCTGCTGAGGTTTCTGTGGGCGTCCACATCTGGGGAGCAACATCTGTCCTGGTTTCTGCTGAAACTCGCGCTTTGATGGAGATGGATGAATGAAACTTTCTGACAGAGCTTAGACATGGTTTTACAGTAAATTCTCCAAGGGGCGGGTTTTGCGCTTTGGGGAGATTTCTGCAAAGCCGTAGATTTGTGACTCGTCATGCATGCTTTGGGGTAATGATTTAGCCGAAACCAAAACCCTGTAGCGATGGCAGATTTCTTTGAAAAAGAACGGAAAGACAAGATAATAGGATGTCAAGGAAAGCTAAGAGGGGTTTCTGATTATCTGCCTTCTGCATGGTCCGACATGAGATTCTCATGGTTTATATTGTATTAACTCAATTTGGATAATATTAACTCACAAGACAGGACCAACGCCCTCTAAATTATTGGTTGCTTAGTTAAGTGTATTACTCCATTTTTTTTTTTATTGTTCTGCTGTTTAAAATAATAACACAAGTTTGATGTGATCTAATTACATGTAGTACAAATTCCTCAGTTAGTCATTTCACTTCAGGACTAAGTGGAAAGTCACAAAATAGAAGCCAACATAAACGATACTTGTCAAGTGCAGTGCATGGCCATGTTTTCATTCAGCGCTTACAACAACAGGTGAGTTTTGAGACAAATCCAGTAGGTACGCTACAATAAGGTGATATAAACTCTCATAAGTGCCTCAAAAATATTCTGTATGTTTTACAAGTGTGGCACCCATACTGGATGCTCAGTTGGGAGCTGTCAAACCACCTTTGACTTTTCCTGTTGAAATTCCGATTTTAGTTTAAAAAAAAAAAAATCACATTTCCATGTTTAAAATGGAAATGTGATGAAGGCATGCAAGTAACTGCATGCCTTCAGTGTCCATGTTTGTTCCATGGATGTGTTTTCTTTTCAACATTCTTCATTTTAGTAAGCAAGGGAAAGGTGAAAGTTCATTCAGCCAGCTAACAAACAGTGTGCAGCAACACGTGGGGAAGGAGCAGCAATACATCGCTTTGTTCTTCGCAAAGCCAGGTAAAATTATCACTTCTGCCTGTTCTTTGGGATACCAATAAATGGTCTTCAAACTATAAGGCATGCACAATAAAATGAAAACACACATCAGCCCATTTCCTAAAACTAATAATAAGTCTAAAGAGGGGCCTTGATTAGATTTTGATCTGAAGGGGAAGTTATAAGGTTGTTAATAGGTTCTGTATTAAGTAAAGTGAAAGCTGCCATCTTTACTAGGTGATGGGGTAAGCAGGAAAAGTTTTACAAACTTTAATGAAAACTAATGGCTAAAAATGTTTGTTAGTGAGAAAATGATTACAGTACACAATATTAAACAAAAGCCATGTTTCAATATATGACTGAGCACCCAGAACATTGACCTGTCATAAACCAACAGGAATTTATGGCATTAATAAAATATTCACCTCCTCTCACCTGTTTAAAGTCTGCTACAAAAGTGATGAGGGTTCCGTCTCCTTGCTTAAATTCCAGCGATATCGAGTCTCTCTCACTGTCCGCCTCCAAAATCTCCTCGGTCACCAACCCGTCTGAGAGCCGGACCCGAACCCGAAGCTCCGACCCGAGTCCCACGGCGACCATCAGCACCAGGGTGCAAAGGCGAGCCAGCGTCCGAACGGAAGGCGCAGAGGTGCAACCCGCAAACATCCCCAAAGACGCAAAACCGAACCGGACGGAGCGAATAATCGTGGCGAAACCTGAAGGTCCGAGTTCATATCCTCCAACTGTCTCCCACACTTCTCTCCTCCTCCACCTCCTTTTGCGCTAAGTTTTCCCCCTCATTTCCAAAGCTAGGGGAGGCTGGAGGTTTTGTGGGTCACTGCTCCATATGGTGCCGTTGTGTGCCGATACTTTCCAGAAGTGTGAGCACAGTCATGGATATCAGAGCCGCTGAGTAAAATCTCCGCTTCTCACTGCTGGTAGCCTCCTTCCATTGAAAAAAGTTGCTCGCCGCTCCGGTGTTGTTGAGATCATGCGCAGTTCACTCCTCCTCCGACAAAACTCTACAACGGTCCCACGTTGCTTCACACTCTGCTTTGTGTTGATACCTTTTCTCGCCTTTTCCCCCCTCCTTCTGAAATGTATGCAGTTCCGTCACTTCCTGCCCGTAGGTATCCCACTGCTCGTCAACCCTCGAAACTTTCTGCGGTGCGTGTGTGTGTGTGTGTGTGTGTGTGAGTGAGAGGTGTTGGTAGTAAACTCTTAAAGTCATACCAACCTCTCAAAACTCTGCCCAGCCCCCTTAAAGGGCCTCATGTGATTCTCTGGCACTGCTGCAAGTACACGTAGGATAATAATACCCCTGTAATTATAAGAAAGGTGCACTGAGGAGCTGTAAATCACCGAGGTTTTTTTTTCTTTCTTCATCGTTGTTTTTCCCATGTAGGCATAAATTAACGGCAAAAAATAACGTGCAGCTGGTGGTAAGGGGAAAAAGAAAAAAAGCTATTCTGTGTATTGCAAAGGTTTCCCTAATCCTTGATTTTTGTGTGTGTGTGTGTGGGTTTTGTCACCACACATCTTTTAGATTTTATTTTGTTGGCTAATGAGATCTTGAAAGTGTGGCAAGCTGAGTCAGAAAGGCTGAGTCAACTTTCACTTTCTAATTACAGCTCCATGCTTTTCACAGTTTTCGCAGCTCCTGCTCATTTGGGTTAAACAGAGAACAACTGTACATAGCGACTTTCCAAAACGTGTTGCACCTCCTTAATTGGATGTAGGTCTGGATCTTTGTGCACTCTTGGTCGTACATTTGCTTCAATCTAAAATCATTTCGTTGCATCTGTGGCTGTGTGTTTAGGGTTGTTGTTGTGCTGTGAGGAGAACCTCCACTCCAGTAAGAAGTCTTCAGCAACCTCTTCCAACTTTGAGCTGCATGTTTCAGCTGTGCATCAGCTCCCGCACACCTGATTCAAGTGATTGCATCGCAGCATCCTCAGCATACCAGCTAATTCCATCTTCTGATGTGTCCCAGAGGAACAGGGTTATGGACCACTGCCCTCACTGGTTAGTGGCAACTTGCAAACAGAACTTCTTATGACTTTGTTTCGGCAATTACTTTCTTCTTTCCACTCTTCCATAAAGGCCACATTTGCGGATTGCTGAACAGTTGTTGAGTTGACAGATGTTCCCTCTTCAGCTGTGGATCTCTGCAGCTCCTCTAAAGTTACCTCCTCATTGTTCCACAGTGGTGTTTAACTAACTTCGTAGAACGTTTGTATTTATCCTGGGAATGAATTTCACACAGATCCACTTAGTAACTCGAAGGGTTCCGAAGACAAGTGGTTGCACAGGATTTTGTCGGAAGGGGTTAAGAGTAAAGGGAGCTAAATCGTTTTCAGATTCTTTATTTGCAAAATAATTTACACATCATTTTCCTTCGTAATCGCAATCACACCCTCTGATGTGTTGATCTATAAAGTGAATTCCCGATGAAATGCTTTAAAATGTGTGGTAGTGAAATGAAATGAAAGTGATATTTTTCCAAAGTACTGTGTAGTTGCAAGAAATATTATAATGCATAAAATTTAAAAACATCCATGCGTTTTTTTTAGCTAAGCATTGTTAAATTCAATTGAATTACCATACAATAATTTTATGAACATAAAGTTGGGTTGTTTTCATCTGAAATCTTTTAAATTAATACTATTTCTATAAACTAATTAAACAAAACAAATGGGCAAAGTAGTTCTGAAGCTAACTACTCCTTCAGAAGAAGGCATTTAAGAGGCAACTTTCTGCTTTAAGGTTGTATCTTGGCAATATAAAAAATGCAGCTTTGAATCAGCCATTTATAATTCAAACTCTGGAATTTGGGTTGACGCATCACAATGTGCTGCTGCAAGTTTTGCAATAGATAGGTGTCTCTTCAGTTTGATGAAACAACACTTAGTTTTCTATCTAACAGCTTGCAAGAAAGGTGCAAAACAAGGTGTGTGGCACATGCATTTATTTGATATAAACCATTGCAATTTTGTATCAGAATTTACATCAAATACTAAACTTGCTTACAACAAAGTCAGTCCATAACATAGCATTGCATTTGAAACATTGTTGCAAATTGCAGTGCTAGGCAAAGTAAGTCAGACTTACTGTTAGAAAAATAATACGTTGTAAAATTTCAAGGGGACACTATTTTATTGATTTTTAAACTTCTATCAATACTTTTTTTTTATTTGGATACATTAACATGCCTCATTTTGCATCGTTATCTTTGTCCATTGTTAGCTGGCTATGGTCTTTATTACATAATTGCAGACTTCTGTGTTGATAATCATCTGATGCAAATGTGACAGAAATTTCAAAACAAGCGTCTGCAGGAACCACTCTGACATTTTTGGATACGTTTCAACATGGTAGAAGTCAGGTTTTGTTTTGACTCTTTTCTGACTACTAGGCATTTGTGGGAAAAGTACTCGTTGTTTCCTCAACGTAAAGAATGTAAGAGCACTACCTGCCCATGGTCATAACCTTTTAGTCAGCCCCACTACAAAATATGTGAACATGGATAATTTCATCTGCTTTATCCCTATTTCTCACCATCTTGGTTAATCACACAGCAGGGATGGACAGAAGGTGTCTACAGTAAATCCCCGTTTAAAGTGTTTTGCAAAAGGGTCTGCAGAATAAGGACTGTGTGCAATTGAAGGCCAACTAAGGTTCCACACTTACTGGAAATCCCCACTGGAGTTTAAATAAACCCAAAAGTTTAAATATTGAAGATTCAGCTGTAACAGGCATTATAAATATTGCTGCCTTCAATCAGATAATTACTACCTCTATCAGATGACTGACTGTTTTACAACTGAAAAACGAAAGTTAAGGCTCCTGCATACGTAGCCGTACGTTACTCTGCAGAGGTTTGTGCATATTCAAGGTGGACTCAAAAACTACGTCTGCCTGACACGTCTGCACAAAGGTCAGTTTTTTATGATTGCGCACTCATGCTTGATGTTGTCCACTTCGCTGTTTGGCGGGAAGCAGTGTTCACATCGAACTGTTTTGTACGCGACACCGAGCTGACACCTGTCAGTGTGGGGGGTCATAGAGTGACAGTCACGTCCTTGTAACTACTTGTTACATGGAGGGAAGCTTCATCCCTAGTTTGGTTGAATAACCACTTTGTTTTGTTTTGTTCTGATATGCTCCAACTATGAAATCTCTACTCTCTGCAGACTTTGTCCTTGGAGTCCTTGCGGCTCACAGAATATGAACATTACGCCCGAGTACGTGGGAGCCTGTACTCCTGTTTTCTTCTTGCACAGTTTTTAATTTGTCCTTGTAGCTTCCTCAAAGGAAATCTTGACAAACTGCCAATGTTAGAGAGCTGCCAATGTTGATAAAAGTTGCCAATCATCTCACCACAGATAGGCAGATTTCCTCTTTGCGTCCAACTATTGTCTCTGAGGTGTTGGAGAGACTTTCAAAGATACTTCATGCACATTTATGTCTCTAAGCTGAAGCACTACAATCAGGTTGAGGCGAGCCCTTGATTGGTGATTCCAAAAGTGCCAGCACTCTGGAGCCGCTGGACCCCAGAAGTAGTTGCTTCGGCCAAGGGGAAGGCAAACAGAAGACTTTACAGCAGTGCAAACATTGTTAGGTGGAACCGAGAAACCAAGCTGAGTCACGGGTCCTGATAGGTTTGAGGAACGGAGGTAATTCAAACACTCCCCTTTGTTTTGAAGTGTTGCTCTCAAGCATTCATCAGTTATGTCTAACATGCAAACACATGAAGAAGTATGGGCCAAGAGAAAGGAATGAAATGCACGTTTCCTTCTTGTAAGTTTTCTCAAACCTTATTACACCCGCAATATAATTCCTATTACGCAATCAACCAAAGTATTGTGTTGTTTTCCCCCTTCATTGACATAGTGTAACATGGGTTCAACATGTCTATTTGTGAGTAAACAGCGGGTTTATTTGTTGCACTTGCGTCATTCTAAAATCAGTCTGAAATGCATGCAGCGGTTCAAAGTCCGGTTCTGCGAGGCTATTTAACAGAGGTTATTCAGACTGATAGCGGAAACAGACACAAGCTTCAGTGTACAGAAGAAGTTTATGATTAACAACCATGTTGGCCTGTGGTAATCACTGGCACAGTCTGTAGTGTATGGTTAACCATGGCCGCGTTTCGCTTCATTATTTTGTCTGCTGGTGAATGTGAAGCAGAACAGTTGCTTGAGTAACTCTACTATCAGACAGTGCAAGAGGAAATTAAACACAAAGGATATACAAATTATTTTTCTATTTACTTAAACAATGAGCAGGCTTACCACAATTAGATCACTATGAGACTCTTTTGGTTAAGGTGAACAAGTAAAAGTGGGTTTAATCACAGTTCGAACCTGCCTTTTGCATGAATGGATCTGCTAGTGGTATTTTACCCACCGACTGGGTGAAGAGGTTTAGCAGAGATTCTACCGAATCCTACATGGTCCGCTCTGTCACCGCAAAGCTCTTTGTCTTCTAAATACTTGAAGTAGGCCATTCACTGCTGTTATCCGAGGATGAAGGAGGAAACCAGCTTCGTCTGCCATCATGTTGTTTTTCAGCCAGATGCTCTGCAATGTTTTTTTCATTGTTTTAATTGACAAGTCCCAAATAAATCTGGGTGAACCCAATCTTAATTGTAATTCTACGTCCTGTAAAACTTTTAAAGTCGGCGTAATTAAAGTTTCACGTACTGTGCCTAGTAAAAAGCATTCACACCCTCTGAACTGGTTCACATTTTGTCACACGACAACTTTTAGTAGCACAATCTGAACTTGTGACCTAAATATGTCTATATATCTATAAATACATATAGATATATAGACACATATATTTTTTTATTCATTGGCAAAATGTACATTCCATTAATAGGGCAAAGCTGGGAAGCAGTTTAGACTCCAGAAGACACTTCCTGTGAGAAGGACACCAGAGTTTTGTCTCGTCAGTCTCCTCTCATTCTCCATGAGATCATGCAGCTCATTTTAATAACCCAGCTGCTGAGGTTCATTGACTAAACACATTAATTTCTCCAGTCGCCTGCAGTTACGACTTCTGGAAACAGCTTTGAGTCTCTGCTTTGTTTAAACAGGACTGCACTCATTTATCAGTAAACCTGGCTTGAGCCTTTAGTTTAGTTTCCTTTTGTGCTCAAGGTGTTTGCGACGTGATCCCGAACAGGCATTTCCTATCTTGCTGTGAGAAATGTGAAGTATTTTCAGCCTTTTTATTTGGCACCATTCCTCTTCTTTGGATTTGACCCCAGCCGAGGCGCTAATACTGCATTCCGTACGTGTGCGTGCGTTTCGTTTGTGCGTTTGGTTTGTGCGTATGCACACACGCGTGTGAGAGCATTTGAAAAGAGAGCTTTAAATGGCTGAATTTGACGGGGAGGGATTTGTGCCACCCAGACAGAAGCTTTCAACAAAACAGCAATTTTTGCTGGAAGCTAAGGACAAAAAAAAAAATAAAAAAAATAAAAAATAAAACACAGGGTGATTGTTTTACAACTTACCAGGCTTGTCATATTTATTACATTTGTTTGAGCTGTCCAAAACAGAAATATCTTTCTTCATGTATTGGACCAAAAAGACTAAAGAAAAATATTGAGGAAAAAATATCTCTGTTTTTGCAAGATTTTCTTGCTATCACAAACAGCTATTCACAAAGGAGTCCAATACAAATTTCCTTTAAGCTGATTTGCCTGAGCAAACTATTCTGGTGCAATCAAAACCTCTCCAAAACCAACAGCCTGACGGTATTTCACCTCTGCAGCACTGCAGAATGAGGGCAGAGCGCGGGGAAGAGCCAAGCACTGTGGTTTATCGCTGATCTTTCCCTCAAACAGATGCCAGAAGTGTTAGAGTGCGTATGTGTTTTTGAGAGTGCGCGGTGTTTACATTGGGATTGCAGGAGCCGAGGCCGCCTCCCGCTCCCTCTGATGATATTTTCATATCTGTGCCTCGCTCTTTCTCTTCCCTCCGTTTAACTGTCAGTGTGTTGAGGCCAGCGGCCAGTTGCTCACTGAGCTCCCTGCTGAAGCCTGAGTCAAGATATCCTCTTACACGTTGTGGGGCTCAGGGGCCGCAGCAAACTCCTTTTGGAGCGCAGGCTTGCATGGTGGAACAAAGAGAAAAGCTGAAAGATGATGTTGCTACTTACTAGAGACAGCGTATGAGGTTGTTTTGATGAGATTTGAGATATTTTTTTCCCCCACATTGACAGCTAGAACAATGCAAAAGTAAAATAAATTGAACAAATAACAATTTGATACGGAAATTTAAACTAATGTTGGAAGTTCTCCGATCCATGCAAGTCAAAATTACGCAACACGGCCGAAATACGTACTTACACCCTCACCAATATTTGGATAAAATGCACCGTTGCAAGTTGTAGAGAAACCACACCCTTTTTTTTAAGCCATCAGCAAGCTGGTAAGTTTCCCAGCAAATACCCAGCTTTGAGTAATTGCAGAAATTTTCAATGGAGTTGAGGTTTGGCTTTCCACCGGCTTATTACAAGTCTGTTTTATCCATCTCAAAGCCTGCTCTGATGAGTCTGGGATCACTGTTTTGTTGGAACACCCCATCATGTGCAGGTTTCACTTATCTGACACAAACAGTTTGCCTCAGTTCATCTCTGGTTTGGATGTTCTTCTACAACGAACCATCGACCTCCAAGGCTCAAGTCTAAGAGGCCCTTCAAAACAAACAACGTCCAGATTGACTGAAATCTCCCAAAGCCCACACGGACAACTTACATGTCTTCTGGTCAAGACTGCAGGAGTTACGTCTTTCAAACTTAAGAATAACTGTGAAGGATGGTGGTGGAAGCATGATGCTGAGGGTCTGTTTTACACTGAGATTCACAACAACATATTTTGGGGAAAACCTTATTCCCTCAGCCACGTCTGAACTTCACTGCAGCGGTTTATGAGGACTTTAGCTTCGTTCTGACAAGATTCACGTGCAAATTATGGACATTCTGTGAGGCATTTGTGACATGTGGAATGTTTACCATGGCAATTATTCTCTGCCTGTCAGTAAAAATGTACTTGCTCAATTCACACGGTGTTGTGAAAAGAAATTTCTCCACAGGTCAGAAAACTCCACAGTCTGGGTCTTCAATTGAATTATCAGTAATTGCTCGCATTTATTTGCACATTCAGCCAACGGTTGGAGTCACACGTCTCTTCCAGTTATTTGGGGGGGTTGGAAGCTGAAAAGTTTAGGTGCCGCCGACAAATTTGGGTTTGTTTTTCACCCTTCACAACAATGTTCTCTTCTCGCCTGTTTCGTGCAATCTTGTGCGGCCTGTGCAGCTGTTTGTGTGGAAGAGAGCAGCTGAACACCAAACACAAAGTGCTTAATTTCTGAAGTAGAACTTTTTTTTTTTTTATTGTCTGCATATTTGCTTTGGAACTGCACTAAAATTTGCCAAGAGCCCAATTATACAAGTCACATCGAAACAGAGAGTGAACATGGTGGCATTTGCCTACGTCAGTGGAAAATCATCAGACTCCCACGTACGCTGACATATTGTGTATATTCTGTGGTCCGTTCAGTCTCTGCACACTGTCTGGATACCAATTGTGTACATTTCTCGCGACAAATTCCTTCGTTTCCCACAATCTCACCGCTGTTGGTCCGGCTGATGAGCATCTTTGTGACTGGTCGTGCCGACTCTCAATCATCTCAGTTCCTTGTCGTTTGATGCGAACACCATGTTCTGTCAAGCAGCTTACTGTGCGACACCATGCGCTCACATGTGGCTGCAAAAATCTACCTTTATGCGGACGTGTCCGGCAGACAACCACTTTGAGTCCACAATGTAAAATACGCCTGAGTGTGTAAGGAACTTAACTATTGACAAAATTCAGGTTACCATCGGTGGTGTTGCCCTGCAGCAAGGTCTTGGGTTTAATTCCCAACCAGGTAATTTCCGCATGGAGTTGTTTTACCATGCATCTATGGGTTTAGTCCAGGTTCTGCAGTTCAGCAAGATGTAGTAAAGTAGCTTCTGATTTTGCGTAGTTTGGCTACAAAAAAGTAAACTTAGTTTTTTTTTTAGATTTCTTTTGTCATGATTACATTTGATGGCCCGTAACGTGATGACGATGGAGTTTTGGATTCTGTTGTCCAGATGTTCCTTAGTCATTAGGGTAGGGCTGAAAGGTAGAAAAGAGCCCTGGTTAACCAATGTCTGCAGTTCCTCAGAAAACATTCTACCATATGGTTCCCCAACCCCACACAATAACTTGTGAGGAGTGTACTTCATGGAAATTCCCATAAAGTTAATCACAGAGAGAGAGAGAGAGGGGAGGCGGGGGGTTACAAATACACCATTGGGAGGGGAACAAAAAAACAAAACAAAACTCTTTTTGAATTGTAAAAACAAATAAACATGCTTGGGCTTATGGCTAGGAGCTTTTAAAACTCCACAGTGTGAATCTTTCCTGGCAGAGTCCCAGGAGAAGATGAAAGGCAATCCTCCTTTAAACACAGGCGTAGGAAAGTATCATTTATCCTTCCCCATTATGGCAGGCTGAAGCTGTTATGATCTGATAGCTCAGGTGGAGCTACCCCTCTCTTTGTTTCCAGAAGATTCACATACAAATACTTTGAGCCTCTTCTGTATGCTTTGGAGACTAAAAAAAAAAAAAAAAAAGCTTCATTATTGCTTGTCTGAACATGTCTGGAAAAGTTTAACAACTCCTGTTTTTGTTTTGTTTTGTTTTTACAAGTGACAAATATTTTCCTAAAAACAAAAATCTTACAGCGTCCCTTCAGTGATTTGTTTAAAACAAACTTTGCTTATTGACTCAGCTTTATTTGTGCTTAATGAAGAGACGATCAAAGAAAAGCCAAGATGCTCATAGCTGTTGCTCATGGTTGTTGGGAATAGATGGATGTACCCTCTCCCTGCGTCAGATGTTGTTAATTAAAGTCTTCGTCCTAAGGAGCTACATGACTCACAACATCTGTTCGGTATGCTGCGAAGACCTCCTTAATATTTAATTAATCATACTCTCAGACTACTGGGTTTGGAGGATAAATTACTACTAATTCACAGCGGGGGGATTTTAAAAAGCTTGTGTAGAGTCATTCAGGGGTGACTCACAAACCCAGTTTTTTCTCCTAACTTTTTTTTAATGTTTTTTTTTTTTTTTAAGGTTGCTGAAGTATTTAGCTTCATTGCCTCTCAGCAGTAAGCTCCTGGTTCTGAATCCTAATTGAGGACTTTCTGTTTTGAGTTTGCAGATTCTCTCCAGGGCCTTTGGTGAACGATGTAGATAAATGAATGAATCTAAGTCATTGTGAGATATCAAATCTTCTTACCCTATGACTTTTAAAGGCAGATAATCACTAATCTATGCTGAATGCAGGGGTTAGACTTTGATGGATACCAAAGGAACAAAGTAAATCAGAGTGTGAATACCAGTTTAACAAAGCATGTCCTGAAAATTGTCCAACACAAGGAGAAACATGACATGTTGTCGACTGTTTGTGTCTAAGATCTCTGTGCGATACGTTAAGTTGCTAATGGCCACGAAAAATGGTCTTGGAACTTTATCCTGCTGACATATCCAATAATGACCTGTGGCTCATAAGTCATTTTAAGCTTTCTGGCACAGGCCACCAGATTGTTATTAAGAAAAACTTCATGTTCTTTTGTCTGAAAGACTCCATGATGCTGTTCGCTTCCTAAAGGTTTCCCCAGAGCGCACGGAGAGAAGCGAGCCCACAGCAACGCACCGAGTCATGGTGGCCAGAGGAAATCTTTTCAAAACTTTTTACTCTAAAGTATTGATGTCCCTGTTGAAACATCCCCCTGCTTCCAGTCCAGTAATCAGCGATTCGACCGCTGACGTTTATTCAACTACATTTCCTTACATTTTGGAAAAGTGTACTTTTAGGAGTACTGCTCTGTACTTTTCAGTTTTACTTGAGTAATATCAACTGACCATTTACTCAGTATTTACCAAATTATGAGTTACTCAACCTTTTTTTTTTTTTTTTTTACCAAATGCTTTTAACTCTTATTTGAGTCATTTGCTGAATGGCTATACCACATGTGTTTGGGGACCTCTGCCCACTTTTGGTGTCAGTGCACTTCAGCAACACGTTTAAAACGAGAAGAGGCTCTGCAGCATTTACCTGTTACCAGTCTGGCTCCTCTGACCAAAGAAAACATCTGTGGAGTTTAGAGGAAAAAAAAAACAAAAACAAAACAGTATACGGTTACTCTTGTGAAGCTGTTTTGATGACCGTGTTGAAAAAAATAACTCGTTAGCATGTAGATCTTTAGCGATCTACTTCTGGTCATGAAGATTTGGGGCCACTTTTTGCCTCTGTAACGGTGAGATCTGGAGAGTTTTTTTAATCTTTTTTTTTTTCTTTTACCTCTCTTAACTGTGAGGATTTGGTTTTTCTGTGTGTTAATTTAGGTTTCTGTGTTCTGTTGAGTCTTGATGTGTTTGAGTTCTTGGTGCAATGCTCACCTGTGCTGCCTGGACCTTGTTCTTGCTCATTATATTCATTAAATCATCAAACTAAGTTGCTGCCTCACCTCTCTGCTTCTGAATTTGAACCTTCAACCACCGCAAATCATGACACTTACCATCCTCCTCACTGTTTGTGTTGACAAGATGCACTTCAGTCAAACAGTGATTTTTGTTTATTTTAAACTTTGTAATTACGGCTGCAACTCTACAACTCTACAGTTTCTCAGTCATTAAGGATGTAATGATCCTAAATGCTTAATTAGAAGCCGACTTGAGTTCGGCAGCCTTCTAATTAAGCTCTTGGGATTGCGACAACTACAGATATGGGCAATTGTAGAGAAGCAGCTATTTTCTTGTTGCAATTTCCTGTCTCGTGGAGATCACTACACATCCGCCTTCCTTGAATGGCAAGTTAACTCTTATCTGTTTCTAGAACAGATCTGAAGTGAAAACAACCTTCACGCCAAAGGACTTTAGTCCCTTAGCTGGTAGAATCTCTTCTAACTCTTCACATAAAGGAAGAGGAGTGAAGCCTGGAAATGTTCCTCTGTGTCATGTGATTTTACACCCCTGGGAAACAAAAAGCTTTGGATTGCTAATTAAAATTTCCAGAACTCTCTCATTAACTTAGCATTAATACTGAAGTACAAATCACCCAAATGCTTTTGGTACATTTAATTGGTGGTGATTTTGCCATTGGTCATGTTTGGGTTTTTTTTCTCTTTTGAAATGTATTCAATTTAAAGGTTACATTTTTAGTGTAGGATTAAAATACCAGAATTAATGAAGAATTGGTTTTTACCATGGACTTTAGCTGTTTGGAAAGGTTGTTTAAGCAGTTTAAGAGTTAGATAAGCTTCAAAAAGAAGCTATCACTGTTTTATATCGAAATAAAAATCTCGTAAAATCAAATTCTCTAATAATTCAAACCCATATAATTCGTCCTCTGCTTAATGTTCTAACTAAGATTGAGATTATTGAGGGAGGACATCAAAGCACTTTTTGGCCTATTTTAAAATTTTTATATAACTATTCTCCATACGTCCATCTGTCTTTAAGCCAGCTCTGCTGCCGCAACAGGCCTACTATTCATACAGATAAGAGGCCAGTGTAATTGCTGTGTGACCGTTGAGTCACTGCATGGCTGCTGATGTTCTGCCAGCACACAATCAAGATCTCTGCTTCAGATTATTACGCTGTAAACAAACTGGTGAAGGTCTTTCCTTGAGCAAACTGTCTGACATGTTTTAAGCCTCAGTCTGCCTGTGCGTTTCAGTTTGCGTCACGTGTGTGTGTGTGTGCGTGTGTGCGGGTGTGTGCGTGTGTGTGTTTGCTTTGCTGGTTCTCTGCTTACATGAAGTGCCGTTTCGCCCAAGAAACCAGAAAAGTCATCTGTTTTGCTGGTATGAGGGGAGGAAATTTCAGATGAAGAGAGATAAATTTTTATTTTGCAGATTTTAAATTAGCATGTGAAACATAAAGTCATTCAGCTACATAAAATGTTTTAATTGTCTGTGGTGCAATTAAATTTTGGACTACGGTGCACCAACCTCGGGGGTTGCAAATGAAAAAAATGCCAGTGTGTTTCTCAACAGCTTCCAAGCTTTTCACAAACAAATATTCTCCCCCATTTTTGGGTTGCTTTGCGCATGTTTGCAATTTTTAGCGTGACACACAATATTTTCCTCTTAATTTGCAAGATGAGAACAGCATGCACTTAATTATCAAGTGATCTCAGCTATTTATTGATCCTAAACAAGTTCAAAAACAATTTAAACAGCAAGTTCTTGGATTTTCTTTCTTGGCATGAAAATACTGAATGTGCATATGTACAAAACTGCAAACAGCCAGTGCAGGCTTCAGGTTAAGGTCATTCTCTGATAAAATATGTAAAGAAGGAGAAGTAGTTCTTTGTCAGCATGCGGGAACCAGGGCAGTAAAGGATACAAGCGAAATGGTGGTATGCAGGTAAACGACACACGAGATAAACTACGTGAAAGTTTCTTTTTTTTTTATCAGATGCCTCTATGTTTCATGGGATAGTTAAAGAATGTTGTCATGGAAAATATATATTTTTTTAACATGCCAAGACGTACAACGCTGCCGAGTTGCTATGGCGTCAGATCAATGCACATTGGTTATTTTCAACCATTTTATTCTGTAGAGTTTTGTTTGGAGCAACCTGATATTATATTCCAATGTCTCACATGTTCACATTAGGTTGAAATATTGAAGCGTCGGTTTTCAACGTGCAGAGTGAAGCTGTAGCTTATATTTAATTTGAAGGATATTTTGGGATGGTGAAGGGAGTATTGCGGGAACTGTCCCCAACAGCAGGAAACTGTGTTTTCTTTTGGGTTTTGTGCCAGACCGTGATGTATTTCTATCCTTAACCAAGTGCTTTTTGGAAACAGATATAGTTATATACCTGTAATTGAGAGCAACTTAGTGGTAGAGCAAAAATAAATAAATGAAAAAATAAATCCAGTTATAATAGAGACTGAATGAGAGGAAATACATATATATAAAAAAAAAAACAGAATCCCAAACTTAGTTTTCAACTTGAACTGTGGCTTTTGGGTGTAGTCGGTGTCCTGCCTGACCTTTGTGCTGAATCTGTGCTGTTGATAAATGAGCGTTGCAGGGCGATCGTTCCTGTTGGCATTTGCTTCTTGGTTTGGCCTTTACATAGATTAGTGCAGCAGAAAATCTGGCAGTGTGCAACCTCAAAGGAGCCTCTGTACTTTGAAACGTCACGGCGTAAGTTTGCCAACTGTGTTGAAGAACCACACAGTGCTGCTGATCCAGTGATGACGAGGCTCACGGCTTTAAATAATTCTGGACAAATGGAAATCCTTTTATAAACATTTGAAACTGCTGAAGAAAAAAAATAAAAGTGTCCCTTCGTTTTGATATCTCCCTCTTCTTTTGGGGTTGCCAAAGTCTACTGTGACTGGTTTACATAGATGCAATAAAGGCAACAACTGGGCAGGAAATGGAAAATGACCAATGTAGCGACAAAGACAAGATTTCATTGATTTGATTTACTAGGAGGAAAAAATCTTTTCAAGTCAATGCTGTCCTATTGATATCATAAACACCACCACCCCTTGCTAAGTCATGAGCTAACTGCAGTTAACACTTTTTTTTTTCTTTAGCAAACTGTGATTACTGCAAGACTTGGAGAATCACGAAAACGCTTAAATTGTCTGAACTTTCTGTTGATTTTCTTTCATAATTGCTTCACTGTCAATGTTCAGACTGGATGCTCAGTTTCTCTTGTCATCTTTGTTCCTTAGCAAGATCATTTGATAAATTTTCAGTCGCAACATAACACTTACTTTCTCTTGTCTATTTATGCAATAAATCAAACTTGTCTGACAAAATGATGTTTGCAAAAAGAAACGCATTTTGTATCATATAACCAAAAAAAGATAAGAAACAAAGTCACTAATGTATGTAGATGTGAAAGTGGTCGTAAAACTATTTCTAGTTCTTCTGATTGCAGTGACGGCAATTATCCACAAATTAAGAAAAAGTGGAACAAGAGTGAACCTTCTCAGGATTGGTGGGGGAAATTTACTCAAAGATTGCACCAACAACTAATATAAAAGGCCATAAAAGAACACAGAACAACAAGCAAAGCACTGCAGATCAATCAACAATAAGAAAAAGAATGGGCTAAAACGGCTTCCCTGTTTTAAAAGATGGAAACTATGCTTTTTCATTGGAGTGTACGCTGCTTATACAAACATTATTCAACAGCTAAGAAAGTAAAATCCTAAATAATCTCTTGTTTTTGGATACATGGTGCAAATACTCCTAAAATTATTTATTTTGTAGGTTTTGTTTTTAAAACTGTTGCAAAAAATCCCCGTAATAATGCGAGCACAAGTCTCCCGGAGTAAAGTTGAGGGTTTCACGAGATTATGTGCAACAAATTAATTACAGCATGGCTGTTGGTGGTTTTGCCAACACCCAGCTGGCTTGTTGCATCATTTTGACATTCCTGTCTGGAACACAAGCACAGTCAGAGAAAAAGAAAGAACTCATAATGTCATGCAGTCCCCTTTGGGAATCCCAGAAACCCAGTTGGAGCCTCTCTGTGGTTTTCCCTGAGGTTGTTTGGGTTTTTGTCTTATTGCTATGGTTTTCTGTCACAGTGTGCATGTATGTTGGCTGAGGTGTAAATTATAATTTAACAATCTGGTATGAGCATTTGTTCAAATGTTCCATTGTTAGGCAGCGCCTCAACGTTTTATGCCATAAATTGACCATATTTCTAATTTTCACGTTAGAACCAAAGTCATTAATGCTGTTTTAGCGCACACACTCTTCTAATAGTTTGACAAATCTTCCACCTCTTCCACTAAATACTACATAGCACATGTGTCCATGTGTATCAATTCAGCCAAGAATATACAAGATATACTTCATTTCTTTAAACAACAACAACCCCCCCACCCCCTCCTAAAAAGTGCATTGATTGTTTGTAGAAGCACATCTGGTTGCATTTATAGATGCAAGTCTATTTTTTCCTTTTTTTTTTTTTTGTGGCTATGTTGCCACCATTTTTGCACATCTATAGCCTGAAATGCTTACTTACTTACTGAGATCAAAATTGTACTTTTTTCTGCTTTGCAGAACAGTTTAAGCTCAACCAGACAGGATGGAGATCATCTGTGAACACAAGTTTTTGTTTTCACCTTCTTTCATATGTTCTTTGTGTCAACAGAGGCAAACTGTGCGTGTGGTGGTTTAGTTTTATTGACTTTTTTTCTTGCCACTCAGGCCAGTTGGAGTGTCAGTGAGATTATTACGTTGACAGATGACTTTCGTTGAAAACTTGGGATTAAAACCTTAGCCTGCTTTGCGATTCTCAGCAACTGCTCTATGTTGTTTCCTTTTTATGAAGCCGCTTCTTCATTAAAGCTGTCACAAAAAAAACAACAAAAAAAACCCCTCTGAGGCCTAATATTAGATTACGCACAGGTACGCAGGTTTATTTAAGTAGGCGAGGTCTGAAGACGTTTGGTAACATTTGATTCCACTAAGGGAGGTGAAAGCAAATGCATGCCACACTTTTCAGATTTTTAATTTAAAAAATCTTTAGAAAATCTTGTGAAGTTACCCAACCACTTCACATTTCTGAACACATTTGAACTCTTCTGAAAAAAGAGTTGTTTTTTTCATAAAAAAAAAATGAACTGAGGTTTCACCCGAGGGTGAAAATATTTTTTTACACGTTACTCCACACCATCCTCCAGGACTCTTTGCTCTCTCTCTCTCTCTCCTCCACCGGGTCTCAAAGTGCTGGTGCAAAAATGTAGAAACACTGTTTATCCTATACTCTCCCTTCTGACCTTTGACGTTCTGCCATTATTAGCGGGGATGTAGCTGTCGTCTGTAAATCCAGCTTGTGTCCTCGCAGTTTAATGGTCAAACAAGGAGCTCGGCATTCTTGGAGGTGTGGGCGTCAGTTCCTGGACAGTTTAGCCATCCCTGCTGCTCGCCCGCCTTTGTGTGCGTGATTTGTTTGGTCACGTGAAAACAGGCCAGTCTTGCTGTCGTCCTGTAACCAGAGAACGTTTTGGATGACTGAATCTTTGGAGCCTAAAGTGTCGTATAAATACAGTAACGAGGAGTACATTTGCTGGAGAAAATGCTTATGAAAAAGTAATTGTATGTTTGTTGTTACGTTATGGCATTAAACTTCAATTGGTTTTTGTAAATTTGACTAAATTCAGATAGAAATGGCATTCAAATTACGAGAGACCCTGCTTGGTATCGTGTTGGAATTATTTATATTTTTATCTCGTCTGTGTTACAAATAATCGAAAGTCACAACATGTCAATCGCTGCATCGTCAATTACAAGAAATTACCTGTGCTGTCACACAAAGTGGGCTTTTCCCTTTTTCTTTTCAAACAACAAACATTTTATCAGCTTCAATCAGCATTCCTGACTGCGTGTTTCTCACGTGCTCTTTAATCTGATAAAGTGTGGATGAAACCAGATAAAAAGGGATTAAGCGTGATCAAATTACCCCCGTGTTTCTTTTTCAAACTCTCTCCTGGCTCCGAGATCAGGATTTGTGAGACCACCAGTGCAGATTTAGAGCTCAATGAAAGTTGTGGGAGGTATGTGACATTTCGGCTCCGAACACTGAAGGTCTGTGGTTTAATTGTCAAAAAAAAACAAAAAAAAAAACATGCACGCATAAAGCAGCCTCTTAGCTCAGCATGAGGAAATATAAGGAAGAAAAAAAAAATATATATATATATATAAAATCATTAAATGTCAAACTATTCCAGATATAATTAATGTATTTCCCTTCATGTCCACAAACAGAGCAGCTGAATGTGCTGTGATGTGACGCCCTGCCTGCAGGCAAACAAAACAGCTACAGAGGTTTAAATATGAGCAGATTTAATTAGTGTTGATTTCATGAAAAACACCAGTCAACAAGTTGGAAACTGTTGTAAAAAAAGAAGAAAAAACAAAAAAAGAGATTGAAAGCTGCTCGCCTCTCACAATCCCCCCAGCCCCCAGAAAAAAACATCTCTAAAATGAACATGTTCCATCATCTATTTTTAATTAAGCATACCTTAGGCATTAATTATATATGACTCATCTTATTTATCGGTAGCACTGCGATAAACAGGGCAGTAATACGATGAGGTAAAACATCATTTGATTACGGCATTCCTTACATGATAATTCTCAACGCTCTGTCACGCTATGTGGTGAAGGTGGTGGGTAAATTACCTTTATTCAAGTCCAAAATGAGCTTTTTCTCCTCTTTCATCTGAGCAGCCACTGAAGCATGTGGTCTGCTGTTTTCTCTGTTGTTGCCTCAAGATTATCTCTTTAGTAGCTTAAGTCAGAATAACACTCAGACTGACAGGCAAATGAACACATTAATCAAAATAGATTGCACGCTGATGGGCTGCAAATGTAGTTTAGTCATGCCACATAAATTACAAAAACTTCAGGCAAACCGTCCACCTAAAGCAGAGCACAAACGTTGTTGATCCGCGCCGTTTGCCGGTGTGTAGTCATATAGTTTCGTCAGATCTACACAGGTGGCATTTAGTGGATGTCAGATGTAGCCTTAGGGTGAAGTAATAAAGCAATTTACAACATGCTGCATAAAAAGGCATCCATAAAAACAGCGTGAAGTACCTGGAGGAAAACCACCAGCGTCCATGTGGCTCACAGGGAATCTGTGGCAGGAGAACTGGGTGTGGACTGTGGAGCGGGTTTCCATGACTACACCTTTGGGTTGTCGTGACTTGGGAAACAGTAGGGATGAGTTTGACCCATGAGAGGTGTATCAGGCGTTTGCCGTAGAACAGCTGAAAGAAACGCTTTGGGTAATGATGGTGGAGTGGGAACAAGTGGAAGGTTTTCTACGCTTTACACGAACATAAAAACCAGCCGTTAACTACGTTCCTATAACTTATCGTGCTTTTGCCTGAACTTTTAAATCACATGAGTTGTGTATATGACTATTTTGAAGTTGCACTCTGTTGTAGACTGAGAATGTGTTCAGAGAGGGAAAGATGTGAGACATCAAAACATAGATCTTGTTTTTCTGTCAACAAGACAGAGAAACTGGTGTCTGCTGTTTCCTTGAGAGGGTTACGTTACTGTCACAGTGTTTTTACAGGTAAAAACTAAGTCCACCAATGCAGCTCATCCAAAATGTCTCCATCAGAGTCCTGACCGGTACCTCAAAAGTGGACCTTATCATGGGGCGCTGTGGTGGCGCAGGGGCAGAGAACAACCCACATACTGAAGCCGACTGCAACTTTTAGGCTCGTTTCTACTTCAGCACGCCTGAGTCGAACACTGAGGTCATTCGCTGGACTGTGGAGAACTTGACCGCATAATGAGCCATTTGATTCAGGTGTGATGCGTCAGAGACGCATCTAAAAGCTGCAGGACACTGACCCTACTAACACTTTCCTCTTCCGTCTTTGTTTGCAAAAACTTTTCCAAAAGTAGGTGCAGAAAGAGATGCAGAACGTCAAACCAGGAGCTGGGCTATTGTTACTCTTTATCACAATGAGGTCTAAAAACGACCTTGATCAAATGATCCGAAGAAAATTCTCATGATATCTAAAGTTGTTTGTTGTACGTATGATGCCATAAATAGTCTGGCTCCATCTTATCTTGACGACTTCGTAGTTCCTTTTATTTCCAGCACAGCCCTTCACTCCTGGACTGCAGGTTTTATTTGTGGTTCCTGTTGCTTCTAAAATGGGAGGCAGGTCTGGAAGTTATCAGGCTGCTGTCCGGTAGAGCCAACTCCCAGTCTTTATCTGTGAGCCAGACACCCTGTCTATTTTTAAGACTGAGCCTAGAACTATTTCTTTTTCTTTTTTTTAAGCTAAGTTTGGGTTGTCTTAGCTTTGGACCAGTTTTCACTTTTCAGTTTGATTTTGTTCTCCATTAACAGTTGGGACTATTTTTGATTTAATTGCCGCTTCAGGTCTCATATTTTTGTTCCATGTATTTTCCTGCCTGCTTAGTTTTAAACTGAACAAGGCAAATTGCTGCTACTTGAGGTTTTTTATCTTTTCCTATTAAAGGAGAGTTTATTTTGGCTTCACAGTCACCCCATGTTTTCTCAGGACGAAGGTGCAAATCAGAGTAAAGATTGGATGTGATTGGCTGGTTTCTCTTTGTTTTGTAAAAGCTGTTGACTCTCACTGCACTGCATTAAAACCGGATCAAATTTGCATTTGACATAACTTTATAGTGGTGTTGAAATTAACTGGATTAAACTTGAGATTAAGTCTGTTATGAAGTAAGAGAGTATTCAAAGTTTAACCGAATTACATTTTAGAGCAGAGAGTTACCAACCGACCCAACACTGTACAGTACAAGATCTTAAGCAAAACTCTCTAATTATGGTAAAACTAAGCCCCTTACCATAAGTACATATTTGTGACAGTTTTAAAAATGTAAGTTTAATGTTTTAACAGCAACAACAACAACAAAAAGCAATTGTGGCTTTAACTCAAGCAGCAGAAATGACTAAATTAGAATAAAAATTTGAGTAAATGAATATAACTTTCGAGAATGAAGCTTTTCCTTATTTAGTGTGTACTAATGCTGCAGTTTACTGTGTAACATCTGGTGCAGCACGAGGTCCTGAATAGTTGGAGCATTTTTTTTTGTCTCCTATATAAACTATATTGAACACAAGTACACAGGGCTTGGCGAGTTGCACTGTCTGTAACACACTTCATGCACTGTATTTCACTAAAAAGTAAAAGCAAAAGGACAATTAATTAAAACATGAAGGTATGACACAGTATCGTTCTTGGGAAAAACATTAATTTGTAATACCAAGTGAAACTTTACTGCAAGAATTTCATTTAAAATGTGCCACTCTGGCACGACCATGGTCTTGAGCTGGAAAAGGGTAGAGTGCCTTCTCCAGGTCAGGGGGGTCGTCCTGCCTCAAGTGGAAGAGTTTAAGTATCTGGGGAACTTGTTCATGAATGAGGGAAGAAGGGACCGGGAGATCGACAGGCGGATTGGTGCAGCGTCTGCCGTGAAGCGGGCGCTGTACCGGTCCGTCGTGGTGAAGAGAGAGCTGAGTCCAAAAGCAAAGCTCTCGATTTACCGGTCGATCATGAGCAAGAGAACGAAATCACGGATACAAGCGGCCGAAATGGGTTTCCTCCGCAGGGTGTCTGGGGTCTCACTTAGAGATAGGGTGAGAAGCTCGGTCATCTGGGAGGGACTCAGAGTAGAGCCGCTGCTCCTCCACGTCGAGAGGAGCCAGTTGAGGTGGCTCGGGCATCTGGTCAGGATGCCTCCTGGACGCCTCCCTGGTGGGGTGTTCCGGGCACGTCCCACCGGTAGGAGGCCTCGGGGAAAACCTAGGACACGCTGGAGGGACTGTGTCTCTCGGCTGGCCTGGGAACGCCTTGGGGTTCCCCCGGAGGAGCTGGAAGAAGTGGCTGGGGAGAGGGAAGTCTGGGCCTCCCTTCTGAAGCTGCTGCCCCCCCGACCAGACCCCGGATGAAGCAGAAGAAGATGGATGGATGGATGGATGGATGGATGGTTGGATGGTTGGATGGATGGATGGATGGATGGATGGATGGATGGATGGATGGATGGATGGATGGATGGATGGATGGATGTGCCACTCTGGTTCATTTTATTTCACTTATTTATTTAAACAGCTAAAACTTTGGTAAACTAGAAAACTTGTTCTATAGTTTGTGAAAGCACATCACAAATTAAAATAAATTACTTTCTGTTTGGAGAAAGCGATCCCCTTAGACTCTTTTGCCAAAAATAAATACATAAAAAGAAAATGCACATTTATAGAGGCTAGTGCTTTCACCGCATAAATATGCACGGGAGGTCAGCACCTCCCTTCATCATCTGCTGTAAAAATCAAAGTCAAAGTTCAGGAAATGCATTGCCTAATTTTAGTTCAGCATGCTGCAGAGCTGTGTCGCTTTTATCTAAGGCCCCTGCTTCAGCTGTCATCTTCAGTATGCAGCCCTGGATCTCTTCACTGGGGCCTCACTCACTTTTCAAGTCTTTCTTCAATCGGCTCATGAAAGACGACTCCTGCAATCAAAAAAGAACCGAATTCAGACAGGCAGGAATTATTTTTGCCTCAAGGACAAAAGTTTATGTTAAGACTGGGTTTTAGATCAATAGACACCCACTGCCCAGTTCAGACAGCGCAAGACGATTCAGTATTGAAAAGCCTTGATTCAGGGCCTTGCAAAAGCTTTTATTTTTTGCATTTTGTAACGTCACAACCACAAAGTTGAAGTTATTTGGAGGTACAAAAGAAAATTCTACATTGTGTTCATAATGTTTAAAAAAAAAACAACAAAACTTGAAAAGTGTGGTATCCCCCCTGATTTCAAGGCCTTGTTGCCATGTTCGCCTGAGGTTATGGCTGCAGGTTATGGGGGATATTTTTCTACCAGGTTTGCACATCAAGAGATAAAAAACAAAAACAAAAAAGCCCCGAATTCTTTCCAAAATGGCTAGGTCTTAGTCAAATTTGATGAGGAGAATCTGTGAACAAACACATGAGAAACAGGAAGAACTTCGGAGATATTAAACATGTTCTACTTTGTGTTGGTCCGTCACATAACATCCAAACAAAATACATAAACGGTTCTTTAAATACTTCTGCAAGAGGCAAAGTTTTAGAGCCAGGTTGTTAGTGAGGAGTAAATTTATGAAATACATCAAAGAAGTTATGATTTCAGCTCCTCAACAGAAAAAAAATCATAACTACAAGGGGGAAAAATAGAAAAGACTAAATACGCATTTTTTTTTTACCAGCTTGTTTTCACCAAAGTCTTTTATATCACATCTGCACTCAAACATGTTTTGTTTCTGTCTTTCATGTAAGCCCTCTAAAACATTTTATGCTTGCTTTCAAAGTGAACGATTTAGATTTGCCAGAAAACTCAATTACATGGGATTATGGGAGCAAATTGATCTCTTAAAGCTGAAATGACAAATCAAACGCGGAGAAAGTGCAGCAACATTCCTGGCTATAAATGTCTTCGGAGCGCTCACCGCACTCACACTAAAACGCACAAAACACAACTAAGAATTCAGCTGATTTTATTTCACACACACATTTTTTTGTCTTCTCTGCCTCACTAAACAAAAGATACCTTTACGTTTGCATGTGACGAGAGCCTGTGTTTGTGTGTGTGTGTGTGTGTGTGTGTGTTTGTGTGTGTGTGAACATTTGAGTGACTTCATCCTGGTACAAAACAGACTCTCTACATTATAGCTTCCCAATCAAATCCTCATGCTCTGATCTAATCTGTCAGCACATGCTAGCTTTGATTTCTGCTGGTGTGTGTGAAGACTCAGAGTTTTTCACAGCCTTTTGTACGCCATCAGGGAAAAGTAGGAAAATGCTTATGGTGTTTTTCTTTGTTATTATTTTTATTATGTTGGCACTATGCAATCTTCCTTTTATGCACCATGACTGGTGGGCATGCTTTATTGTCAGAATTAGGAATTATACTTCAAGTTATAAAGTAATTGTGCGTGTTTAATGCCAATGAACTTTGCAATCATGTATAACTTTAAAATCTTAAAAATGCTCGTAAACTCTTATCTTAATCACGACCTGTGATTAGAAGTGTGTGTGTTGTCAGTGTTGCGTGTGTGTTTAGACTCGATGGTAGATTTCACAAGAGTAAGAGAGACGTTTTAATTCTTTTATTGGATGTAAACAGTAACAGTTTTTGCTCCTTTATTCTTGTTTTTACTGCAGCAAATATGTCATGCAAATAGATGTCTCTGAAAGTTTCACACTGGAACTTTAAAGCAGGGGGAAAATGTTCTCGTTCGTTTTCTGGCAAAAGATGAGGGAAATAGATTAGTTTCATGGCTCGGGTTTGTTACAGATTATGTATTAAATATTGTCTGGCTGGAGGACTGGAGGGAGAGTTGGATGTTTATGAGTTTGTTTGTTTTTTTAATGCAAAAATCATCCCTGCTGTTTCCTGCGTCTCCACTAATGTTTGAATGTTGCTGGACTGAGTGAAATCTAGAACAAATGCATCTTAGGAAAAAGCAGTCAGTGCCCTGTGACTGCTTTAGAAAAATGTCAATAATTTGGTGTCTCTCACACATTGCTTTCTCTGTGTAGCTAAATTGAACTAAATAAGGGATGCAAAGCAAAAAAAAACAAAAAACAAAACAACAACCAAAAAAACTCAGATCCTACCACTGTCATTGAGTCTTCAAGCTGCTTCAGCTCCTCATAATGGTCTCGAGAGTCTCTCAAAGGCTGAACCATGATTTCTTCAATCTGAGGGAATAGCTGGTCAAAATACACATGTAGAGTAAACAACTATTTTTGTAGAAAAGAGAGTGCTGTGTTCACGTTTGTCCAATACCTTCATGACGGTCTCAAACATGGGGATGAGGACAAACTTGATGAATCCAATCTGAGCTGTGGGTTTGGTAACTTTGTCTCGATCCATGAAGGGAGCTACTGGGAGGCCCTCCGACTTCTCCCTGTCACTCTTCAAACCGAAGAGGTCACCGCATTAGCATTTTGTCACGAAGATCAGATCGTTCTGATGAAAGGAAATTCCCGTGGCGCTCAAGTCACCTGCATGAAGTACTCCTCCAGTAAACAGTCCACCCACGGCTCAGCAACCTCAGTTGGCCTCACCTCGTTGGAAATATCGCAGCACTTGATCAACACCTTCTGCAACTGGAATAATAAACACAAGCCTGTTCAAACTCAAATTCAACGTGTCCAAGAGCTGAGGACTAAAACAAGTGCAGCTGTGAAAATAATCTGTTTTGCTCGTACTTCTCGTTTTAATTTCTCATTCATCAGAAAAGCGTTGTGGCCTCGCTGCGACACGTTTGGTCACAAAAGGCCAGATTCATGAGGGTAGCAGTACAGTAAAATAAACAGATGGGGATTTTGTTGGTGGAAATGTTTACGTACACACATTACGTGCTCCTCGTTGCTAAAATCAAAGTTGTCCAGTTTCTGCTTGAAGCCTTCGAGAATCTCACCATGCCTGGCCATGTCGGTGGCCAGAATGAGGGTGATAATAGCCTGAAAACATGAAAGGAAAGTTGAAATCTTTTTTTTATTACTATTTAGATCTGAAGTCAACATACACTGGCATACAAACGTAGTCAAATTTTGTCACATTGATTTATTTTGACTAACTTTTTTGTTGCCAAATACTGAGTTTGTCAGAGAACCCATCATCATGCCACAAAAAAGTCTAAAAAGTTAAGATAAGTTTTTTTTTTCATGAGTCTGGACAGAAATAAGAAGATTTTTGCTGATTTCTCGTGAAATCAGAATCAGAATGACACACAGATTTTGTGACAGCACTGTAAAAGATTCGAGTCAAATATCCATAATCTCACCTGTCGAATCTTTTTAAATGCCTCTGGATCAACATTTGCAAAGATGTTGCACTCAGGAAGCGAAAGGATCTGAAAGGCCACAGCACAATGATGGTTCTCCAGCGGGGAGATGTCGTTGTAGCGCACCGCCAGCTCTGTGCGAGCGTTGATCTGGTATCTGATAAACGGACGGCATAGTAAAATGGACCTGAGATGGCTGGATAGTGGGTTCTCATGAAGCTTTTCTGATAAGGTTCTCACCTGCATGAAACTCAGACACAAACGTATCAACACGATTTGCTCGCTGGGAATGTTTTCATACCTGAATTCTCTCCAGGCTGAACTAGTTTCACAGCTCATCAACAACAATGTTGAGCAGAGTATATCAAAACATAACGAGGGTCAGTGGGCTTCTCCAGTGCTGCACATAAAAACAGCACCAAAGACGTAGGAGTGAGTCTTACGTGTTGTTGTAGCCAGGGTGGTCCAGGTCATGACACACTGCCGTTGTCATTAAAATTCCCAGATCTGTGAGGGTCAGCTTACCCTGCAGGACAACGGATGATGAAACAAGCCTGTTGCCTGGAAATTCACTGGAAATACCGTCTTTAATCTGGTTTTAGTAAATAAGATTAAGATGTGTTCAGTGCTTCGTATCTCTTGAATGTTTGTACGTCTTGCCACAATAAAACAAGCTTCAATATTGCATGCATCATACTTTGTTAAAGTTGAGGACGTGCGAATAATTTTGAAAGGCCCAGAATGAGCCCAAACATCTACCGTACCTGCAGGTTGCAAAGGTGAATCATGCCATACATCATCTGACTAACACAGAAGCAGTGGCGAAAGTTGTGGAAAGGATTGTTGCGATAGTTTTCCTGTATTGCCAGCTAAAGAAGTAAAGAACACCCACTGTTTTTGTATTGCAGAATATTACTTTAATCTGTGTTTCGAACAGAAATACATAGATCGACGGGTGTCTGCTTTATTTACCAGCCAGCGTTTGAGTATGATGGGGTTCATGTTAAATTCCTTCACCAGTCCCAAGTCATGGTACATGAACTCCAGACAACTCAGCATCTGTCGCCACAAACGGAGAAAGAAAAAAAATATATATGTTGACCTTCATTTTTGGAGGTGGGAGGGATAACACTAAAGTGTAATGATGGAAATCACCAAACCTCATTATGTTCCCAGTGCCAAACGTCAAATGTCGGCTTCTTCAGCGCCTCGATGGTCTCCTGAGAAAGTGTGTACTGAATATGGCAGATCGACGAACACGGTCAGGAAATCCACACACACACACACACACACACACACCTTTTGTGAACTTCGGAGGATGCGTTGTGGAGAAAAATACCTTTGGGTAAGTGGGGACGTCTCTTCTAGGTGTGACCTTCTTCCCATCTTCTGAGAAATTGAATTTGCACGAACAGCTTACCCTGAGGTCAGAAGTAGAGTAAATCGATCTTTTATTGTTGTTTTAAAGTACTCGGCGTGAAGTCTCACCTACTTCCACCTCTTGAAGTCATCTCGTCCCGAAGTTTCTTCAGATCGTTCTTGCATTTTTCGATTTCGACTACTTTCAAACCCTCCACTGAAACGGGGCGGGTGACAAATTTGAGTTCCCTATCAGAGTTTTCTAGATGCTTCTCTGTTTTTGTTGATCACTCACTTTCCACTCTCTTTTCCAACGCTGCCAACCTGTTGGTGACCTCAGACTTCAGCTCGCTGATGCGAAAGGCTCTGTCTCAAACAGATGAGAACAAATGAGAAATCAGCTTTGTTTACAAGTGATTCAGTTTACCTCTGAGGGTAGCGAAATGGGCTGTCGTGGAAGTGCTTCAGTTTCGAGAACGTTAACACGGGTATTTTGCGAAACGGAGACGGGAAAGCTTCGGACACAACGAAAGATGAATACGTGTTACCTGGTGAACTGCTCTGCCACCTGGGACAACACGCTCTGAAACATGTCCTCCCTGTCTGTGGCAGGAATAAAAATCTGATGAGCCGTTGAACACCAGTTCAATAATTTCTCATACGGTTTTCTTAAATTGTTTACCTCCTGGCTGATCGGTAGATAGTGGGACAACTTTGTATAGAAAACTGTTAAGAAATCAGATGTGAACACTTTAGTTAGATTTGTCTTTCCCTTTTCATATCATCTGTCACTTTGAAGTTCATTTAGTGCTCCTAAAGAGCTGATGAAACCATCAAAGGATGTAACCACGTCTTAAAAGGGCAGTATTATGTATTTCCCAGGAACATTGTGCTGTTTTATAGCACAATCAAGTAACTATTTTACCTTCAGTTGTTAATAAAATGCTGCATGTAAAAAACATGACTTAACAGACTTTCGACTTCAAAACTTGACACCTTGAAATAGGGCCTTTGTCTCTTTAAGAAGCTCCTGCTCTTTCCAATACTCCACCTCCACATTGTCACAACAATGTTTGTTCATTTTATCCCATCTACAACTATTAGGAGTGTTGGACAGAGAAGTAGTTTGCATGAAGAGCTCTGCAGACTTGCAGTTCCACCAGATGTTTGCTAATTGTTGCTGCCGCTAGCCTGGAGGAGCTGACTGTGGGAGTCAAAAGAGTTGGTTTTACGTAACACCGCCCTTTTTAAGAAAATGGAAAGTGAGGAAAATGAAACAAAGCTGTAATATTTCTACAGTATGTCTGGTAAGTTACTTCGGAGAGTTGGCGGGCATTGTGGCATCAATAGAAACCATGGCACCTTCTGGATTTAGAACTTTAATGGCAGTGTTCCTGTTGAAAGAGAATGAGATTTGAAGAAAAATGTGAGCATTATATGCAATGCCTCGCAAAAATGTTCAACACCCTTTGGTTTTACATTTTGCTACATTAAAACCACAAACTTCAGTGTATTTCTTAACACTGCCAATCTGAATAGTTTGGTGGGCTAATTTTTTAAATTTTTTTATTTTTATTCAGCCCCTCAAGTTTATGGTTGTAACATAAAATAATTTGAAAAACTTTACGGGGTGTGCAGACTTTTGAAAGTGTATGCAGCCATACGGAAAAATACATACATATATACATACATATGTATATTTACGTTTCTTATTTTGGGATGTGAAACCAAACCAAACAACAAACCTGGGAAGGTTGGATGAGGAACACAGAAGTTCCTTGATGTCACACGGACTGCAGTGCCGACTGAAAACCACCTGAAATGTCGTAATTCAACAAAATCAAATCCAAGGTCAGACGGCAGAGAGCGTATGACAAACAATTCGCATAAAAAGCGTTTGTTACACAAATTTATAACATTGAGGTCATACAATTTATTGTATTTTTTTTCTTTTAATATATTAAAAAAAACATCTAAGAAAATGAAATGAGTATTAGACTGTTTCAGGAATAAATCAGAATAAGCTAAAGGCAGCGTTGCTGCATGGGAACACTTTGACAGAAAACAACAGCTGGAGTGTGAGATTTTTCCCGGAGCCCTTAAAGATGTCACATGCAAACAAATCAGCCTAGTTTACAAGAGTAAGTCAGCACTTGCAGGCCGTGTAATTGAAGGAATGAACAATGATTTACAGCAACGATCCAGAAAACTGTAGCTTTCATGGGAGCGGGGGCATTAGACCCAGCTGTAAGGCAGAAAAACAAACCACATCGCTGTCCAGATCATGGGCTTGAAGCTCCTGTAGAGGCGTGTGTCACAGCCAGGCCTCCACTTAAAAAGCGTTTTACATCACTAGATGAAGAGCTCTCAGGATATGTCAAAAACCTGAGCCAGAAGCTGTCTGTTGTCGCTGCTTATTGAAGGCTGAGCTGGATTTATTTAAACATTATTCAAGATCTATTAACACTTAGAGCACTATGTGTTTCAAAAATGTTTTCTGGATGCAGGAAGAGACGCGAGTGTTGTTAAGGCTCACTGACATCAGTGTCTAATTTTAGATCCTCGTTATGGTTCTTGAATCCTCTGGGAAACTGCAGTTGCTTTTGAACAGGTAACTTATGTTTGGAAGTTTTTGTTAATCTTAGTTTGTTTTACGGTAATGTTGCTGTAAACTCCCTTTCTGGAAAGATTGGCGCTCTTTCTTCCATGTTATTGAGAGTGAACTCATTTAATTTGAAATGACTGAGCTACAATTTACCAACAAACTCAAAGACAGGCAAATATGAGAGAAAAAACAAACAGCAATATTAATTTTGATTCTGCTTGTGTCAAAGTTATGTTGCTTATGTTAGCTAGCTCTAATAAATAAAAAAAAGGATCCTCTGATACATGATAGGTCAAATATATAATGACAAACCTACTTGAAAAATGATATAAGACGAAAATATTTCAAACATATCTTTTTTGTTGTTTATAGACATTTATTCATATTTATTTTGTTTGTATTTATTCATGTTATTGCATTTGCTGTTCAAGCTTTCTCTTTCTCTCTCTCTGGTGCTCATTGTCTTTTTGCAGGCATAACAAAATAATAAATCCATAAATTAGCTTGTGAACTGCAAAGGGTTTGAGTAACAAAGATTTAGTCTTTTCAGTAATGAAATGATGCTGTTCCTGACGGTGACAATAACCTTTAATGCTCTTTAATATGTTTTTTCTTTTCTATGCTCCTTGACAATTTCATTCATGCATAATCCAGTCTGTGCATATTTAAGTGTGGATCCATTTGATACATAATACTTATCAAGTTCAATACTTCAAACTCTTCATTTGAACATGCAAAATTAGTCTCACCTTCTGCACCTTCCCATCAACATCCAGGTAAATGTTTCCGGGGGGGAAGGATGAGGAACTGGACCCCATGGTGCTGCTTTTTTTTTTTTTTTTTTTTTTGGTCTCCTTTGCTAAACACCTGAAGACGTTTTGCTTTGGAGACCAAAATAGCAACCCTGAAGAATCAAAATCCCTGTTCTGCGTCTCAGGATCTGCTGGAAATAGGTTGATGTTTTGGTATGATTTGCACAGCTATTCAAGCAATAAATACAAATCTGAAAAAAAACAAACAAAAAAAACTCAAGCAATAACAACAAACACTATGTCAACAACTTAGCACTTAAGTCGTATTTGTAACTTTCAGTGAGACAATGGATGTAATAAATCGATAAAACACATGTAATAGATACAACGCTTAAAAAAAACAAAAAAAAACAGTGCATGTACTGAACTCACGGTGTCAGCCGTCCTCCTTCTCCCCCGTGGAGACTGGAAACAAAGTCCCAGGTGCAGAAGATCCGGCTTACTCGCATCTCACATGACGGCGGCGCGTTTAGACGCAGACAACCGCATGCACGCCCTCTGACATACAGTAAGAGAGGAGAGGGAGGCTGTGAGTGATGAGGCTGGTGACGCCTGGACATGTGAAAGCAGTGAATATAAGCAGCACTTGTTGCCATGGGGCTGTTACTATGGAGAAGAAAGAGACAATCATCAGGTCTGAAAGAGTAAGAGGTTTTTTACCTGAATGGGTTCAGATGAGGCTGAAGATGTTCAACTATGTTTGCAAATGATTTCGCCTCAGCCGGTTCTTCGTTGCAAAATACCTCGAGCTGGATCAGGTTTTATGAAGAGTGCATTTGAAAAGAAAAAAAAAACAACATCAACCCCCCCCCCCCTGCCAGCATGGGGGTGTTACCAAACAGGTTTCAGTTTGGTAATAGTGGAACCTGTTCTGCTGAGTTGAAAGGTCAATTGGTTTTTGGGAATTTAAAATAAATCAGCAAGTTAAATAGCATTAAAATGGTATAACAGTGTTGTTAAGACAAGAGACAAAAAGTAGCTATGAAATCAAAGTCAAATCAGTTTGTCTGCCGTACAGCTTTTGGTTAGTTATAATAAAAATGAATTATTTGCTTTTGCATTGTGATGAAAATTCTAATATTTCTTGATGATTAAAAAAAAGGAATTGAGAAAATTCAAAATACCTATAAGTAAGGCTCCATCAGCCTACCATGATTTGAATAAAGTTATAAAGATATTTCAAAAAAAGTAACGATTTTAAAAAATAAAATAGTCTTTCTGCAGGGAATTTCAGATTGACTGACTGGTGTTAACAAGGACATCTGCAGCGGCGGCTCAAGCAGGCGGCAGGAGGTGATTAATTGGAACTGGAGAGCGTAGATCACCTCCTGTCAACTCAGAGGACACCTTCCCTCCACACACCTGCAGACCCACAAACACACATCGTCTTTGTGCTCTGCAGTGATGCATTTCCCCCAGAGTCTAATTACACCCCTTCCCAGCTCTCCTGCCACACCAGGAGGAGAAGGTGGAACATCACAGGACAGACCGTGTGACCAGCGTTCAGTAAGTGAGATCACCAGAGATTAAAAGGAGCTTTCCGAAGCACAACACCGCTCACCCACTTCTACCCATCTGACGACGTTTCACGTCGCACGAGTGATTATTATGCACCACTTTTCTGCGTGTTTTTGTCTTTCTCTGCTGTCATGTGAGGACAGCGTGCTGCATGCGTATTCATGAGTGCGAGTGAGCACCAGTGAACAAATGGTGCATCCATTAATACAAAGACAGCAATGAGCAGATCAAACCGAGCGGATCTGATGAGGTTATGCAACCACGGGACTCGCACCTTCGGCGAGAGAAGATCCATTTCGGGATAAAAGCAATCGATAACATCGGGAGGATTTCCATTACAAAACATGTGCAGCTGGACTTCTGAGGAGAACGCATTATCCTGATTATACTAATAGATCGGGCCTGTTTCAATTTTTACACATCTAGTTCACATGTAAATACACCTCATTACCAATTTCATTTTTTGTTTTTTTTTTTTGGCTTGTTTTTACATTTTATGCTATTTCAGTGTTTCTTTAGGTACTTGGCAACATAAAGCAGGGGGAAATAAATCATAGAGTTGCTTAACTGCTCCTCTTATGCATGGACAGAGCTGTCATGTTGGGGCAACACCAGACGAAACGCAAGAATGAAAAGTGAAGAAACTAAAGACAGAAGAAAGAACATATGTGAAAAGACCTTTAAGGAAATACTAATGAACTGAGTTTGCCAAGACCTGTTGAGCAATAATAAAGTGACAAATGTGAACGAAACCCAAAATGCAAACACCCGAGGATCTCTGCCTCAAAGGACATATTTGCATAGTCCAAGACTTGTAGCTTTCCAGATAACTCCTCTGGAGTTATAGGCCTCTTAGAGGATTGTTTTTCCTTTATGGTAGGTGGATGAAAATGTCCTGGTAGACTTTATTCCTGGTCTCTGTCCTTAATCTTCATCATGCTGTTGGTTTCCTAACACTCCCTAACAAACTTTAGAAGCTTTTATTGAAGAGGTGGAATTGTGAGATTCAATTACTGTGAAGCATTTAGTGATTGGTTCAGGAGGGTTGAATACAGCGTCAGATTTTTATAATACATTTGAAGCATGTGTCATTTTCCTTAGTGCTTCGTATTAGCCCCTCCATTATCTATACTCGCTAGTCCTGTGGAAGCTAGTGGAGGAGCTGGTGTCTGTCTCCAGAGGGGGAATAGTTAAAAGCAGTATGAAAGCTTTTGCGTGTTATTTTTACACCAATCAAGGGGCTCGCTGTGTGGGTCTTACATCTCACCGCCCAAGGCAACACAAACAAGCAAGTGAGCCTTGGAAAAAATACGTTATCTGTCAGTTGCAACGCAAAGTTGCACTGAGTCACTTCATGTATTGCAGTAGGAGTCAAAATAAAACAACAGTTTGTTCAACTAGGTGGCCTGCTTGGGAAAACGATGACACGACTTCTTGAAATTGAACTTTTAATAGCACAGTTGGTAAATAATTCTCTTTAATAATACTGAAGTTTGTATCTGCTTTCCAATTCACAATCACATTCACTCAACTTCATCTCATTTATTATACACCAAGTAGAGAATCTTTAAAACGCAACCTGAGATTTATGAAACCTGGACCACTTCATATTGAGACAGATGTGAAATGTACACATCTGTCTGTAAACTGGTAAAGCCTACAGTATTTTTTTTTCTATAATGAAAGCAGATGCTTCAAAACATCCTGCATGTTGTTTGGATGGATCGCTTTGAAAGCACCAGATATCAAAAGCATCAAAATTAGCTCCACAATTCTAGAGCCCTGTCGTGAGTTTTTCTATGAAATGTAGTAAGAAGAGTGTTATTTCCTGTGTTTATTTATTTTACATGTATTTGAACTGGATTTCAAGCCTTTGGAGGCAAGTCAACAGATTTAGTTTTCTTGCTAGTGACTGTTTTGAGGTGTGACTGGGTTGTTTATTCGGGGCAGAAAAACAATCTGCCGGTGTGACTGCTCACTGCTGCTCGACAGGGACTCACATGCACAAACATGCACACAAAAGGACCCGGGGGCCACAGCGCTAAAGACAAAAGCTCAATTTACAACAGAGTTGGTATACAGGACTCCCTCTTAACACAGCTGATGCAGACGGAGCTGCGAGGAATTGTCCTCTTGGGGATTTCTACTGTTTTGTTCTTTTTTTTGGGTCACATTTGTTATTTCAGGTCATCAAACAAAAAGTTGTAGCAAGATAACTTGCGTGAACTCAACATAGTGCTATCAAATTATTATCATTTTTGTAGGAAAAAAAATTACTTTTGATTTTAAAAAAGAGAAAAATGGAAGCTTAAATGATAACACTGTCACTACAACAAATCATGTCTCAATCTGAATAAACATGAAAATCAGTCATTGACATCTATTAGGCATAAATTGGACTACCTGCTCAGAGTTTATGTGTTTAGTTGTGCTTCTCTCCTAGATGAAGCAACTAAAGGAGCTACTTGCCTAGGTGGGCCCCATGTGGGGAAAAGGAGGGCAGACCATATGGGTCCCATATGGGTTTGTCCGCGGGTTCCACGATACAGCCCACATGGGCCCTACATGGGCCCTATATGGTGGTGGCCCACATGGGTTTGTCCATTTAGGGCCTATGTAGGGCCCATGTGGGCTGTGGCCCTACATGGGCAAACCCATGTGGGGCCATCGTGGAACCCGCGGACAAACCCATATGGGACCCATATATCAGCCCTCCTTTCCCCCACATGGGTCCCACCTAGGCATGCTGGCTGGGATTGTGCCGTTAACGCTTCACTTTTTCTTGAATAAAGAAAGTACTTATGGACCAGTTTTGTGGATTTATTCTTTCCTTTGTGTTTAATTCCTATTTTACTTCTTGTGTTCTTTACTCTTTGCATTTTGCTTTATTCTCTTGTAATTCAAGTTTTTCTCATTAAGATTTGTATATCCTACTGTGTCAAACTCAGTTGCCTGTGCAATAGCTGTGTTAATTATTCTCTTAGACACTTACCTTCACCACCGTTTGTTTTTGCATTTAGGACTCCCGTATATAAGTCATAAAATGTTTGTATCTAAATTAGATTTAGAGAACAAAAAACTTTTAAATCACTGAAAAACATAAAGATGGATAAAACCTGCTCAAAATGTCATTTGTTATACCTTTCGGATCAGATGTAAAGGTCGATAAAAAGCAGACAATCCTGTAAGAGTTACTTTTTATGCAGGGTAGCCCAATCGGTTGAAATGTTTTGGTGCCACCTAATGGACTGAAGAAGTATTACAACAACATTGCAAGCCAGCCAAATTACTTTCAACTTTCTCAGGATGACAAAAGAAGGCAAAACGAAGTTCAAGATGTTTTTAACAAACATGCCATTGTGTCATATGTTTGGTTATTTAAAATGAGCTTCAGAAAATAAAGCAGGAGATTTAACTTGCAGGAGCTGCGGGATTTATTGTCACAAAGTACGTAAGAAGATAAAACATATAACAATATTCTTTTTATCTTTATGTTATAAAGTGACCTAATTTGGAGAAAAACATAGAAAGTGTGTTTAATGCCTTGAAACAACACAAAGAGCAAATAATTAAAAAAACACAAAACTATCGACTACTGTACATTTTGTGTGGATGCCGCATTAAGTGTGGCACATTTAGTGGCACCCTATCTTATTCTGCAGATTCTTATTTAAATTGGCCTTTGATATGAGTGTATACTTATTCAGTGCTAGGAAATACCTTAAGAAGCAATTGTTAACAAAACCACCAGTGCCAACCCAAACAACTGTCCTAAAATGAATCTAACTGGAGCCATTTTTTAAAAATTATTTATACTTGGAGAATCTTAAAGAAAGAAATAGTAGAAAAACACCTCCACTGTTATGTACGGTGGAGGATCTGTGATGGTGTGGGACTGTTTTTCTTTCGTAGCCCCTGAGAACTTTACTAGAGTGAATGGCATCACCTTTAGAAAAATGCTAAAGAAAAATCTGGAGAACTTAAAATCTATGAGGTGGAAAAGACAGTTCAGGATTCTGGGTAATGTGCAAAAAGGACGAGCTAAATAATATCTCTCTTTATATATGATCTGATCTATTCACACGCTATGAGATGAGACCGACAGCAGAGATGCCTAATAAATATGTTTGACTGAAACAATTATTTTGTAACATGGGATTTATTTTCCCGCCTGAATAATTACACTCAGATTAATCATTTGGCTTAACTAAACTGCTTAACGTGAGACGAAAATGCAGCAATAAAATTCAAATTCAGTTTAAGGCTTTTATGGATGCCAATAAATATGGCTGGGACTCTGTTTTGTATTTTATTATACTTTTTCTAAATCAAAAACTCACCGTAACAAAACAAATAGATCTGCATATACCAGAACACTGAACAGTATTTAAGAAAGAATCTTATTTTTTTTTTTTTGTGCATAGCCATAAAGAAGTGCGTCATAAATACTGACAAATGAAGGAAAAAAAGAAGAAAAGAAGAGAACCCATTTGTTAACCTACAGCGTGGAACCCAAACTAAACATGCATTTCACATATCCCAGGGTGAAAACTATTTTCCAGACGGCTGTCAGTGCTGTGAGGAGCCGAGAGTCTGATCGCTGGGCTCCGTGCACTCTGCCTCCACGGGCAGGTGGCTGACTGGGATGCCCACTGGAGGACGGACCCTCCTCACCGGGCTGAAACTGCGGGGGGACGATCCCGGAGAGTTCGCCGGGGAGCGAGCCGGAGAGCAGACGGGACGAAGGAGGGGAGCGGGGAGGGGCTGAGGGAGAGGCTGTGCCAGCGGAGACGGGCTGCGGGGGTACCGGCGGGGCGTGGACCAGATCGGCCGCTCAGTTCTGTTGGTGGTCGGGGGGAGGACTGGAACATAGGTGGCAGGGATATTAATTTCTGATTGGACAGCAGGGTTGCCAGAGGATTCTTCTAGATGCTCCAAAGTCTCCTGAAATAATAAAAGGAAAAAAACATAAATGTGATAATTGTGTTTAACTCAGTTTTTTCGTTTAAAATGTAAATCTTTTGCCTATTCTATTCTATTCTATTCTATTCTATTCTATTCTATTCTATTCTATTCTATTCTATTCTATTCTATTTAACAGTAAGGGACTGAATACAACCACAAAATAAAAGTTTCAGATTGTCATAAAAAACATAAAAACCATCAGTCTTTTGCCTTCAGCTTGACATTTTGTCACTTTGTGTTTGTTCATCCTGTAAAATCCCAATGAGGTCTAATGTGGAAAAAAAAGTAAAATAGTTAAAATATTTCAGATTAAAACTTTTATTAAACGAATTTAGTCCTAATTTCCTTCTTATGACTCGGTCTGATGCTGTTTTTCCAAAGAATGTCTGAACAATCTGACAATTAAAATTTTTTATGTAACTCTACTTTTAAGTAAAAAAAACAAACAAAAAAAACAAAACAAACAAAACTTGCACACCTCTTAAAAAACAATGAGTAGAAATACGCAGCACTTTATGGGTTATACATTATAAATGATGCTGCCACTGTGCTTGTGGACATGCTTAGATTTTGCTTTGTGCTTTCAGTCAGGTCCAGTCTCACAGAGACAACATGAAGACGTAGCCATCCCAAATAGAGGTCTTGTAAATAAATGAGAGACTTACGTCTTCGTTGAGGACATAAAGAGGCATGGGGCTCCTTCGGCCAAGCGTGGTTGGCTTTGGCACCACATCAACTGCAAAAGACAATCCTGTTACATGATTTAGGCATAATCAAGTAATGCTGTTATTTGGTACTTTAGTAGTTCTGGTCTGTAGTAAGTAATGCTGTTATTTGGTACTTTAGTAGTTCTGGTCTGTAGTTTATCATGTACATTTATGATCTGTACTTTTAGTAGTTGAATGTTGAATGTAGAAATGTTGGCAGCGTTTTTGGAGATGTCAGAGTTAAGGTAAGCTGCTCCTTCACTCTCGCAGTTCAACTTTGTCTCTCTTCCTTGTATGGATAACCAACAGTAATTACACCACACTGTGTTGTTAAAGGAGGACTCAACGCTTAAGGTAGACTCTGGTCTACAACGAGTTGGGATTACACTGACTGGTTAGTAATGTGTAGAGGGGTGAAAAACTTGTCAACCGTAAATTAAAACAATAAGTAAGAAAATAGGCACCCCAACATAATTTTTATTTTTGTAT